>NC_092415.1:68205492-68521586 GCF_040894005.1 Engystomops pustulosus
GGATGCAATGATACCTACTGTAACATGTATTATATTATATAAAGCTGGAAAAAGACAGAAGTCCATCTTTTCCCCATGACATTTTCCCCACACACCGGAGCAGAGACATGGAGCCCCAGATACTACCCTAGTTAAACAGAAAAGTTTTGTATAGATATTGGATAAAATGATGTTTTTTATATGGGGTTATATTTATGCACTTCTAACTGTGTTATATGAATATATGTATTTCCGACTTTTGATTACTCAATAAATATTTTCAAATTTAAAAAACAAAGCAAAAGAAAATAGCACTGATGATTACATGAACCCCCTGACCCGGCAGCCGAATGGCCACCTAAAACTGTGTTTATGAAGAGAGCTCAGCCCATGGACCCTCTTCATACACCCATTGCTACAACATGTAGGGGGTTAAAACAAGATGGAATTGGATAAACTACAGTAACAGAAACACATAAATAAAATGTATTTTTGCATGCTGTGGGATTTACAGTCCGTGGAATTTGCTTAAATGGTCAAACATTTTCAACAAAATGTACATAAATAAATTGTACAAGTGAACCAGAATACAATTTGTAGAATACCTTATTAGAGAAAAGTGCTTCTTTGGCAACCTAGGCTAAGTTCACACTACCATCAACTCTTCCATTTCTACCTTCCACTTAAAAAAGTTTAAAAAAAGCAAGTCGCTAATGTGGCCATGAGTCAGCAGAGTGGCAGCAGTGCGAGGACGGGAGACAAACGGCCGCGGGGTACAAATCCTGATTTGCAGGTCCAAGTAAGCAGTGGCACAGGGGCTCAGCGAGGCAGCGGCGGTAGTAGTTACTTAGTGTAGAGTGTTGGCGGTAAAATCACCATCTCGGTGGTGTGGCAGTTTTTTGTTAAGACACCAGAGGAGCCGAGCGTGAATATATGTCGAATCTGCAGGCAGAAAGTGAATTATGTCCAGGGAGTTAACGTTAGCACCATGGCCGTGCGTCAACACATGCAGCATCACCATCCAATGGCCTGGGAGAAACGGGTGTCAGAAATGGTCACACATTTCAGCCAGTAAAGGCTCCAGCACCTCGGGTGAAGGGAGCTGTTTATGTTTGACATCATCTCCCGGTCCAGATGCTCCTGCTCCTGCTCCTCGCTACGCATGGCGCCAACAGTCATTGAGCAAGGCGATTACAAAGAGACAACTGTATGCGTCCAGCAATCCTTAGGTGCAGAAGCTGACCGTGCTCCTGTCCAAGTTTTTGGTACTGCAGTCCCTCCCTTTCCAAGTTGTGGACTCTGCACCCTTTAGAGAACTAATGGCTTGTGCCGAACTAAGGTGGAGAGTTCCAAGCCGAAATTTCTTTTCCAAAATGGCAGTACCAGCCCTTCACAAACATGTAGAACTGAAGGTGGGCCAGTCCTTGAGCTTATCGCTTTCTTCGGTGCACGACAGTGCGGACAAGTGGAGCTAAAACTACGGTCCGGGCCATTACATGTCCTTTACGACCCACTGGGTGAATGTGCTTCCCACCCAGCCACACCAACATCTTGAACAGGAGACGCCGCTTTCTCCTCCACGTTTTCAAACTGCTCCTCCTCTGCCAATGTCTGCCTCCTCCTTCTCCACCACCACCTCAGCCTCCATACAGTTCTACATTTGGTTTGCCTGGGCAAACAAAGTCACAAAGGGGAGGAACTGCTCTGCGTCATGCAAGAAGAAATTAAGTGTGGCTTTCTCCGCGACAACTGCAAATTGGAACCATGGTGACAGACAATGGGAGGAACATGGTGTCCGTGCTGCACCAAGGAGGGAGGATTCATGACCCCTGCATGGCACACGCGTTCAATCTGGTTGTTAACAATTTCCTGAAGTCTTCCACCCATCTGCAAGACATTCTTAAAATGGACAGGAAACTGTGCACGCACTTTAGCCATTCTTACAAAGCCAAGCACACCCTTCTCGAGTTGCAGCGGCAGAATGACCTCCCCTCGCATAGGCTGATATGTGATGTTTCCACCCATTGGAAATCCAGCCTCCATATGTTAGACCATCTGTATGAACAGAGTAAAGCCAGTAATGATAATTTTTGATGATGCAAGCGGACCGGAGTACTCCCCTGTGTAACTTTGATGTCAGCCACTGGCAGCTCATGCGTGACACCTGCCATTTGCTCAGGCCCTTCGAAAAGGCCACAGTATTTGTCAGTCGCCAGGACTGCAGGATGAATAACATTATTCCACTGCGTCATGTCCTGGAACAGATGCGCACAAATCTGTCTGGTCAGGGCACTGGAGAATTGACGAGTACATCTCATTGCCACATAAGTTCAGTGGGGGCTGAAATGCAAGAGGAGGACATTGAAGCACAAGCAGTGTCTGGTGCAATTAGTGGTTTTTATACTCAGGTGACAGGATAGGAGGAGCAGGAGCATCCAGAGGAGGTAACAAATGAGGCAGATGACCCAGAAGCCCTGTGGCAGTATACAATATAGATGGAGCTTGTGAGTCCCTCAGAGTCACTTGCGCAGATGGCCCACAGCATGCTGCTTTGCCTAACCAGTGACAGTCAAATATTTAACATCTGGCATAGGGATGACTTTTGGCTCTCCACCCTCTTGGACCCTCCCTACCAGTCAAAAATGTGTGCCTTTTTTCCAGCTACCGAGAGGGAGGAACAACTAGTATACTATGTGCTATACTGTGCAGACAGTTGGCCGCTGCCTATGTGCGCCATTGTCCATCCTCTCTCAGATCTGACCAGGGGATTCCTGGCAGTCATCGCTCACATACTACTGCCACGGCTGTTGTGAGGAGATGGTGGGGTAGGAGCAGTAGCAGCTCCATCGGCAGCAGCTTAAGTCTGTAGTCCTTACTGAGCAGCTTCCTTCACCCTTCTAGTGATGAGGGTAGCTGCCACCAGCAGCAGCAACAGGACATGGAGCAGATGCTGTGCCAGCAGGTGGTGGCCTACTTGCACAGCAATCGACCACCCCTAGTAGAGGATCCCCTGTGTGGCCGCAACTTGCAGAGTTTGCATTAGAGAAGCTGTCCTGCCCGGCCAATAGTGTGACATCAGAGCGAGTGTTCAGTGCGGCGGGAGCCATCGTTGCCCCAAGGAGAACCCACTTGTCCACCTGTAATGTGGAGAGACTGATTTTTGTCAAGTTGAATCAGGCGTGGACCGGCCAGGTTTTCAACACACCAATGCCTTATGCATCAGATTAGATCAGCCATGATGCCTCTCCCAACGTTGAGAAATGAGTCTGGATTCTAACTACCTGCCTCAGCCACTATTCTGATGCTGCCACTCGCCTGATGCCACACATCTGCTGCCAGTTGCTCTATCTGCCTCCCACCATCTTTACCAGAGACTGGAATTGTCACCCACATCCACACTCTGTCATTGTACCACTTTCTGAACTCCTGTTGCTGCTGCTGGCACCTCCACGACATATCATTGTGCCACTCTGTGGCCTACCATGTTGCTGCCACCTCCAGAATTTGTCATTGTGCCACTCTCTGACCTCCTGTTGCTGCCACTGCTGCCTCCACGCTCTAACATTGTGCCACACTGTGGCCTACTATGTTGCTGCCACCTACTAAGTTTTTTATTGTGCCACTTTCTGACCTCATGCTGCTGCTGCTGCCACTGCTGCCTCCACGCTCTAACATTGTGCCACACTGTGTGCCTACCATGTTGCTGTCACCTCCCAAAGTTTTTATTGTGCCACTCTCTGACCTCATTCTGCTGCTGCTGCCACTGTCACCTCCACGCTCTAACATTGTGCCACACTGTGGCCTACCATGTTGCTTCCATCTAAAGAATTTGTCATCATGCCCCTCTTTGACCTCATGCCGCTGCTGCTGCCACTGCCACCTTTGAAGTTCTTTTTTGGCAAAGACATAATATTTTCTGGGAAATAGTAATGGATGATGTATGTGGCGTCTCTAATCTTCAAATTTAAATTAAAAATTTCAAACTTCAAATTAATTTCAAACTTCAATTTGTAGAATACCTTATTAGAGAAAAGTGCTTCTAGGCTAAGTTCACACTACCATCAACTCTTCCATTTCTACCTTCCACTTAAATAAAGTTTAAAAAAAGCAAGTCGCTAATGTGGCCATGAGTCAGCAGAGTGGCAGCAGTGCGAGGACGGGAGACAAACGGCCGCGGGGTACAAATCCTGATTTGCAGGTCCAAGTAAGCAGTGGCACAGGGGCTCAGCGAGGCAGCGGCGGTAGTAGTTACTTAGTGTAGAGTGTTGGCGGTAAAATCACCATCTCGGTGGTGTGGCAGTTTTTTGTTAAGACACCAGAGGAGCCGAGCGTGAATATATGTCGAATCTGCAGGCAGAAAGTGAATTATGTCCAGGGAGTTAACGTTAGCACCATGGCCGTGCGTCAACACATGCAGCATCACCATCCAATGGCCTGGGAGAAACGGGTGTCAGAAATGGTCACACATTTCAGCCAGTAAAGGCTCCAGCACCTCGGGTGAAGGGAGCTGTTTATGTTTGACATCATCTCCCGGTCCAGATGCTCCTGCTCCTGCTCCTCGCTACGCATGGCGCCAACAGTCATTGAGCAAGGCGATTACAAAGAGACAACTGTATGCGTCCAGCAATCCTTAGGTGCAGAAGCTGACCGTGCTCCTGTCCAAGTTTTTGGTACTGCAGTCCCTCCCTTTCCAAGTTGTGGACTCTGCACCCTTTAGAGAACTAATGGCTTGTGCCGAACTAAGGTGGAGAGTTCCAAGCCGAAATTTCTTTTCCAAAATGGCAGTACCAGCCCTTCACAAACATGTAGAACTGAAGGTGGGCCAGTCCTTGAGCTTATCGCTTTCTTCGGTGCACGACAGTGCGGACAAGTGGAGCTAAAACTACGGTCCGGGCCATTACATGTCCTTTACGACCCACTGGGTGAATGTGCTTCCCACCCAGCCACACCAACATCTTGAACAGGAGACGCCGCTTTCTCCTCCACGTTTTCAAACTGCTCCTCCTCTGCCAATGTCTGCCTCCTCCTTCTCCACCACCACCTCAGCCTCCATACAGTTCTACATTTGGTTTGCCTGGGCAAACAAAGTCACAAAGGGGAGGAACTGCTCTGCGTCATGCAAGAAGAAATTAAGTGTGGCTTTCTCCGCGACAACTGCAAATTGGAACCATGGTGACAGACAATGGGAGGAACATGGTGTCCGTGCTGCACCAAGGAGGGAGGATTCATGACCCCTGCATGGCACACGCGTTCAATCTGGTTGTTAACAATTTCCTGAAGTCTTCCACCCATCTGCAAGACATTCTTAAAATGGACAGGAAACTGTGCACGCACTTTAGCCATTCTTACAAAGCCAAGCACACCCTTCTCGAGTTGCAGCGGCAGAATGACCTCCCCTCGCATAGGCTGATATGTGATGTTTCCACCCATTGGAAATCCAGCCTCCATATGTTAGACCATCTGTATGAACAGAGTAAAGCCAGTAATGATAATTTTTGATGATGCAAGCGGACCGGAGTACTCCCCTGTGTAACTTTGATGTCAGCCACTGGCAGCTCATGCGTGACACCTGCCATTTGCTCAGGCCCTTCGAAAAGGCCACAGTATTTGTCAGTCGCCAGGACTGCAGGATGAATAACATTATTCCACTGCGTCATGTCCTGGAACAGATGCGCACAAATCTGTCTGGTCAGGGCACTGGAGAATTGACGAGTACATCTCATTGCCACATAAGTTCAGTGGGGGCTGAAATGCAAGAGGAGGACATTGAAGCACAAGCAGTGTCTGGTGCAATTAGTGGTTTTTATACTCAGGTGACAGGATAGGAGGAGCAGGAGCATCCAGAGGAGGTAACAAATGAGGCAGATGACCCAGAAGCCCTGTGGCAGTATACAATATAGATGGAGCTTGTGAGTCCCTCAGAGTCACTTGCGCAGATGGCCCACAGCATGCTGCTTTGCCTAACCAGTGACAGTCAAATATTTAACATCTGGCATAGGGATGACTTTTGGCTCTCCACCCTCTTGGACCCTCCCTACCAGTCAAAAATGTGTGCCTTTTTTCCAGCTACCGAGAGGGAGGAACAACTAGTATACTATGTGCTATACTGTGCAGACAGTTGGCCGCTGCCTATGTGCGCCATTGTCCATCCTCTCTCAGATCTGACCAGGGGATTCCTGGCAGTCATCGCTCACATACTACTGCCACGGCTGTTGTGAGGAGATGGTGGGGTAGGAGCAGTAGCAGCTCCATCGGCAGCAGCTTAAGTCTGTAGTCCTTACTGAGCAGCTTCCTTCACCCTTCTAGTGATGAGGGTAGCTGCCACCAGCAGCAGCAACAGGACATGGAGCAGATGCTGTGCCAGCAGGTGGTGGCCTACTTGCACAGCAATCGACCACCCCTAGTAGAGGATCCCCTGTGTGGCCGCAACTTGCAGAGTTTGCATTAGAGAAGCTGTCCTGCCCGGCCAATAGTGTGACATCAGAGCGAGTGTTCAGTGCGGCGGGAGCCATCGTTACCCCAAGGAGAACCCACTTGTCCACCTGTAATGTGGAGAGACTGATTTTTGTCAAGTTGAATCAGGCGTGGACCGGCCAGGTTTTCAACACACCAATGCCTTATGCATCAGATTAGATCAGCCATGATGCCTCTCCCAACGTTGAGAAATGAGTCTGGATTCTAACTACCTGCCTCAGCCACTATTCTGATGCTGCCACTCGCCTGATGCCACACATCTGCTGCCAGTTGCTCTATCTGCCTCCCACCATCTTTACCAGAGACTGGAATTGTCACCCACATCCACACTCTGTCATTGTACCACTTTCTGAACTCCTGTTGCTGCTGCTGGCACCTCCACGACATATCATTGTGCCACTCTGTGGCCTACCATGTTGCTGCCACCTCCAGAATTTGTCATTGTGCCACTCTCTGACCTCCTGTTGCTGCCACTGCTGCCTCCACGCTCTAACATTGTGCCACACTGTGGCCTACTATGTTGCTGCCACCTACTAAGTTTTTTATTGTGCCACTTTCTGACCTCATGCTGCTGCTGCTGCCACTGCTGCCTCCACGCTCTAACATTGTGCCACACTGTGTGCCTACCATGTTGCTGTCACCTCCCAAAGTTTTTATTGTGCCACTCTCTGACCTCATTCTGCTGCTGCTGCCACTGTCACCTCCACGCTCTAACATTGTGCCACACTGTGGCCTACCATGTTGCTTCCATCTAAAGAATTTGTCATCATGCCCCTCTTTGACCTCATGCCGCTGCTGCTGCCACTGCCACCTTTGATGTTCTTTTTTGGCAAAGACATAATATTTTCTGGGAAATAGTAATGGATGATGTATGTGGCGTCTCTAATCTTCAAATTTAAATTAAAAATTTCAAACTTCAAATTAATTTCAAACTTCAAATTAATTTCAAACTTCAAATTGTGCCAATCTGTGGCCTGCCATGTTACTGCCAGATCCAGAATTTGTAATTGTGCCACTCTCTGACCTCATGCTGCTGCTGCTGCCACTGCCACCTTTGAAGTTCTTTTTTGGCAAAGACATAATATTTTCTGGGAAATAGTAATGGATGATGTATGTGGCGTCTCTAATCTTCAAATTTAAATTAAAAATTTCAAACTTCAAATTAATTTCAAACTTCAAATTAATTTCAAACTTCAAATTGTGCCAATCTGTGGCCTGCCATGTTACTGCCAGATCCAGAATTTGTAATTGTGCCACTCTCTGACCTCATGCTGCTGATGCTACTGCCGTCTCTATGCTCTAACATTTTGCCACACTGTGGCCTACCATGTTGCTGCCACCTAAAGAATTTGTCATTGTGCCACTCTCTGACCTCATGCCTCTGCTGCTGCTGCCACTGCTAATTTGAAGATCTTTTTTGGCAAAGACATAATATTTTATGGGAAATTGTAATGGATGATGCATGTGGCATCTCTAATCTTCAAATTTAAATTAAAAAATGTCAAATTCATTGTGCCACTCTGTGGCCTACGATGTTGCTGCCACCTCCATAATTTGTCAATGTGCCACTCTGCGGCCTACTCATGCTGCTGCCAACTGACCGCTGTCTCCCTAAAAACACTCTGTGATTTCCGTAATGCTGTTTTCACCCTCCACCACTCTATGACGTTGCCACTTTGTTTGGTTTTCCCTTTCATTTCATCTGTGAGAAGGAATGAAAAGCTTAAGGATTGAAAGCCAAAACCAAGAGTGGATACAGAACACAGAGGACATGCAAATATCACATTTACTCATCATCTCTGTTCTGGATCCACTCCTTTTAGCAATACTGAAGGATTAATTACTGATTGAAAGCGGACACTTACGGATGAAAAGAAGGGCAAAATGATCAGTGACGTTGGTGCAAATTACTGTCGACACCCTCTCCACTTTTTTCGGTGGTTTCTACATGTATCCTTGTTTAACAGAACAGGCTCTGTCATCATCTATGGAATCATCTGATGTCAGTGTAAAAAGAGTGCACTCTTTGATGTTATAGTGGGATCTTGGCCCTCAGCTCAGTCCTTTCAAGCTGGCACAGACATTACGTTGTCAGGCTGCATTCCTGCTTCACTTATTTGGTGAAGTTGGCCCATGTAAGTGCCCATGGAATTGAAGAGTGAAGCGATTCTAAAAGCGTCGGCTGTCATGTGCGTGTCATACTAAAACACAACATTGTTTGAAGACCAAACCATGCTCCCTATGTATATTTGAGCAAGGCACAACATTCTACAACACCCTACAGGCTCTATGCAGACAGGAAATACCTGTTTTTAATGTGATTTGTCATGATTTGATTTGGGTCGAATCGAATTTCAACAAATTCGCCCATCTCTACTGATAGTACCTAGAAACAGTATTACTCCTTATGAATATGCTCTGGCCTACTTTCTGATTTTAGATTTAAGGGGTATTCCCACTTTGGCATGTTATTGTTTGTATGTTCAAAAATAAGAAACATTTCCAATATAATTTTTGTATCAATTCCTCTGTTTTCTAGATCTCTATTTCTTGTCTTTCTATTGAAAGCTTATATGTTTACTACCAGTGGACATAAATCTGACCATGGTCACACAAGTGCACAGGCCATTAGTATCACAGAGTTACCAGAGCTGTATGATCTAAAGAGCCGTGCTCCTGTGTGACGATGGTCAGATTTCTGTAAACTGGTAGTAACACAAAAGCTTCCTATATAATTACTGCAAGAGGAGATCAAGAAAACTGTAAAGAATTGATATACAAAGTATATTAGAAATTTGTCTAACTGTATAAAATCAATTACTTGTTGAAATAGGAATACTGCTTTAAGGGTATTGACTTCTGTCTCACGTGATTCTTACAACCCCCTCTAGATTACCATGTCAGAATAATAGGTTGTTCTTTATGTTTTTTATGTTTTGTTTATCATAATTATGTTGCTAATATAAAGTGCTAATATACAACACACTTTCTCTGACAATATAGCTTTATGAATATGATAGCAAACAGGTTACAGAATAGGCTTTCAGGAAGATTGCTCGCAAAGAGGAATTGATATGCAAGTTGATGGTTGTACTGCCAAGATTGAGCAAGAAATGATTTATGCATGAATGGAAGTGATTAGCAAATAAGAAAGATAAAGGTGAAGGTCAGTGAAAAAACATTCGGTAAAACACCATTTAGGAGGGATGTTGCTTACTATATGGAAGAGAAACACACATGATGTCAGCATAGTAGTGAAGACTAAGAAGGACAATAAAATTACACAAGAACTTTACAAAAGAATATTAATCAGCTTGAAAGCCCTGGGAAAAGGCAGCGGAAAAGATATAGAACCCAACGAAAACGTACTGACTATATTCCAAGTACTGTGTCAAGTTGATAACATCATGCCTTTTAGAGTCAAAGCCATCTTTTTCTGTGGTCTTTATTGGGTCCATATCTTCTGGTTTCCTATTGTAAATGTTCTGATGTTTCCTGTGATGGTTTCCTCATGCCAGCAGCTATAAGCCAAATATTGAATATAAATCCTCAACAAAACAAGGTATTTCTTACCACTCAATTTAGCTTTTGGAGCAGATTTTTTATATTTCCATACAGGATTTGTGTTGTATTTGTAAGTACAGGCGGTCCCCTACTTAAGAAGACCCGACTTACAGATGAATCCTAGTTACAAACGAACCTCTGCTAATTGGTAATTTACTGTACTTTAGCCCTAGGCTTCAATAAATAGCTATAACAGTTATTAAAGTTGCCTGTAATGAAGCTTTATTGTTAATCCTGGTTCTAATGACAATTCAACAATTTTAAAATCCAATTGTCACAAAGACCAAAAAAAATTGGCTGGGGTTACAATTATAAAGTATACGGTTCCGACTTACATACAAATACAACTTAAGAACAAATCTACAGAACCCATCCTGCTTGTACTTGGTTAGTCAGTCAAAGGGGATAGAATAAAGTATTCAGCCACGTAATCATCACCAAATTAAGTATCTAGGTGCCTCCCAAAATACTTTTAGCAGAGAACCCAGGTTCACCAATCATCTACCTTGTAGGGAACCCCTTATAAAAAAAAAAAATCTCAGAATGGGTACAGGATGTCCTTAAAACATAGGTACCCTACTCCAAAGAAACAATCTGAAGCAGTTTGGATATGGAATCCTTATATTTCAATGTTCCATATTAAATGCTTGTCCAATGTATATTGAGATGTTAGATGTATACATTGCATTGCCTTCAAATTTGCTCATCAAATTTGTCATCATGCATAACTATGTTCCTTTTGGCAAACAAATGCTCCAAATCCTGCACCTCCCAGGAAAATCCTATCATGGCAAATCTGGAGTATTGCTTCTGTAGTATACACTCACCGGCCACTTTATTAGGTACACCTGTCCAACTGCTCGTTAACACTTAATTTCTAATCAGCCAATCACATGGCGGCAAATCAGTGCATTTAGGCATGTAGACATGGTAAAGACAATCTCCTGCAGTTCAAACCGAGCATCAGTATGGGGAAGAAAGGTGATTTGAGTGCCTTTGAATGGGGCAGTTCTGTGGTTGTTGGTGCCAGAAGGGCTGGTCTGAGTATTTCAGAAACTGCAGATCTACTGGGATTTTCACGCACAACCATCTCTAGGGTTTACAGAGAATGGTCCGAAAAAGAAAAAACATCCAGTGAGCGGCAGTTCTGTGGGCGGAAATGCCTTGTTGATGCCAGAGGTCAGAGGAGAATGGGCAGACTGGTTCGAGCTGATAGAAAGGCAACAGTGACTCAAATCACCACCCGTTACAACCAAGGTAGGCAGAAGAGCATCTCTGAACGCACAGTACGTCGAACTTTGAGGCAGATGGGCTACAGCAGCAGAAGACCACACCGCTTTGCACAAGCTCACCGAAATTGGACAGTAGAAGATTGGAAAAACGTTGCCTGGTCTGATGAGTCTCGATTTCTGCTGCGACATTCGGATGGTAGGGTCAGAATTTGGCGTCAACAACATGAAAGCATGGATCCATCCTGCCTTGTATCAATGGTTGAGGCTCATGAGGAGACATAAATAGTCTCAAAAGTATTCTAGCAAATCATCTTTTGCAGTTAGCCATTAAAAGGTATCAGAATCTTAAGTTACTTTACTTCCCCTCTTAAGAATAAAAGGAAAAATTTAAAGTTTAGTAAATCATAAAGTCTTCAATGACTTTAAATATGGTCATATATCATAAGTTCATGTAATGCGACTGCCACCTGCATTGTGTTTTATTACCCTTACAATGGAGGGGTAAGACCAGGATCGCCTCCAGGTTTCAGTAGGTCACTATGCGACAGAGCCTCAGTAAGCCCCATTGCAGTGAATTCACATGGCAGCATTAAAAATTCAGTAACTAAAACAGACTCCTGTTACCTAATTTATTCTGTAGGTTTTCATATCCAATAGTCCCCTCATGGTTATTTTATATAAGCCCCCCGACACCCTATGGATTAATTAGATACAATCCCACTCACCCCTGTAGATTCCTTATGTACAGCCTTATGTAGGGCCAGAGCCCTTGCCCAGGTATGCCCAGTGCTGGCGCCGGCCCAGGGTAAAATGTATCCCAATGTATACACATATAAGTGGGATACATGGTCCTGATTCTCACACTGCCCCTGAAAGCAGAAGAAAAAATGAATACACAGCAGGCAACCACAATGTCACATGGACAGTGACAATGACAGCTTGCTGTGTCTTTCAATCCTGTGTTTTCCACTGTATATGACTTGAGGGGCGGAGGCAAGAAAGTGTATTTGTCTGCCAGTACATGCCTATGGACATACTCAGCTTATATGTCGGGAACTTTCCTGGTGAATACTCTGAGCAGCTGCAAAATATGTGGCTTAGGAATATGAAATAGGGTATTAAAGGGGTTTTCCCACGAAAGAAAATTCTCAAATCTCAATCCCCTAGTAATGTTTTCACAAGATCATGTAACCTTTTACTTTACAATTTTACTCTGTTTCATTGTTGTTTTAGCTCCTTTCACTCCCTGGTGCTTTCAGGGTGTGGGCAGGGACTCTCTAAACACACACCTTATGATCCATCTGGTGCTGTGGGGTGACAGGTGGCTTCTGACATTGTACTAACACACTGACTCATAGAAAGAGAGAGATGAGACAGATCAGAGATGCATGAGATGCTTGTTACACAGAGACATGACAGACAGAGGCTGACAGACTTAAACACTGTCAGCTCTGCTCTGTTCTCACAGCTTTGTGCCATCCTCCCCCTTCTCCCGGATCACTTTTCTGCTTGTAGTTTTCAGTTTGCAGCTTCTCTTTGATCACAATGTGGTGCTGACAGGTAGTGAATCAGTGGGTGTCAGTGTGCACTCTGTGCTGTACTGCAGGGGGCAGGGCAACAGGCAAAGAGCAGGGAGCAGAGAGAGACAGAGAAACTCAGCACACGTTACAGGGTTGTGTCAAGGGGCAGCTAAAACTGTGTGTACCAGGACTGATAAAGACAGGTTGTGAAATGCTATATTTTTGTTATGTTTTGTTAATGAAAGTGCATTAGAGAATGTGTTATTTTGTTATCCTGAGTACATATAAGAAACATGTCTTTTTGGGAATACCACTTTGAGGGGTGAAAGTGAATGAAATTGAGATACAATACCAGCTGTGTATTATGGACAACAGTGATGTTGGTTGTTCCTAAAGTTCTGACCCACCTTCAAATGTAACATGTATGAGTTATTAATAGTAACTTCATTGAATTAATTTAAAACAGGGCTAGCACATGTACTTGATCATTTTTGTTTGCTTATTGTAGATGAATGAGGATTATGTGATAGATATCAAAACATTATAAATGGTTTACGGTATTTTAAAGTATTTCCATTCAAAAAATTTTGTTATGTTTATATTTTATAAAAAGTCTTAACCTTCTGTCGCTTTCTTTTTCTTTGCTTGGCCTTAAATGACATACATTACATTATTGTAGAATATAACATTGTTGACTAGCATTCATGGAATTATTGCCACAAGGGTTAATGGAGACCAGGTTAAAATGTGGATTGTAATATTTCACTCGGATTAACAAGGAAACCTCTTTGCTCCAGGCCAGAATTACAAGAATTACCCAGATGGAGAAAATATTTCAAAACAATCATGTGTAACGTTTTCCTATGACAACATATTTCCTAAATAGCGGATTTGGTCAATTCTATTTTCTATAATGAGTAGATCTGTTTGAGAACGAATGGAAACAATTGTGTGATTCATAGATGATGTATTTTAGATCTTTTTGGGAAGACAGTCTGTAAAAGAATGAATAGTGGTCTCGCATATTTTCCAGTTATAAAATGGATTCTAACAGATGCTTTTTTGTTCATTGATCATAACAATTAGCTGTTTAAGGAAATTAAGGAAAATTCATTACATGAATGATGATTGAAATACCGTATTACAAATTCATAGCATAAATATTATTATTTTATGGTAAACTGTATATCGGTATACACATTAAATATATATGTTGTATTTTATTGATCATTATATTTAATTATTATATGCACCACAACGCATCCATTTTAATACCTCACAAAAATCATCTGTTTTTAATGAATAAAGGCAGATCGTTTGCAATGCATATAGGTTTAAGGGGCCATTTATCATAAGGCGGCTCCTTGCGACAGTTCCATGGGTGATGTTTATCATACACCGGTGCTCATGCTCGTGCAGGCATTTATCTGTACGCCCTGCCTGGTGTAGAAATAATCGCAGCCAGAGACTTTTCACAGGTGAAAAGTAGCCAGCTTCAGCAAGTGTGCAGGCATAAAAACAGTAACGCCCCACGCTGGCCCACTCCCGGTGGGCCAAGCGGAGGACCCCCCCTTCTTGCCTCTTCTCACCCCACTGGTGTGAAGGGGACGGATTGGGGTAAATAATCACAAGTGCTAGCAATAAGCTAGTTTTGTGATTATTTCAGTGCTTTTACACCACTGACGTGGCACAGAGGCCCTGATAAATTTCCCCCTATGTTTGTTTTTGAAGCTCTGCTGCCTATGAGATTCCTAGAAGTGGCTTTGGCCCTTTAATACATATTTGTTTGCTCTACTTGCTGTGTGTAACAGTAGTTCTATGTTTACTTTAGATTACTGAAGTGGCAGAAAATGTCCTGTGAGCCTTTTTAGCAGGGAAAAAACCTCAATGAAACTTTTTGAGAATTTTTTATGCCAAAAAAGCCCAGCAAAACCAATGATAAATAACCTCCATAGTGTTACTTATCTTAAAGGGGTATTCCCACGAATACAAGTTTCTTAAATGTACTCAGGATAACAAAATAACACATTCTCTAATTCACTACCAAAAATACAAAATTTCACAGATTTCATCCTGTCTCTATCAGTCCTGAGATATATAATTGTGGTTGCTCCTGGAGCTGACCCTGGATGTTCTGAATTTAGGGTTGGCAGACATCTTGCTCTCCTATCTAACGCTTGGTTGAGCTCTTCTCCGCTCCCTGCCTCTATCCCCCACCCTTCCATTCCAGGATGAGCTCACACACACACTAACGTGCTGCTGGCAAACAACAACACATGTATCATTATTACTGCTAGTCAAATTGTCTCATTTTTGCGACTTTCGTCGTATTTGCTATTTTTTTGCGCATTTGCAACAAAAAGGCTCAAAAAGAAGCCAAAATTTGCACCTGCCAGGACAGGAAAACCTGAACATGTATCAAAAGTTAAAAAAAAAATGATCATACATAAGGCACAAAAAAAAGAGCTGCCAAATGTCTCAAAAATTCACCACAGAGAGACAAAACTATGATACATGTCCCCCATTGTGATGAGAGGTAAGCTACAAGCTACAGACAGATAAAATCTTTATCCAGGGGAGGGGGAGGTAGGTATAGTTCAGAGCTGCGTGTGTTATAGGTGAGTTAGCAGAGCCGGCATTGTTTGTCCTATCTCTCTTTCTATGTGTCAGATACTAGCACAATATTCAGGAGCTAAATGTAAGTTAATATAAAGCTGGAGTCCGATAATCTTTCCACATTGTCAGCACGCAGCATCTGATAGCATTAGAGTGGTCATGAATTGTCTGCTTAGAGAGTTCCCGCCCACACTCTGGAATGTTACACTGCCCATCACTGGCTAAAATAGCAATGAAACTGGGTAATATTGTAAAGTAAAGGGTTATTATTTTTATTGTGAAAACATCATCAGGGGAGTCAAATTTGATAATTTTCTTTGGCAAACCCCTGAACAGATCTAAAAGTTAGATAGTTTACAGCTATATAAATAAAGATTATTATTAAAAAAGGACATAAGGATACAATCGAGATCAGGAAACTGCAGAATAACTCTAGAATATTAGTCACCTCTAGCCATCCCAAACATTAAAAATCTCCCTTGTGGGGAAATGGTGAGCGCTAAAAGGAATAGCACAAAGGAAGACAAGTTTGAAAGAGAAATTATTATGATCAAGGACAGAGGTTATGTGAAACATGATATACACACAGCAGCTACTGCATAAAGAGAAACACTTTATTACAAGATAAAAAAAAAAACGAAAAGGAATAAAAACTCGCACATTATGTAACTACTGTAAATAATCAAAAAACATTTTCCCATCTGGTTACAAGATCCAGAATGATATAATATAGTTGCACCAGGTGTCAGCTTTGTATCTGGGAGGGGTACTTCAATAGGTGCTCTTGTATCACCTAGTTTGTTTTCTAGTGAAGAAGAAAAAAGAAAAGTAGATGGTTAAGCTACAAAGGCAGTTACAGATGCAGGCACAATATTTGTGAAGTATTGTGGGAACAACTTAATCTCATACTCCACGAATAAGAGCCATAACATAAAATAATATATGAAGTGCAATACTACTAATGCAGTTTATTTTGTATCCTACAGTAAATGTTTTAAACAATATGTTGGATGCACAACAGGCCCAGTAAAGACGAGGAATCGACAACACATGTTGAACGCCACAGGTACTACCCCCAATATATCTATATCTATATGTTATGTGTTCTAAAGCACACTATAAAATGTAAATGAGATAGTTGTAAAAGATCACTGATTAAAATTACACTTTCACATAACTTCAAGTTATTAATCTGGCACATTGTGTTCCTTAATTAGAAGGAAGAGACTAACTTTTGAATCTTCCTTGACTTTGCAAAAATGGTGTGCCATTTCAAAGTCACTGAAACCCTCCCGCAGCAGGTTGTTCAGATGAAGGTTTTATACCCTGTCAGCAATAACAAGAGAAATTGAAAGCTCCAGGTCTCCAGGCAACTTTACAATATCATTCACTCATTTAAGTCCCCCAAGAAAGCTGGTTGCCCTTAAAGGAAAAATGCAGGAGAGGGCAGAATAATGTGGAGAATCTCCATAGGTAATCATTTTGACACTAAATCTGGAATTGATTGCAAGTTCAGCACTAAAGTGGGTAAGGATTTGTCTCATCATTCAGTATCTTAATGTTTAACTCTGCAGTGGCCAAACCTCTCATTTGCAGAAAGAATCAAAACGCTAGACCTACATTTGCTATTGAGCATGTTGTGTGGACAGAGGAAAGGTGAGTAATTTATTTATTTAATGGAAAACATTATGTTCATCGACAAACTAGGAAAAGTGTGTTATGAAGCGAACCTAAAGTGTGTAAAGAGGTCAGTGAAAGGTGGTGACAGAAGAGTCATGGTTTGGGGAATATCTTCTGCAGCAGTAGTTGGACCTCTCATACAGCTACATGGCAGAGTGAATGCAATTGTGAATCAGAACCTTCTTTAACCACACATGCTTCCTTCCTTGCATTCTTCCTTCAATATGCCATCAATTTTCATGCAGGATTATGCCCCCATCACACAGCAAAACTGGTAAAGTACTTCCTTGAAACAGAAAACACAAAGATATAGGCATCCCAGAGTCCTGATCTAAACACATTTGAAAACTTCTGGAAAATCCTCTGTGACAAAGTTATGGCAAAGAAACCCACAAGAGTCAGAGAACTGTGGAAGAGACTAGATAAAGAGTGGACCAAAAGTGAAGTGAATATATGGGTGTGTTTGTGTATTAAATAAATATTATATTTCAGTATCTGCTATCCTGTGCATTTTAAAGTATTCAATATATTCAATATGACATATGTTTTATTCTTGTATATGTAAGATACATATATTGCTATGTTTTATATAATCAGTGATAGATGATAGATATTACTATAATTTATGTATTTTTGGTAGAAGCCAAATGTTAAGTGATACTTTGAATTCTATGATTTTTTAAAGTGTAAAAAATACATAGATAAAATACTTTGAAAGTTTGAAACTCATTATATGTACAATAAATGTACTAGTGATACCTAGTAAAAACGTGCGGACGTATAAAAATAATGCATTAAGAGTAAAATTATGAAATTGTAGAACCTGCCATAAATTCCAATTACAGGTTAACCTCATCAGATGGAAGAGTGCCAGAACTAAAGAAATGACAAAGCTTCATTATTATTTATAGAAGAATTAATGAATTAACAGCAGGAATGTAATGTTCCTAACTTAGCTTTCTCTCTGGAAATCATTAGAACTCCACCATCTAAATGTTCTATGATAATAGGATTCATGTTGTTTCACAGCATTGGAGATTTGCCATTAGCAGGCAGAATAGCCGACCTTTGTATACTGAGTCTAAGTGCTAGGATACTTAAAGATTTTAATAGATAGTGTGTCATATTTAAGTGGAAGGATATAAAGAGTATAGGATAGATCCATTTAACTGATGCACAATCACATTCGTATTCACTGGCATCTAGCAATACAACATGGAAGGTGTAAGTATCTAGTGTGTGGAATCGGTTGGTTTACAACAGGGCAATGAAATACATTGTCTTTAATGATGTAAAGGTTAAAAAATATCTCACTTTCTATATCTTCACTATTTCTAATGGAAACAGGAAATATGAGGGGGATTAGAGCAATGTCCTTGAATTCTCATGTTACTAAATAACAACCGGATAATAAATAATAGGACCATACTCATATAAGAAAAGTTGCCTTCAAAGGGGTATTACCAACTGGACATGTTTATTCTATCTGCCATATAGACACATTGTTTTACAATTTGATGTTTTTAAGAAAAATCAGCATGTGTGTCACATCTGCATCAGCGTCCACCTCTATCCATGCTAATAGGTTTAGGAGGAACGGTTAAGTGGAACGCAGCGGGGCCTCTGTGAGCCACAACCAGAAGCGACACTAACCTCGGTGCATCTTATCGCTAGGCAGACCCCTTTTGGGTATAACCCAATCATTAGATATTAGGGAGGGGAGAGATGGAACGATTGTCATAGAAATCGTCATCCTCACCAGAAGAAAAATCAAATAGCCCTGAGGCCAATGTAGAATCAACAAGAACGAGCTGAACTTTCTCCTGCTGAGATTCCCTAGGTTAGCTACCTTTTACTCGTTACCAAAGATTCATAAAGGGTCACAGCCGATACGGGGTAGACCGATAGTGTCAGGAATTGATAGCCTGATACAGAATGTGGGCCTATATCTTGATAAGATCCTGAGGGCCTTTGTGAGGTCACTGCCATCATATTGGACCTATTAAAATGCCACGAAGGAATCTATCGAGCCGGGTCATCTGCTGGTAAGCATAGATGTTGAGGCGTTATATATGTCGATCCCCCATGAGGCAGGTCTAAGGGCAGTTTGTCACTTTCTGAACTCTAGGGGAGTACAGTATCGCGCCCACAACTCACTAGTCATTGATCTTCTTGACTTCTCTCTGAAACACAACTTCTTCCTCTTTGATAGAAAATATTACCACCAGCTCAGGGGCACTGCGATGGGGTGGCCTTGTGCCCCCACGTATGCAAATCTGCTCCTGGGCTGGTGGGAGGAGAGGTTGGTTTTATAAGATTCGGGGACGAATGTCACTGATGTGATTGAGTTGTGGGCGCGTTATATTGACGACATATTTATTGTCTGGAGTCGGTCAAGGGAAGAATTTGTTGAGTTTGTGGACTCTCTGAATAATAATGAGATTGGATTAAAATTCACTTATGAAATCCAGGAATCTGAACTCCCCTTCCTGGATGTCCTCATCAGGAAAGGTGCTGGGGGACTCCTTGAAACGACCATACTCAGGAAGCCAACAACCACATATGCCCTACTAAGGTGGCAAAGCTGCCACCCCCTTCCCCTGCGTCGTGGGATCCCTAAGGGGCAATATCTAAGGCTGAGGCGTAACTGTTCTGACATATTGGAATTCAAGAGACCGGCAACCGACCTGAGGAACAGATTCCTTGAGAGGGGTTTCCCAGATAGAATCCTACGACAGGCCTATCAGTAGGTGATGAGGCAAGATCGCCCATCACTGCTCCAGGTCTCACATGAGGTCTCACATCACCAATGATAGAGAGAAGGCTGAAGGCGGGATTCGGATGATCACCACCTATAATAGAGACTCTACACAGGTGCGTGACATAATGAAAAAGTTTTGGTTCATCCTTGAGATGGATCCAGATATCAAAGATGCTATTGGCCCTGCACCACTTATCACATACAGGAGGGGATGGTCCCTCAGAGACCGCCTTGTGAGAAGCCATTTTTCATACACACCCCAACGTACATGGTTGGGATCTGATCTGAAGGGAAGCTACAGGTGTAGTGGATGTGCAGCATGCCCGATGATGCAGGTTAGCAAGTTCTTTACGGCCAATGTTACCGGACAACGCTTTGAGATCAGGGCACTAATCAACTGCCGTTCGACTGGTGTCATCTATCGTGCTGAGTGCAGCTGTGGCTTGGAATACATTGGCAAGACCAAACTACAGCAGCGAAAACGAATCACGGACCATGTTGTGGACATAAGGCATAGGAGGGACACCCCAGTAGCCCGTCATACGAACTCCAACCATGCAGGGAACCTCAATGAAATCCATTTCATGGGAATCGACCTTGTGAAGCCCAGCCCATGGGGTGGTGAATGGGATAGGAATATACTCCAGCGTGAAACCAGATGGATATATAGGTGCAATACGGTATCCCCAAATGGTCTTAGCGAAAACCTCACCTTCACAAGTTTCATCTAAGAGTGTGATTCAAGTATTTATTCTTGTTCCCTAAGTTGTTATTTGATTTTCACATGAGTAGTGTGTACCGTATTGTTGATATATATTTATGCGTTTCTGAGAAAATACCTACTTTGGCACTGTCATACTTACCCAAATACCTTTTGTTTTTTGTTTGATTTACAAATTTTATCTAGGGAGTCGTCGACAGTATCAGTCCTTGTTTCAGTGAGTTCTGAATACACCCACCGTACAAGTGACTGTCTACTGACCCCATGAACTAACTGAGCCCCAATGCGCCCTACATTGGCCTCAGGGCTATTTGATTTTTCTTCTGGTGAGGATGACGATTTTTATGACAATCATTCCATCTCTCCCCTCCCTAATATCTAATGATTGGGTTATACCCAAAAGGGGTCGGCCTAGCGATAAGATGCGCCGAGGTTAGTGCCACTTTCGGTTGCGGCTCACGGAGGCCCCACTGCGTTCCACACACCGCGCCGAACCAGAAGTGGTATGTAACCCACCACTTCCGGTTGGGGTGCGTTCCATTGAGCTGCCGACACGTGCAGCTTGCGTTCCACAGCGGCGATGGCTGAACAGAGCCGGGATGCCATCTAGTTACCAGGTAAGAACACCGGATAGGGGACACTTCCCCACTCGTCTTATTATTGGTGTGATTGGGAGGGGTGGTTCGGCGAAAGGACCACCCCCCGGCATATGACGGGTTTATAAGTGGAACGGGTCACTGATTAGAAGCGACACCGTTGTATCTGGAGGGACCACTGTCCACGTGCACGTCCATGTAGTGGAGGCGTCATTAGGCTCTGCTGCAGGACCATCCTGTATAGTTTATCTGTATCCCCTGATAACAGATCCTGGTATTAACCGGGATCCAGAAACGCGTCGGGAACACATTAGGGACTACTAGGGTTCACTCAAGCTGTAGGGTGACCCTGGTAATGCCCTTGTAAGGGCGGGAGCAAATTTTGGGGATCAGGGAGAGTGTCAGATAGGGAATACTAGGTGCAGTGTGGTTATCTGTTCCTGACCTGGTTTATCCTCTGCGTACTTTCCTGATTCAACTGCCAACCACCTTACATCTTGGAAGCTGGTAAGAACGTTTTATGTTATTATTTATGCCTGTTTCGCTCCACCAGCGTAGACCGGGAATATATCTACAATTACCCTGATTTAGGGTGAGTGGTCTGTTACTGATGGATTATGGTCCTTTTTGTATGTTTTTAATAGTGACATTTTATTGATTTGTTGATTAAAAGTGAGGTTTTAGGGTTATTATTATTATGTGGCTCTACTGGCTGATGGATCTGTTATCTGCCACACCCTTTACTCTGCACTCTTTCCACCTGCAGCAGGGCCTAGCCTTTCTATAAGTGTTAATAGATAATGGATATATAAAGGGGACCAATATAGTAAGGCTGGAAGAAATTGCAGGTTAGCCAGATAGGAAGCATGAGTCTTTTTTGAAAAGTTGGGAAGCTTGGAGAAAATATTGAAGCTGATGTGAACCTCTTCTGTGGTGTACTACTTTTACTTAAGCTCAGGGTTTACCCAGCTTACTTACCTCAGACCCTCAGCTCAATTCCTATGTTGATCTGTAATCTGAAACTAACCTAAGTTGTTAAAAACTTTATTTTAGTAATATGTAAATTAACTGCAGCCTTAGCTCCCATTTCCAGTTAATTTATATATTACTATAATAAACAAGTTTAACAAGTTAGGTTAGGTTCCAGGACTATTAAAGGCAGAGGCAGGCAGGAGGAATCTACCATCAGATCTACTTCTGATGACAGATTCCTCATAGTAGGTGTCCTTCAATTGGTGAGAACACCACATTAGTAAAAATTAGTGAAATATATGGTGATAATATTATATCCTATCAATATAGGGTTCCAATTATCAGCCATTTCCATGCTATGAACTTCACAACAATTGTCTATTGACTTAATTATAGATTTGTGAAAGAGTGTAGACTAAAACCTGTGGTGGCACAATGCTCTTTTGGAATTCTTTCAGGAGTTTAGTTTAAAAATGTAGGTCCTTTCTGCTGTGTTATTACTGTGCTCTTAGCTCTGCAAACATGACTCAACACCCCAAAAGCATTCCAATAAAATCTGAACTCCAGGGGACACATGTATCTTTTATTTTTCAACTTTTTAGGTACATGTACACTTTTGCAACTATGATATTCTCCATTCAAAGTTCACTATTGGTGAGTGTTCTGCTGTGTTCACTGAGTTATCTCCTGGTTCCAGATGTGGAAGCCAAATGTATAATAAAAAAGTTGCCAATTCGGCACAAAACAATACCCGCTCTTGCCAGGAATTGCAAATAGCATAGAGCAACCTTTGGCAACTTTTGTTCAAATTGCCTCAACTTACTAAAGACCTTAAAGGAAATCTACCACTAGGACTCTACTTACTTAGTAGATCCAGATAGTAGATTCCTCAAATTTAAATCATCCCTATACACCTTTCACTTTTTTCTAAAGCGTAGCCTATCTTTTTCATAAGTCTCCGGACTCTAGATGCATTTGGCGAGTGCCTGCGCAACATTTATTTGTACCCCAAGCCCTACCTGGTATAGAATAAACAACTTTTCATACTTGAAAATTTGCCAGCTGCAGAAAGTGCACAGACAAGGAATACCATACACTGGTTCACTGCCGTCCATGCCACATGCCAGCTGTGCCCCACTTTACACGGCATAAAGGGGAAAATAATTGCAAATTCTAGCAATAAGCTAGCATTTGCAATTTCAATGCTTTTATGCAACTGACGTGGTGCAGAGTCCCTCTTAAGGACCCCCTATAGAACTTATTCAATGTTTTCCATTGCATTGCATTGTTTTGGCATTCTTTTTTTGTAAATGCATCATTCTCTGGATATGCAGCTTACAAAGGTATTCTTTCTATATACTTTGCAATAGGATTTGAAAAAACCTCAATGAACGGCAAGTTTCAAATGTTAGAATACCAAAAGTATCCTCAAAACAGTTGATTTTCTTTGCCCTTTTGAAGCTTTTATGTAAAAGTCAGGTCAGTGTCCCCTAGGGTGTGTTTAGGGTGCTTTGATATTTAGCAATGTTGAAGTGATTGGTAAGTTTAGTTAATATGAAGCAAAGCAGCAAAATAGTTAAAAAAAGACAAACAAAAATGAATTTCTGAGAGAATGAATTTCTGTATCCGTGAACTTCCCAAAATAGCAGTATTACTTTTTGTGGTAGAATATTTCTAGTTGTTTTGAATTCTGAGTTTTTATTCCTAGAGTGACAGCAGAACATAAACTGATTTCTCTGTGAAGGTCATTTTATATTCTGTCAAATATTCTGAACTGTAAACATTGCTTTAGCCAAACCCTATAAATTATAGGAATTATGGAAAAAGCCAGCATCAAGATTAAGAAAAATCTAAAGTAACTGTCAGACAAACAGTTCTAGAATGACTTGTCGTGGGCATTTTTCCTCTGCTCTTGCAGACATATGTCATGACTTCCCATCAGTACCAACATTCACAATTATAGGTAATGAAACTGAAAGCCATGTCAAGGAATAATAGGAATCCAATCTACTACCCACCTATTATAAATCAGGAAGGTCACACAAGAAACTAATTGTACTCAGCAACTGTCAGTGTGACCATTTCCCAGCAAGAGAAATTTTGAGCTACAATAATTACAATTCACAAAAATGATCCTATTTCCTGTGAATGTTCTGCTGTTTTTTATTTTTTTTAAAGATGAGTGTTTACTGCATCATAGATGCTAGAGGGATATTCTCTTCTATCAGTTCAAGGACAGTCTGATCCGTCAGCATTTGTTTTCAGTAAAAACTGTTTGTTGCATTATTTTGCATTTTTTTAGGTTAGAAACAGTCAACAAATTCCAAGTCACTGAAGATAAACATGACATGTAGAATAAACAATGCTGCTCTTTAGCTAATTACCAAACAACTATGTGACATGGGAATGATAACGTAGGAGCATATGTAGCATCTACCTTCCTTCCTATCTTGTGATATCAAACAGTTCCTTGGTAACTCAGCATGGATAATCTGATGAAGAAAATAAGTAATAGCACATATACACATAAAGTCAATATCTATCCCTTTATGCATTAACCCCTTAAGGAAACAACCCTATTTCGTCTTTGGTTTTAATTTTTTAACTCCCCACTTTCAAAATTCCATAATATTTTTACACTTCTAGGTACAGAGCTTCAGCTTTCTGTGTAACAAATTCTACTTGCTGGCGATAGTAATTAAAATTAATTTTCCAGATTTGCAAAATGTAGATCTTTTGTACAAAAAAAAAATCTTCAATTTACCATATTCTGAGGCCAGTAACTTTTTCATGTAGTCCAGTGCATGGAGATATATATTTTTTGCGGGATAAGATGAAGTTTTCATCTTTTGATCACTATGGACAGTAAATTTCCACCCAGTGTGTAGCACATTCATAGAACAATCATGTTTCTGAAAAACAAACCCTCCCTGAAACATTAGGGCACATTTTCTTGTCTGTCAGACGCATTTTCATTGGGTTTCCTGGTGATTTCCGTCTTGCGCCGAATTAAGATTTTGGCGCGTGCTATTGGATTTTGGTGCATCAGGGCTGGCTTGCACGCAACAGAAATCAGGGGGGGGGGAGGCCATCGGACAACCTGATGGATTCGGACAAACCACGGAATTTAAAAAAGGAATTGTGTCGTTAGATCAAGCACTAACATGCACTGGGAAGAAGCAGGTGAACTCCGGCGGACCACAGACTGGAAGCGACGGATGCAGGAACTCGGGCACACAAGCTTAGTGAATCATGGCAGACCCGAATCCTCGTCAGACAATGCATTACAGGATACGAAAGGACCGAGTAAATCTGCCCCATTGTTTCGATCCTGGGGCAATCATAATACCATTGTAACTTTTGCAAGCAACTAAAGAATTCTGTAAAGTTTAATCATATTTCTATTATTTAAGTGGAAGCACACTTAAGGTGCAAATATCTATTAGCTTACCCCTCTCATTATTCTTTTTTTTTATATACATGTACTGATGTTTTATTTTATTCCAATGTAGTTTATATTAATGTGGTATGTATTTGGTATTACTATTATGTTTGGTATTAGTATTATTATGCTCTATTTTCAGATTTCCTTTTATGGTTAATATTGTTAATATAATTATCATAATATATAATGTTGGAAAAAGACACAAAACAAATGTTTTTTTCCTATAACCCATGATATTTTTACTCTCAAGAAAGATATCCAGGCCTCTCATGAACATGTACAAAGTATCTGCCATTACAACTTCCTGCGGCAGAGAGTCCATAGTCTCACTGCTCTAACAGTAAAACCCTGTTTATGGTGATGGTAGAACTGCCGCTCCTCTAGGCATAGAGGATACCCCCTTATCCTGAACACAGGCCAAGGTAAATTTGATGAACTGTGATTCACCTTTAGTTCCCATGTGAACTTTTTTATCTTTAAAAGGGCTGCTTTGTGTATCCTTTTATATGTATAATCTGAGGAATGGGAATCTTCAACCCCAAAATGTGTTGTCTACTTAAAAAAGACCATTTTGTTAATTTTTACAATACCCTCATAATACTTTGATGTGTGGTCTTCTACTTTCTTCCATTTAATTTTTATGGGTGAACTTGTTTGTATGTGTTTGAATAGCAGCCAACTGCCAAGAGCCAACTGCTGTGGTATTGGAGCTTGGAACCATATGTGAGGTGCAGCGGAGCTCTGCACAGATAAGTATACAATAGGGTAAGAGCATCACAAAACTGAATTACAGATAGTATTCTCTATTACTGGGGGACATTCAATATTTGGCCCTATGTCCTTTGTATCTTTTAGCATCACTTTCCATATTCTCAACAGAATGTTCTCTGTTAAAATATTAACTTTCATTTAATTGATGAAAAGTTGTATAGCTAAAGTCTAACATCTTCTTTCACTATGTGTAGTCACTCAAAACTATTGTCATCGGCACTAGAAACAAAGTATAAAGGTGAATGCCTTACAAAACTAGGTTCACAAATGGATGCCAAGGGGTCTTCTATAGAAGAATTTCAGAAATATATTTCTCAAAACTATAAAAAAAATCATACAAACTACAAAAAAATGTGCTGTTAACCCAAACTCAGCTTATACTCATGTCCAAAAAAATATATCAAAACTCACCTTTCCGGCTTCCCCACTGCTGCCTATATACTGGGGCAGGGGTCTGGATATATACTATGGGGCAGGGTCCGGCAGGCTATATGATGGGGAAGCTGTGACCAATGCATTTACCACCCTCGGCTTATACTCCAGTCAATAGGTTTCCCCAGGTTTTTGTGGTAAAATTAGGGGCCTCTGCTTATACTTGGGCCGGCTTATACTCGGGTATATACAGTATTCCCAAAAAGAAGGAGTGCACAAAGCTTCATGAGCACTAAAATGTTCTTATTTAAATTTAAAATTAAGTAGATTTGTCATTTATTCATGTTTATCTTTGTGTTTTCTATACTTAGGTTCAGTCATCTATAAGTGATTGATATATATCACTTTGTGCAGAGGCAAAAACATAGGGGAACATTTATCATAGAAAAAGTCTGGCACTTAGTGGTTTTGAGTGTCACCTTATCTGACATAGTGGAGCAGATTTATCAAGCTGTCTGAAAGTCAGAATATTTCTAGTTGCCCATGGCAACCAATCACAGCTCCCCTTTAAAATATTCATGAGCACTGGTAAAATGAAAGCTGAGCTGTGATTGGTTGCCATGGGCAACTAGAAATATTCTGACTTTCAGACAGCTTGATAAATCTGCCCCAGTGAATGGCAATTTTGCAGATCCCTATGTCTTCACTTCACAAATGAAAAATTAACTATATGCAACATAAAAACATACTTCAGCACAGTTTTAAATGTAAATGACTTCATCATTTTCCATAGAATCATATTTTTGAGTGCGATTATTGTCAATCTTAATGTGCAGATCTAAAATGTTATCAGACTCCATTTCCTATACTGTATAATATAAAAGGCTAAGGAGACTCATTTGAGCAAGAACTTTTTTTTTTTACATATCTTTAACTTTTAGTCTCTGCATTTACAAGAAAATATAGTCTGGACATAAAATGAAGCTAGGAATGTTCTGTCACACCTTTTCTCAATCTTGCTTCATAATTGGTCACAAATTACATCTTCTTTGTATGGGAATAATTTGAGACAAATTGGGCACAAAATTAGGCGCAAATGAATCGGTCACACGACAATTCAAAAGCCATTTAATAAGGCAAAACACCAACTAACATACCTTACAAGCCAAGAAAAATTTTTTGTGATCCTGAGACCCACTATGATTAATGTGCCCCATAGGCTTTGGGAATCATTGGTAAATAGGGATGTCCAGACGAGTTAAGTTTGGGTCGGTCTGAACTTAAAAATCCTGTTGAGACCAGGGCTCCAAGACCCCTGTAACACCTGTCCTCGGTGCTTGGGTTTTAATAGTTGAAATGCTGCTGGCAAAGATTCTAGCAGCATTTAAATTGTGCCAGATAAATTTAAATGACTTTGCCAGCGGCATTGAAATGACTTTACCAGCACCAAACTGGTGGTGGTGAGGGGGGAGTTGAGCCTGACACGGACTTCTAATGAACCCAAATCGGCATGACTAGATCACTAATTCTATGCTTAGAAAAGATAAATCCAAAGCAGTGTAACTACAATGGGGCAAATTTACATACCTGGTCCTGTCGCGATCCCCCATTCAGACGGTCCGATGAAGATGAAGTCTGGCGCGATTCATGAAGCTCATGCGCATGCATCTGTCGCTTTCCCACCAAGGTCCGCCGGAGTTCACCTTCTTCTTTCTGGTGCTTGTAAGTACGTATTAACAATTCTAAATGTTAAATCACGTGCGCAATCTGAATCCGTCGGCCTGCCCCCCTTATTTTTGTCACGTGCAAGCTGGCAGCAATGCCCCAAAATCCCATTGTGTGCGCCAAAATCCCCTGTTAAATGCAGCACAAAATGGAAATCATCGGGAAACATGACGAAAATGCGCTCTGCGGTCCCTTAGTAAATGAGACCCAATGGGTGAAGAACCAGAAGATCATGGATACAAATTAGAAATTGATCTTGAATTATACTGAATCTTTTTTTTTTTTAATTATCTATCAATCTAATTATCTTCATCTGCTACAGTAAACGGTGAAAAAGGAAAATTGCTAAAAATGCATATAAAGACTTAATTAGTATGTAAATTGTGTGAAAAGTGTATCTCATCAAACAGAAAAGACCCCTTATATGTCCATATTAGCAAAAAAATAAAAATTTTATAGCCTGTACAATGTGACAATGTTAATCTGCTCTGAATGCGAGTCCTTCCCTATAATTAACAGCCGTGTACCCATCAGCAGTTTGGCACCATATATGAGGTCCAATTTGAAAGGTCCCTTTATTTTTCTTATATTGATAATATAACAACTGCTGATTTGAAAGAATTACAAAAAATAAGATAGATTTATTTACTATAAAAAAAACTTTTCTGGTATTTTTAGTTAAAAAGCTTATACAGGTAGTCCCCGGGTTACGTACAAGATAGGTTCTGTAGGTTTGTTCTTAAGTTGAATTTGTATTAGTAGTCGGAACTTTAAATTTTATAATTGTAACTCCAGACAAATTTTTTGGTCTCTGTGACAATTGGATTTTAAAAATGTTGGGTTGTCATAAGAATCAGGATTAACAATAACGCTTCATTACAGACACCTGTGATAACTGTTACAGCTGATTATTGTAGTCTAGGACTTAAGTACAGTAAATTACCAATTACCAGAGATCCGTTTGTAACTAGGGGGTTGTCTGTAAGTCATGTGTTCTTAAGTAGGGGACCGCCTGTAGGTACTTGAGACTGAAGTTACTGAGGAGAGTCGGAGAAAAAAAAGTAAAGAGGAGAAATGTTTCAATTGTATCTAAATAAACTGTAATGGAATAGAGTCATGCTAAATGATTTTCCTAATTGATTTTTAATTACAATTACTCATTGTTACTACTGTTCCATGCCTTAGTTGTTAATTGCACCTTTGAAGCCAATGTTTGTGAAATTTTAGCCAAAATGCCATTTATTGCTTAAGTTTGTGTATGATGGCGCCGTCTGCCACTTGTTTGGCACTTGTTTGTTTTAACAGCTCATTTTGAATATAAAGAACACTTAAACGGACACTTTGTTAGTCAGTAAAGGTTGTTCTGTTTTAATTAACAGGGAAGGTGGTTCCCTGAAAAGCTCTGAGAAAGATGCTGTCGTGCACAGTAATTCAGATCAGTCACACCTTATTAAACAAAATGATCAATGTGATGTAAAAAGCTGAAAGTAAAACAACACAGCATAATTGTATTCAAATCATTATACAGCAAAGCAGGAAAGTTAACATTTTTGATGAATGGGCCATTAAACATGATAAAAATAGTGGGGAAAAGTAGTTTAACAGATGCTCTTACTCTATTCACACTAGCTTTATGGCTTCTTTTGATTTCTAGTTTTCTTTTTACCATCTTAAAATGGCCTATTCATTCCCTAAAGTGGTTGGCCACTAACACCAAACTTTAACAGGGTAAGTTTCTGACCCTAATAGGGTTACCCATAAAGCAATTACCCTGTTAAAAATTGTGGTTTACCACCAGGAGCCACGGGTCATGTGACTCCTGGGCAACAGCATTTAGGACTTCCTGTGACGTCACATGTCTACACACCATGTCAGTAGTTGGAGGGGCTTGTATATATCCTGTTTTGTGAGTTCAATCAATACTTGTTATGTCTTACAATAACATAATCTGATGCAATTACTGAGCTATCGTACTTGGTTAAAGTGTACCGATCAACAACAAAGTCTGCATGCTTTGCATTTTTGTAGGGTTTTTTTTACAACTTTTGTGATGGATCTCCCTGTTTGTGCAGAAAAGGATGAAATATGTGCTAAAACTTCTCAAATTTTAAAACATTTAAGTGACTGGGGTATTTTAAGTTTCTTTTGCCTACATTATAGTAAGCTGTACTTTAATGTGGAATTTTGAATCCATTTACCATAGCATATTGCTGCAAATATTGCACCACTACTAACACCAGCGGTCATAGCTGGCACCAATCGCAGATGTTATTTCTTTTAAAACTGTAGCCGGTATTTAAATGCTTGCGGCACGTGGGTGATTGTTGCCTCCCTCGACTCTGTCTCTGTTGGACTCCAGGACTTTGGTCTATTAGAATTGAGTTATAGAAGGAGACTGAATTAACCATGAATTAACTAAGGACCAACCTACGATTATCTCCAGCTCAGTGTTGTTGCATATGTAGCTTTTTTTTTACTATCCACAAAATAATGTTTGAAATGCATGTAGTATGTGTAAATCTTTAAAATAGAACTATAGCTATAAACTTTTGTCAGAAATAGAAAACTGAAAAATTAAAAAAGAATTATAGAGCGGGAGTAGCTGAGCAAATTGCTATACAGATATGAGAAGTATAACTTTTCTTTACTACCTTTGAACACTATACTCCAGGATAAGTGGTGCAATGATCTGTTCTAAGGAGTCAATATTTGTATTCACTCTGATCCGGGGTTAGTTACTGGGTATACCCACTGTACCCCCAAAAATAAGAGAAGTAAATAAAAAATATATATTGCAAGTCATAAAACAACAAATGGGGTCAGCTACTCCTGCTCTTTCGCCTGCAGTCCTCAGTATTTCCAAGGTGTTAGGTCCTCCTTCTGCTGTGACAGAGTAAGTAACATGTTCTTGTAACGTCAAATCATACTTAATCGTCTCAACCTCCAATGTGCATTTTGCTTCCATTAGGCACATGGTTTTATAAAACAACATTTCTACTGTGCTTTCTAACATTATTGAAATGAAATAAAAGAAACATTTATTCATAGCTTTTAAAATTAGAAGCAAACTACTGACTGCTATTATGTTTTTGCACAAATGGATGTCATATGGAAAGTTCAAAGGAAATTATATGTTAAGGTCAATGCCCTGCTTTTAGTACACAATATAATATAAACAGAACGCACCTTGGTGCAATTTACTTGCTGTGAATAGGCAGAGGTCTGAACTGCACTGAACTGCAAGTGCCTACCTTTACCCATTCACTTTCAGTACACACCGTTTGTAGCCTCTGTCTGTGGTATGGGCAAAAGAAACATTATTATAGGACATGTCCTTTCCTCTTAAAAAGCCCGGTAACAAGCTGAGATCCATCCACCTGTATATGTGGCTTTCTTTTTACACGGCAGGTTAGGTTAAAGCTGCCATTTTCTAACTAATTGCTGAATATCAGAGCAGTAGTTTGCTAAATAACTGATGGTCCTGTAATAAGCTGCAATTAACATAAATTAAATCCCTGCAGAATTCAATAATCAGGATTGAGGATGAAGCAAATTGGTGGTTGCTACAGAAACTGTAAACTGGAGTGGAAATTGCTACTAATTTGCGGTGTTCCTAATTCTACTGATCAAGTGGAGTGTGTGGTTAAAAAAATATATAGGAGAAAATAAAACTAATGTATAAAGCACAGCCCAATGTTCATCTATAATAATCTTCCTTAATAGAGTCTTATGGAATAGTGAAGTTTCATATGTGCTTCTTCATTTACCTACCAGGTATAAATATTTTCCTGAGATATCGGCTAACTGGCACAGAAAATTATTTCTTATTCAATATAGTGAACCCATTATTAGGGAAATGCGGTGTCTGCAGGTAGCATCTTATAGAGCAAAAGGAGCAGATCAATATATAGTTTTGTATGAAAATATCCTGTGTGACTCCATCCTTCCACATCAGCTCTAGTACATAAACAGAGCATTACTACCAAAGAGTATAGTATATAAGCAAAACTAGCTAGTTTGGAAATAGACTACGTACACAAAAGTCCAAAAATCTAAACTGTCAAATAGTGAAGAAGTATGAGTTCTGAACGTTTCACAACATCTATCCCTACCTATACACCAGTTCTGCACTAAGCTACAGGTGACAGGTGGCAGTCCCTACACTTAGACAAAGAGACACAAGACAGAACACATGGCAAGTCATACAAAGCAGGTTAAAAACCAAGATGGCAGTGAGGTACAGTATCATAAGGTAGAAGATCAGTCAAGGTTCAAGCAAAAGGTAACAGCAAATACACAACAGAATATTATAGTATTCCACTGTAGGAAAGCCACAAGTAAAAATAGCAGTCACACATCATATAAGAAGGCAGATATACAGTGGGTAAAGAAAGTATCCATACCCCTTTACATTTTTCACTCTTTGTTTCATTGCAGATCCTCCCCTGTTCCCTCAGGTTGGATGGTGAATTTTGATGGAAGCCATTTTCAAATCACTCCAGAGATGTTCAATTGGGTTTAGGTCAGGGCTCTAGCTGGACCGGTCAAGAATGGTAACACAGTTGTTCTGAAGCCATTACTTTGTTATTTTAGCTGTGTACTTAGGATCATTGTCTTCTTGGAAGGTGAACCTTGAGCCCAGTCTGAGGTTCAGAGCACTTTGGAAGAGATTTTAACCCAGGATATCTCTACTCTCTATAGCATGAGGCTGCCACCATTGTGTTTTACTTTTGAGATCAAACTTAGCAGGTGATGATCAGTACCTGGTTTTCTTTACACATACCATGTAGAATTAACACCAAAATGTTCAATTTTCAACTCATCCGACCATAGAATCTTATTTCTTTTAGTCTGTGAGTCCATTTTGTGTTTATTTTTTGCAAACCGTATGCAGCTTCTATATGATTTGCACTGACAGGAGAGGCCCCTGTCGGCACACTCTGCCATAAAGCCCTGACTGGTGGAGGGCTACAGTGATAATTGACTTTGTGGAACTTTCTCCTATCTTCCTGCTGCAACTCTGGAGTTCAGCCACAGTGTTGGGGTTCTTCTTTACTTCTATTACCAAGGCTCTTCTCTTAGTGCTTAGTTTGGCTGGATGGCCAGGTCAATGAGGAGTTGTGGTTGTCCCACACTTCTTCCATTTAAGGATTATGTAGGCCACTGTGCTATAAGAAACCTTGAGTGCTGCAGAAATTCATTTTTAAACTTAGCTCAATCTGTGGCTTGCCACAATTCTGTCTCTAAGCTCCTTGGGCCGTTATTTAGACCTTATGATTCCCATGTGCTCTGACATGCACTGTGAGGTTTTATATAGACAGGAGTGTGTCTTTCCTATTTAAGTACAATAAGTTAAATTAAACACAGCTGGACTCCAATGTAGCAAAAATATCTATACAATATCTGTATTTCAGTTATTTCTGTAAAGATGGGATGCAGAGTGTACATTAATGAGCAAAAAGAAATAACTTTTTCGATATTACCAATTGACACATCTTTAATGATAAACATTTATTAAATTACACAAAACAGTATTAACATGCTAAAGTCCAGGTGGCCCTCAATGAGTTAAGGTTATACATTAAATAAAGCAAACAAATTATAACCTTTGTTGTAAAGACTTGAATCAATGTATAAAGTTCCAAAACCCTTTTAAAATAGCCCCTACAAAGGCAAAGACAACCCAAATAAGTCACTTGGTATGGAAACAAAAAAAGGACAATCACAATGATATGGGTGTATTGAAATACAAATTTCATGCACTAAAATTCACAATACTTGGATCCAAATCTGAACACCTGCAATTTTTGCTTAAACCAATCGTGAGTCTCAACCCTTAAAATGCCACAGGCAAACCAGCCAGCAACCTTTAAAATGGGTCTGCTTGATAACACCTGTGATTGGTGCTGTCTGCAAAACCGCCAGCAACATGTAAGTGATGTCACAGAGAGAGAAAAGATCCTCATGTAAGGCATAGCATCTGCAATTGGTGCTGAAGTATGTGAAGTAATTAGGAATGGTTATGGATCTCTCTGCTTGACCACACATTTCGGATGCGGAGTGGATTCTATGCAGATTCCATGCAGATTTATCAAGCTGTCTGAAAGTCAGAATATTTCTAGTGGCCCATGGCAACCAATCACTGCTCAGCTTTCATTTTACCAGTGCTCATAAATATTTTAAAGGGGAGCTGTGATGAGGATATGAGGAAAATATTCACCTCAATAGCACAATACTCACATTAATGTCATACTGACCTTTGGCTAGGGGTGGCTTTTTGCTACAATGAGCAACTTCATTGCTGCCAGAGTGTTCATGCTAGGTCACATAAGTTTCATTAAGATCAATCTACTTTTAGTGTTGAACAATTGATGCTGAATAAAAGGGATTAGATACAGTGTGCGCTCTTATATGCAGCTTATAAACTTAAACTGAACTTGAACTAGAATATCCATAATAATAAAAATAGCTTTATTTATACATTTACATTGATCTGGAGCAGTAATCTGGAACAATGCTGGATTTTACACTTGCAGGCTATATTATTTTACTATGGAATACAGGAAATGTTAGCATTATAATTTATTATAATTATAACTCTTAAAAGGGGTTGAGCTAAGTTTACAACTTTCCACCTATCAACAAGCTGCAATATAATTAAAAAGTGGGACTCTCACCAATTGCAAGGAGAGGGTCTATTGTGAACCCCCTTCCTTGAATGAATCAGTGATTATAAAAGCATGTTGATACTCCATTTGGCACAGGTGTCCTGTCTGAGAAAGTTAAGTGCTGGTTTGATTTCTTGGTAGGCTGCTAGATATGATTGTTAGTGCTATAACATCATCAACTACTCCATTCATAACAGGCCCTCATTCTTGTAACTGGTCACATTCCCACTTATCAGAAAGTTATCACCTATATTATAGATATGATTTAAAAAAAATGACAGAACCTGATTAAATACTTACAGCGGACTTGTCACTTCAACCATACTTCAACTAAACATATCTTTGAAAACTGCTATTATGTAGCAATACAACTATCCCTATATTGTTATTGCCCATACCTGAAAAATTCCACAGTCCATTGGAAAGTTGAGTCACCATCTATGCAAATGACTCCATGTAAGTCTCATAATTGTGTTTCCTCTGAGCTGTGTCTGGTATATTCATGTGCTTCCTGCCCTGCCACACCTTCAGCTTTTCCCCCTGACTAAAGAAAATTCCTGAGGGAGGGGTGTGGTGATTTCTTTACAGTCAGTCACAGCTTCTCTCTTAACCTCCTCATTCACCCCTTCTTTGGGAATTCTTTTAAGCTACTCACCTCTCTCATTCTGTAGGGATGCTAGAAGAACATGAATATGCATAGATGGTCAACTTTATAAATGAACAGTGTAACTTCTCAGGCATGGGGAATAACAATATAGTGATAAATGTACTGCTGTATTAGAGAAGTTTTCAAGTTGACAGGTTCCCTTTAAAGGATATCTACCACCAGGATGAAGGACTGTAAACCAAGTTTATTAGTGTCAGCCCTCTCTGTAAGGATTCTCTCTTCCTTTAGCTTCTTAAACCGAACAGAAAGCACAAAATAGTTGTCTCTGTGCTTTCTATAGTTGAAGAAGTGTCTCCTTCTGAACTGAATTGGGGCCGTGGCTGCAATTACAGCTTCTGGCCACTATAAAAAGCAGGGATTCAATTGTTTGTTTAACTCTTTATTTTATTTGTTTATTGTATTTCTCATTGCAATTTTGATAACTAGTTATTTCATTTTGACTTTGAAGCTGACATTGTATACCAAATATCTTGGTGTAGCACAGAGAATATATGCATTTATTTAAGCAAAATTGTTAAACATCAGAACACAATGCAGGAGTGAAGGGTAGTTGGCTAAAATGTTAAAAAAAAAACATGCAGTAGAAGAAAAACTGAATAAAAAAAGATGTGTACGAATAAACATATATCAATGTCATGACTTCTATTACTCACGTACGATGCAATGTTTTCATCCTACTAATGTCCATTAATCTGTATTATGACATTTCCACCCCACGGTTTTGATGTCTGATTATACATATGCCATATATGCGTATGGTAGCAATAAGTTACTTGTGAAGATAAGATATGAACATTTTAGACCAGAATATTAATGTTTGAAGGTCCCTAAAAATTGAGTAAAAGTCCATTTTGTACTAGGCACAGTATCAAATATTTTGATGTTGGTATATTTCTGTTCTTTTAATGTATGGAAGGATTTGAATAAAGGACCTAAATGAATCCTGAATATGCATCACTGGCAAATTAAAAAAAAAAAAACCTGCCCTGCTGTTTTTAGGGGTAGATTTTTTACCATTCCTAAGTAAGCTGCAGTATAGAGTAGCTTTTTAGAAATCATATAAATCTATATAAAAAAATTCTATACAAGTTGTACATACATTGAAGGCTTTGTGATAAAATAAAGCAGCAGTCCTGTAAATTGTAATTTGTCACTCTCATTAGTAGACTGAAGATTACTCAGCCAGTGCTATTTTACCAGCTAAGTATAAGGCTGGAAAACAGGAGAAAGAACATACAAGGATCACCATCTAGTGGCTATGGGCAGAATTTATTACTAGTTTATTCTATAGAAGCTTAATACATGTATGATGTGATTTTCTAAAATGTAACAAGCACATTTTTTAAATTACAACATTTAATTAATAATTTACTGTATAATGTATTGTGGCTCCATACATTTCCATAGTCAGAGTTACTCCAAATTGCTCAAAGACACATATTGTCCTATGGAGTAGAAAATTAAACATCCAGCATCACAGGAATTGTTTTCTCTCATGTCTCAAGGCTGTGTAACCAGTCACAAAATAATGTATTAAGTCCAGCAGGATCCACATGGATATTATCCTATGCGTCATCTGCACAGTATTCGGTGTACCATCACAAAAAAATCCTTCATCTGTTATAGTTTGTGTGAAACAGTCTACTAAGGCCCCTTCCACACTAGCGAGTGTGATGCGATGAACTCGCATCACACTCGCAACGCAAGCTGCCGGGAACGCACGGCCCGAACGCTGCACCGCGGGAGTGAACTCAGCATGTCAGTTCACTCCCGCGGTGCAGCGTTCGGGCCGTGCGTTCCCGGCAGCTTGCGTTGCGAGTGTGATGCGAGTTCATCGCATCACACTCGCTAGTGTGGAAGGGGCCTAAGAAATCTCTATTATGGTAACCTACACATCGGGCATAGGACAGTTAGGAGGACTTTATATGGACCGTCCAGGGTCTAGGATAACTGGTTGACCACACTGCAGGGATGGGATTCCTTACATGATATCCATATACGATGCAAGGAATTTCGGCTTCCATCTCTAAACAACAGTAATATAACTACCACTACAATATCAATGCTGTAACTAATCACAGTTACAGGAGGCAGGGATTCCTTGACTCAAATGTCAATATGATGCAAGAATCCCATCCCTGCAGTGTGGTTAGCCCCTTACATACAACATACCATAATTTAAGAAAAAGTTTATCGAAAATTGTAAAAGCCATGTGAGTAAACATCCCACACATCAATAACCAGAGCTCACTGTGCTGCTTCATGACCTAGTGCTTGAGCTCCTTATAGTAAACTCTAGAGTACTTGGCATTAAAAGATTGCAAGGCACCCATGTCCTGTGGCTGCAAAAATTATCACAGCTGGACATATGGTCTTGGATTTTTTGATAGTAAGTAATCTATATTTAATGTTTGTCAAAGATGTCATAATAAACAGTGGCAAACATTTTCATTTTCGTGATTTTTGTACAAACAATATTATTCCAAAAGTCTTGTGGTTTATTCAGAATCTGTTTTCTAGCGGCAACCCTTGCAAACAAGTAATATGTGCTTATACCGGTTCGCGCAGACACGTTTCTTAATACCTGTGACCACCGTACTCTGAGACGTGTAATGCTGTCCTCCTGCTATTCCCTTATGCCGAAATAAAACCTGCTTTTAAGTACTACACTGGTGAGTGCTGCTGTCTCTTTTTGGAGAAGTTAAAATTATCATTATCATGAACATGTAACATGCTTAGTCGGAGACTTAGGGGCCCATTTACTAAGGGGCCGAATCGCCGGGTTTCCATTTTCCCTGAATTGCCTCGGGTTTTTGGTGCACGTGATCGGATTGTGTCCCATCCGTGCCGACTTGCACACGACGGAAATCGGGGGGCGTGGCCGTCGGAAAACTCTACGGATTCGGAAAAACCGCTGTATTTATAAAAGATTTTGTGTCGCTTCACACGCACTTACATGCGCCGAAGAGAAGATGGTGAACTTCGGCGGACCTCAGCGCAGCAGCGACACCTATTGGACACCAGACCTTAGTGAATCCCGGCAGAACCCGAATCCTCGTCAAAGAACGCACCGCTGGGTCGCGACTGGACCGGGTAAGTAAATGAGCCCCATAGATTGGTATTTCTATGAGCAGTGTTTGATCTAACCTTGAAATGAATTTTCTGAAAATATTATAGATAGTTTACAATATTCCCAAGATTGGATATATTGGGAATATTGTTAACTATCTATAATGTTCATGACCAAACTTTTGCTTTTATAGGAGTGGTCAAACTTCTTAGTGACTAGTTAATCAAGAACATATGATTGCTAATTACTTTATTCATTCATATACCAGTAAGTATCTCTGAAAGGCGCAGCTTCCCTCCGATGCCCTGGCGTGAACCCAAACAGCAGGTTACCACCACATATGGGGTATTGTTATATGCGGAAGGGATTGGGTATCAAACTTTGTGGAGGATTTTGGTATTTTATCCACTGAGAATTTGTACATTTTATGAAAAACACATTCATTTAGCCAAAAAAAAGAAAAATTTCAAAATTGCATCCGATTTTGTTTTAACCCCTGTAAAACAATTAAAGGGTTTACAAAATTCATAAAAGTTGTTTTACGTACGTGGAGGGGTGTAGTTTCTATAATGGGGTAATTTATGGGGTTTTACTTTTATTTAGGCCTCTCAAAGTGACTTGAAAAATGAGCAGATCCCTCAATCGCAGGTTTTGTGTTTTTTATGAAAATGTGAAAAATTGCCCCATAGCATCTTACAAAATTGAGAGTATGTATAAAAAACCATGGAGGCATAAAGTAGACATTCGTTGAATGTTAGTTATTAAGTTTTTTGCTGTTATGACTATGTGTGGAAAAAATAGAACATTTTGAATTTCAAAAATTGAGAATTTTTTCAAATTTTAACCAAATATCAGATTTTTTCATAAATAAATGCAAAACAAAATGTTTGCTTCCATCCCAGACACCTGTTGGCACTGCGACCATGAAATAGGATCTATGCTCCACATCTGGTGGGAATGCAGACCCATACAGGAGCTTTGGCAAGCTATCTTTGATTGCTTCAACAGTGTTCACAGGAAAGTGATCGTGCCAACACCGGAGCTGGCGCTTCTGTCCATGTTCTCTGGTACCATTGCAAAGTATAAAAAAAGACCATTGCGCCATTTTCTCATGGCCATGCAACAAATTATTCCTAGACGATGGAGATCAACAGAGGCGCCCACCAGGGTGCTGTGGATAGAGGCGCTGGACTCGATTAGGCTCATGGAAGAATTAAAAGCAAGTGACGAGGGAAGGTATGAGCAATTCCATAATACTTGGTCCGCTTGGATAGGCCACCGGTCCACGCCCGCCCTACATGATTGGTTGTCAACAGGTGGCGACCTACATGTATTTGAATTGTAGACGTGGGATGAGACATACTTTAACCACCCATCATCCTCCTCCCATACCCCCCTACCCTTCCCTATCCCCTTCTGAAACCCATTACCATATTGCAGGGCCGGTTCTAGACAAAGTGGGGCCCTGCGCAAAACTAAAAGTGGGGCCCCAAAGTAAAGCTATTTTATAACCTGTCACAGTCAGCAAGAGGTTCCCTTTAGTATGGTAAAAACAAACTGTAATATGGGAGAATTTTATAGGAGATAGATAGATGATAGGGAGATTGATGGGCAGCACGGTGGCTCAGTGACGCGATCTCACAGTGTCTCCTGCTTCAAGCAGCTCACTACAGTTGCCGGGAGCAGGAGACGCCGGGTGATGATGCCTCAGTCCTGCGAGAAGACAGATGGAAGAGAGAGAGAAGACTTGGGTGAGTATATATGTTTTAATGATACAGTGGAGGAGGAGAGGGCACATTGAAGAGACTGTGGTGACCATGACAGGGGGCTAAGAGGACCTGTGAAGGGGAGGCTGTGGGGGACATTACTTGCAGCTAGAGGCATTACTGGGGCCTATGAAAACATAGGGGCTGCAGGCAGATGTCATTACAGGGATTTTTGAGCACATGGGGGGCTGTGGGGTACATTACTTGAAGCTGGGGGCATTACAGTGGGCTATGAAGACATAGGGAGGAAGCTGTGGGGGACATTACTTGTGGTTGGGGACATTAAAGGGGGGCTATGAGGACATGGGGGATTTAGGAGGACATTACTTGTGGCTAAGGGGAACTTTTTAGAGGGGGATATGGGGGACATTACAGGGGCCTGCGGGGGACATTGCAGGGGCCTGCGGGAGACATTGCAGGGGGCTGCGAGGAACATTTCAGGGGGCTGCAAGGAACATTGCTGGTGGCTGCGGGTGACCTTTCAGGTGGCTGCGGGTGACCTTACAGGGGGCTGTGGGGGACATTATAAGGGGCTTTGGGGGATGTTTCAGGGGACTTTGGGGGACATTACAGGGGACATTACAGTGGGCTGTGGTGGACATTACAGGGGGCTATTAGGAAATGGGAGCTGTGGGGGACTTCATTTGTAGCTGAGGGCTTTACTTGTGGCTAAGGGGAACTGTTTAGTTGGGGCTGTAGAGGACACTGGGGGGTCTGTGGGGGACCTTCCAGGGGGCTGAGATGGACATTACTAGTGGCAATAGCATTATCTGGCATAGTAAGGACATTTTTGTGTCACCGTGCCACCGCTGGAAAACAAATCTTTCCAGTAACAAAGGCCTGGCTGCATGGCTTCTTATAGACAGGGAAGGAGTGAGGAGCACTCGTCCCCCTCCAGCAGTCCTGGCCCAGGCAAAGCATATATGTGTGTGCGAAAGGGGCCTTATAGTAAAAGAGAGAAAGTGTTAGGGGTAGCAGCAGGATAACACTGTTTGGGAACCAAGATGTAAAGACAATAAAGAACATAAGATATCTGTGTGGTGATTTCCACAGGGAAGACATGTGGCTGAAGAGGAGACATGGTGATGCCGGGCCTAATGGAGAAGATAGAGAGAAAGGACACGTCACCTTGTGGTAGATGAAAAAGGGAGGGATTTCTTCTGTGTTTTCTGTAGCGGTATATGTTAGGTACAGTTGTTATTGGCACAACCACATGTGAAGTAGGTTATGTACATGAGTGAATACTACTAAAAATTTTGTACATATGCATTGGGGCTATATCTTTGCAGCATCGCCACATGTCCTTTAAGAATGGTCCAGCATATAATATAATACTATAAGGGATTATAGGCCATTGTATTGAGGCTGAGAAGTTGTGATCCAAGCTGTTACCCACTCTACTATGGTTGTGTAATATTGGGTCATTATAATCACAAAGATTGCTCCGTTGTAGTCAGTGATGTTTCGGTGCAGAAATTTGTGTTGTGTGAAGAATTGTGCAGTCGCAATACAAAAGAATCACTTACAACACAGATGTGCGCAGACTTCTTAAATACATGTGCAAAGCATGTGCAAAGTCCATCAGTTATTGGTTGTATTGTAAAAAACTTATACAACTTTCCAATATACTTTCTGTATCAATTCCTCACGGTGTTCTAGATCTCTGCCTGCTGTCATTCTATAGAAAGCTTCTACTTCTACATCCAGTGAAAACAAATCTGACCATGGTCACACAGGTGCACAGCTCATTACACCACACAGCTCTGATTACCCTCTATGATACTAATGAGCCGTGCACTGGTGAGACCATGGACAGATTTCTATACACTGGATGTAGATGTAAAAGCTTTCTGTAAAAGGACAGCAAGCAGAGATCTAGAAAACCATGAGGAATTTATACAGAAAGTCTATTGGAAAGGTAGAGGTTTGGGGTTCCAGATCAGACAAGGTCCAGGCAATGGTACAGTTTTAGGGTTCCTGGTGAAGGCGGGGTTCAGGGTACTGACTCAGGTTGCATACAGGTTCAGATACAGGCTGTATTTCAGACTGAGGTTAATGGAACTGGCTCACAAGCCTAGAAGCCTGGAGCCAGAGCCCATTCAGAGAGTTCTTACAGTATTATGTTACTTACAGTGTGCAGAGATATATTTGTAATGCAGGGTGTACAGTACTACTCACCATGAAAGGAATTTGGACAACCCACTAGACATGCACAGTCCAAAATGAAACTATATAAGCCTCTTTGTTGTGCACCTGCTCAACTCTACATAACTTATCTTGCTGGTTGTTTATAACATTCCCTCTAAATATTAACCCCTTACCAACGTGTGACATAATAGTATGTCACACGTTGGCCACAGGTGTATGGAGAGGGCTGCCGGAGGTAATTATCCCCGCGGTGTGTGGGCCATCACGGGGCGGAGATCGGTTACTGTGACAGCCTCGGATCAGCCTTGGCTGTGTGATTTTGACACATTCTTTACAGCCTGTGCTCTCTGTTACTTTATGAATAGGGACATTACAGCAGACACCGCCTTGAGCATAGGACTGGCACATACCTGCGACGGGAGACTATACAGCAGTCTAGCTGCGATAGCATTTATTGCATACATTTGACCATTATTAGTATTACCCTGATTGTAGTGGTTGTAGCAGTCACATTGGCTCTAGTATGGGCAACTGACATTACTGTCCAGATCATAGCCTGTTCTACATTCCATATGATACACAGGCTATTTATCTAGGTACTTGTCGCATGCCACTTACAGTCCTACAGTCTAAGTGCAGTGGTCTAACCCTAAATTCATACTGTGACATACATACTCAGTCCGTTGGCCCTATAGTCCCATTTTGAATGGTGGGCTTTATATATATGATCTAGCATACATGAATATTGTGATGATCTGGTGACATAACACAGGTCGCATGTCACTCATAGCCTTAGTTTTGTAGTGTGGCTATCTTACCCCAACCCTCCCCGAATACAGGCAGCGGACTAGACTGCAGATACATGTCACACTGTGCTTTCAATATACACCCCTTTGAGCACTCAGTAAAATATAATTTTATAAAAGTGACATCTTATGATATATATTTTGTAAACGGACTGGGACCGTTCTTGTAAAAAAAAAACATATCCCCATTTTCGCACCAACTCAAAGAACAGTAATTTGGGGTGCAACGTGAAAACCATAAAATACAAGCCACAAGAATTTTTATTACCAATTCCACTGCATTTGGAATTTTTTTCCTGCTTCCTAGTACACTGCATGAGATATTATATACTGTTACTATGAAGTGCAATTTGTAATGCAGAAAGCAAGCCTTCACACAGCTCTTTACATGAAAAAATAAAAAAGTTATAGATTTTTGCAGGTGGGGAGTAAAAATGGAAATGCAAAAACGAAAAAGGGCCAGGTCATTAAGGGGTTAAAGAAGAAAAAGGGGTTTCCTGGAAGAGAAGAACTGGTATACCACCGGGTAAATGATCAGCTAAGATAAACATCAATAAACCTGATCCTATTTCACCAAATATTATCTAAATGAATGTAAATGATCTAGTGTTCCAAAGTTTTGCTAAATTTTGTCATATTGAAATTCCAGCCTTTATTATTCAGCACAGGACAATTTATTTGGTCTGTCTGTCATGGTGAAATCTGGAAGGTCAACCAGTGTTTGTGAATATCATTTTAGACTGTATTTGTTTGATAACACTGTGAATATGTTTTATTGTTTGTTTGTGAGGAATATAATTGGTAATTATGCTCTCTGTTGAAAAGCATGTTTATTTTCTTTTATTTTAGTTTTGAGAACAGTTAAAAGAGCAATTTATAGAACTCGTATTAATAAATAAATATGTATTTATAAGCAACTTACAGAATGCAAGGAGAAACAGCAAGGTGGATTCTATTAAACATTTGTTGTTATGGCAACTATTTTGTTCTGTGTTCATATAACTATGTTTTGCTATTTCTTTTTAACAGAATCCCAAGTCTTGTCTACCTGGACAAAAATAATATTGCAAACTCTTTCTTGATTTGATGAAAAAAGAGGAACCTGAATAATGGAATATTCTGATTACATTGTCTCATAGAAATGTTTCTGTAAGTATTTTTTTGCACGTTTTGAGGACTATAAAAATTCTGTAATTATATTTTATTCTTTTATATTGTAATAATTCTGTGTTAATCTGAAAAGGAAAAATTTAATTCATTAATATATTTAGAAGAAGTAAGATAGTGGTTTTAAGGTTTTAGGTTGACATGCTTAAATAAGGCCTTTTTTCTGTGATACTAGTTGTACTGGTTTCAATGTTCTCAAATGCCTGGAAATTATATGTTTTTTTGTTGGTAAATTATATATATATATTTTTTTTAAAAATTATTATTAGTGTTTATACCAAATTTTGCAGGTTTGGGTACCATGAAATTCATTGGAAGTTTGGGGCTGGATTTGGCTCAACTTTCCACTGCAGGATTGAAATGGCTGCAGCTGCGTGCCAACTGAGCTGCCGGCGCTGGGCACAGACATTTTGTAAAGGGTCGATGCACCCAGGTAACATCATAGGGAGGAAATACCCACCCCAAAATAGCAGTATTCTGCTGCAAAAAAGCGGCCCCCACAACTTGAGGGGGATAGCCTTCCACTCTAGATACTGTGACATATGAATGACATACAAATTAAATTGATTCTTGCATAATATTTTTGGGGCTCGATCCAATATGTCAAACAGACAGACTACTGGGCACTTTAAAAGGACGGGTAGTGGGAAACCCCTTCCTCAGAAGTAACCTCTTTCTCATAGCTCAGTGCTCCTCCTCTTCTGCCAGCAAAAGCTGTGTTTCCAACTCTACACCTCCTCCTCCTGTGTCTGTTACTGCAGTTAGTATAAATCACCAAGGTAATTGCTAGGAAATAACAACATGCATGCACCCATCCTAGTTGCTAGTCGTGTGGTCTCTCCGTTTTTGAGAAATCATTAATAAGCACATCCTGGAAGCATTTACTTTAGGGTCTAGGTCCTTACTTATAGACCTTTCATGTCTCCACTGAGTGTAAACTCCTAAACATAAGGAGATTAGAGTAATTAAAAACCCTAATTAAAATAAGCCATGCAGTTGGCGGCAAGGAGTCTCTCCAACAACCTGGAGGAAATGGACAGGTGCATGCAAGCTTGTTTGTATAGTAACAGCTGTATGATTACAATTTGGTAGAGGTACCATTACTGACTTGCGACCATGTTAGGCCCACTCTTCTGCGGCAAAATGGGGGGCTTTATTCCACCTCAAAAGAGAAGTAAAAACTAATTTATTATCAAGACATCCTTTAAAGAAAGTTGACGGTTCCCTTTGTTCCCCATCGCCCATCAAACACAGATCCCACCTTTGAAGACCCTTTGAGCTCACGTTCCATTGACACAACTACTGGAGGACTCAGCAGCAGCAACTTGAGACTACAGTCACTGATAAGTACTTTCCTCCACCAACCAACAAAGGAAAATGGCTAACTGCGGTATGATATGGAGCAGAACCTGCAGCAGCCTACTTGGAGGACACCATTTCACCCCAATCCAAGATCCTCTAGACTTCTGAGCAACTAATCTGGAATTATGGCTGCAACTGGTCTAATTTGCACTGTACAAGCTGTCGTGACCAGCCAGAACCATGGCAGTGTGAGTTTAATGTGGCAGTCTGCATTGTTAACCCATAAAGCCTTTGCACACTAACTATGGAATGACTAACATGTGAAGATGAATCAAGCATGGGCCCAGCAGGATTTCAACACACCTGTGCCTAATGCTACAAATTAATTCACTCTGCAATTCCAAAATGGCCATGTGATGTTTACTATTTTGTGATGATGCCACCTGCTGCCACTAATTTTTCATGTTTATGCCGCTGCTTCTAACAGCACCAAGGCCATTGTGACCAGGCCAGTACTACCTGGTATGTAGAACACTACCCTAAGCATTGCCCTAAAATTTGTAATTTGTATGATGACCATCCTGATTTCTTTGTGTGATACAGGATGCAGAAGGGGTATTTCTACCACCCATCACATTTTTACATTTGTGTGCAGATTTTTTGGATTGAAATCCCTTCTAAATCTTGTCTGCTGCCATATTGGAAATCATTAGATTTTTGTTGGGTTTCAAATGGCCATCTATTATTCTGCTGTATCGTTCTGTGGTCTGTTTCATACAACCCTGAAATTATGAAACTTGTCTGATGAAAAGTTGGGCTAATTATCCAAATTTCTTTGTGTGCTACAGGTTGCAGTCTGTGGAGAAGTTAGACACTCAGAGCCAATATTAGGCATCTCATTAAACACAAGATCATTGGGAAGCGGATAAATTTCATCTGCCATCTGTCAGAACGTTATGTCAAGATTAAGTGTCACTGGCGTAAGTACTTTCTACCCTTTCCCTTCAAATTCTTCTAAATACACAGTCGGGCTTGGATATTTGAATCTTTATATAATATCTTGAGCTTTTCTACTGTCATTTTTGCACTAGGGTCCTAATTTCTGTGCAAAAAATGCATCATTTTGAGGCTTGTATTTCACAGTAACAAGTTAACAGATTCTAATTTGGGATGGATACATCAGTATCATAGAGGAGTATGGGTTTTAGATATCTAGTTTCCTAAAGCCTGTAGACTTCCGTTATCTGTGAATCAATTCTGTTTGCATTTATCAATCTATCTAAGTTGCAGCTTTGTGAACACCATAGGAGGGATCTCCAGAGAATCATTTACTCACTCCCACCAATAAGGCACCGGGGCGTGGGGATGAGAGATTGGAAACAACTAGCAGATAATCCATGGAAAATATGATTGCATGCCATGAAGAGCAGCAGGAGGAACCAGTTTGATTTTCTTTTCTGGTTGGAACAACTGTACTATACTAATGCAATCCAAGCCCCAGAAGTGAATGCTTTTAACCAAGCACAAAGCAAGCATGAGCTATTTTATACTGTTTAGTACAAATGAACATTGGCACATTTCCTACACATGACATATACAGAAGATAAAATTAATAAAGCAATACATTGTAAAACTTCTCAAATTATAAATGTATTAAAAACTTTGTATTTTCACTTCAAAGAGGTCATAGAATGGCTAGTAAATTATTTAAGGTCTCCTGCCGCATATGAAGTCTGTTTCAAGTGCACAGGAAAGATATTGTCAATACTCTTCTGTGTCTTACTAACTCAATCTACCCAAATCACTACAGAGTCTGCATCTAAGATGAAATTGTATAAGACTTTGGAAAGTTTTTGTAAAATTACTCATCTAAATACAAAAGAAATCTACTTTCAAATAATGTATTTCAAGTACTCTGACAGTAATGCTAGAAAGTGTCATACAAATTCATTGCTTAAAGGGAATCCATAACTATGTCCATCCCCCCAAAGAAATTACTATAATGGCTGAATACATGATAGAATACATGATGGGGAGTACACTGTGCTCTGTATAAACACAGGCAGTTGTATGGACTACTGTCTTCAAATGGTATGATCTTTGGTGACAGCTTTTCTGGGCTACTTGTTTCTAGTGAACTGCACTTTTCCTCAGGTCCAATATAACATTACACCTTAAAAAGGTACAAACACCAAAGCATATATATGTAAATACTATGGATAAAACTAATGTTAATGTACAAGAGAGTACATAATGGGGGTTATTTATCATATGCCGAGGCTCGTATGCCAGCATATGATGTGGTACCACCGGCGCAGTCAATTGGCTTCTGCCAACTCCACTGCCACCATCCCCCTTCATACTCTCTATGAAGGGTTGGAGTTGGAGCTAGCATAAAAGGGGAAATAACCACCAGTGACCCCCTATATGTTTTGGTTGGCCATCCATAGATTAGTCATTAGTGTTCATACCAATCCAAAATCTATAAAATAAACCAGCTCTCCACGCCTCCATGAGTCAGCTTGCACGGACACTCCTGAGACCCAGGGGAAACGTCTATGAAAAGAAAGACTGATGTCCAGCAGCAACCAATGTTGATATGAAATAATTTATTCTCTTTATTAATAACTGCATCATACATACAGGCTTCAAAACATGGCACAGTAGTAAGATGGACGCCTTTCAGTCTCTTCAGGCTTTAATCATGATCATAGTGTTCATACGAGCTGTTTAATGACTTTGACTATTTTATTTAACCCCTTAACGCTCTGTATGAGTCCTCTTCATACAAAGGTGGGGGTTTTTGCATATTGCAGAAAACCCCCACCGCTAATAACCGCGGTCGGTGCTTGCACCGATCGCGGCTATTAACCCCTCCGTTGCCGCCGGCAAAGTCGCCGGCGGCACTTAAAAGACGGCGCCGCGCGGGCGGCGCCATCTTTGTTACGAACGCCGCGCCCCCGAACGTCATCGGGGGGCGGCGATCGGTTGCCATGGTAGCCTCGGGTCTTCGGTTGACCCGAGGATACATGGCTTCTGCATATTCATTACAATGAGCCTGTGGCTCATTGTAATGTATAGTGTGCAAAAATGCCATATATTGCAATACTGTAGTATTGCAGTATATGGTAGGAGCGATCTGACCATCTAGGGTTAATGTACCCTAGATGGTCTAAAAAATAGTGAAAAAAAAAAGTTTAAAAGATAAAAAAAAATAATAAAATATTAAAAGTTCAAATCACCCCCCTTTCCCTAGAACGGATATAAAACATAATAAACAGTAAAAATCACAAACATATTAGGTATCACCGCGTCCCAAAATGCCCGATCTATCAAAATATAAAAACGGTTGTGGCTGGCGGTGACCTCCGAGGCGGGAAATGGCGCCCAAATGTCCGAAATGTGACTTTTTTTTACATCACACAAAAAATGAAATAAAAAATTATCAAAATGTCACACAGACCTCAAAATGGTAGCAATGAAAACGTTGCATCATTTCGCAAAAAATGACACCTCACACATCTCCGTGCACCAAAGTATGAAAAAGTTATTAGCGTCAGAAGATGGCAAAATTTTTTTTTTCTTTTTTGTACACATTCGTTTAATTTTTGAAAATGTATTAAAACACAATAAAACCTATATAAATTTGGTATCACCGCGATCGCACCAAACCAAAGAATAAAGCTGAGGTGTTATTTGGAGCGCACAGTCAAAGTCGAAAAAACTGAGCCCACAAGAACGTGAGTTTTTTTTTTCAGATTTTCCACATTTGGAATTTTTTTTCAGCTTCGCAGTACACGGCATGTTAAAATAAATAACATTACGGGAAAGTAAAATTTGTTATGCACAAAAAAAGCCCTCACACAGGTCTGTACATGTAAAAATGAAAAAGTTATGGATTTTTGAAAAACCCTGCGTCCTTAAGGGGTTAATGACAGTTCAATATACTAATACACAAATAATGCACTTGTTTGAATAAGTAATGCATTAATATATTTTGTATTCTCTATTTGGAATAAGTCAATTAGTTGAATAATAATAAGGATATGCAAGATTGATAATGGATATTGACACATAACTAAAGGAGTTTAATAAACAGGCAGCTGGGTTTAGCAAAAATTATATGTGTTTCATGTATTTACCAGGTGTCCAGAAGTGGGTGGAATAATACATTACGGGACAGAGAAGTCCTTAAAGGGGTTATCCGGGTTTAAAAATTTTTTTATGGCCGGGCTGGGGAGGGCTATTTAAACATAATAAACATGTACTTACCTCCTCCGGTGCTGCCGATGTCCCGCACCGCGGCCCGTCTTCTCCGTGCTCCGGTTTCATTACACCGGCGCACAGGGAGCTTCCGGCCGGCCGGATGCTCCCATGCGCACCATCTCCCAGCGCTTACAACGCTGAGAGATAGGGACGGATGGGAGGAGCCGTCCACAACGCGGACCAGAAGCTCCCTGTGCGCGGCTTCCGTGCCCCTGTTTGTTTACAGGGGCACGGATCAAAGTGACCGCAGCGCGGCACATCGGCGACGCCGGAGGAGGTAAGTCCATGTTTATTATGTTTAACTATCCCTCCCCAGCCCGGCCATAAAAAGCTTTTTAAACCCGGATAACCCCTTAAAGGTATGAGTGAATGATATGGTTAGGTGTATGTGGTAGCAGAATGGTAAAGTGCTGTACGGTAATACAAAAATTATCTTACCAGTATTATATAGTTTTGACTATTGCAATGCACTTTCGATTTTATGTTCATCAACTTTATTTTAAATGTCTCTTGTACTCTCTTTTACATTATCTACATAATTTTTTACATTTGGAAGTGTGTATATTTTTGTAGTGTAATCTTATATTTGAGCAGTTCACTCTCGAAATGTGTAGTCCAGAAATTAAAACTCCTGCCTTAATTATCTTTTTGGTAGTGCGTCAACAACAAACCTGGGTTTTAATATATATATCCAATACATAAAATGATTATTTTATAGATTTTTTTTGGTACTCTTGGGTTTTCCCTGTGGCCAGCTTAGTGGTACTTTCCATTAGAGCTTATTCAGATATGTGGTTCTGCTAATATTGTTCCTTTTATAAATACATTTCCCTCAACTTCTGTGGCCAATCTCACTCACTCACGTAGTGATCACCGATGCTGTGAGTTGCAGACTGACTTCCAGTCTACTTTCTCATACTTAAAGCATAACTGAACTTTTAATAAAATTGAATTAATACATAGAACAGGTAATATTTCTCTTTATTTCAGTTCTTGATTAAAACACTGTCCTTTTTTCTTTTGCTTTCCTTCTAACTTATGCAGTTTATGAACAGTAAATACTCAAGTATAAGCTGAGTTTTTCAGCACAAAAAATGTGCTGAGAAAAAATAAACTTGGCTTATACTTGATGCTGTAAAAAAAAAAAAATCTGTACTCACTTTCAGATGCCCCCAGCAGGTCCATTTTTTTGTGTTATGATTAGATAGCTCGACTTATACTCAGGTCGGCTTGTACTTGAGTATATACAGTAAATCACATTTTTGTCCTGTACTCCACAGACCTGATAATGTTGCTAATGAATTAACTCTTCAAGGGCACTACCACTGGATATTCTAACCTCTTCATGGAGCTAAATGGTAATGATAAAATAGTCTATACATTATCACTCAAAAGTTTTGGGTCACTTAGAAATTTCTTTATTTGTGAAAGAAAAACACATTTTCTTTCAATAAAGGTAACATTAAATGAATCTTACCAAAATGGGAAGAGAAGTGTGAGGCTCCGCTGTACAACTAAGAAGCAAGATAAGTACATTAAAGTGTCTAGTTTGAGTAACCGACACCTAACAGGTTCTCAACTGGCAGCTTGATTAAATAATACCCGCCAAATGCCAGTGTCAACCTCTACAGTGCAGAGGTGACTCCACAATGCATGCCTTCAGTGTAGAGTGGCAAAGAAAAAGCTATATATGAGACTGGCTAATAAAAGGAAAATATTAATATGGTCAAAAGAACACAGACATTGGACAGAAGAATATTGGAAAAAAGTGTTATGGAGAGATTACTCTAAGTTTGATTCTTGGTTTCCCTGGTTTGCATAATATATAAAAATAAGGTAGAAGTCCCATAATCACCTGCAATGTCCAAAATGAGTCAAAATGTTCTATAAAGATGTTGTGCTACAGGAAGGTCCATCAAGTCGGACATCGCCTGACATCATCTCACTGTGTTTTTGCAGTAAACATATAGACTGTCACTCCGGTAGTGTTGTCACTGTTGCAAAGAAGCAGAGCCGAAAGGATTCAGATTCATTTCTCCTCTTCTTTGTCTCCCTGTGATTGCATTATCCCGTAGCAAGTTCTCTTGTGCCAAGTGAGGCATCTTCTGGCATACTAGATGGTGTCCTTAAAACAGTTTATAAGGCACCAGGCATACAGGGTAGGCCCAACAGTGTGAGTGCCCTGGAGCAATCCATAACAATCCAATTCTTATGTGCACATATAAACAGAGTAAATCATAAACATATTTGGTATCCTTGCATGCTGATATTCATGGTCTATCTAAACATAACAATAATCATCCCATTCAGTAAAGGCAATAACTGATTAAAAATGTAATAAAAAGCGATTATAAAGCTATACAATTTTCCTAAAAAAATTACATCATACACCACTCTGAATTATGAAATATGAAAGAGTTATGGTTGTTAAGACAATGGCAATAAAAATATTTTTTGCAAGATTTAACATTTCTTAAATGCAGAAGCAGCAATGGCTTAAACCATTAACCAGTTCGCGACCGCCCGCCATGTATTCACGGCGGCAGTCGGGTCGCGTGTGCATGGAGAGGGCTCACGGGCTGAGTCCTCTCCATAGTCGGTAAGTCTTTGCTGCTTATTGCTTTGCTGCGGGTGTTATCACAGCGATGGCTGCCGGCAAAGCTGCCGGCAGCCTCAAAAAGATAGTGGCGCATGGGCGCCGCCATCTTACCTGGGATCGCCGCTCTGATAGCACATTGTAATGAATGAGGAGGAAAATCCCCATATACTGCCATACTGTAGTATGGCAGTATTTGATAGGATCGATCAGACAACCTAGGGTTAAAGTACCCTAGGGAGTCTGAAAAATAGTAAAAAGAAAAATAAAGAAAGTTAAAAAAAAATTATAATAAAAAAACCTAAAATTTCAAATCACCCCCCTTTCCCTAGAAGTGACATAAATATAAATAAACAGTAAATATCATAAACACATTAGGTATCGACGCGTCCGAAAATGCCCGATCTAGCAAAATATGATAACGGTTTTTCAATGCGTTTAACGCCGTAACGGAAAATAGCGCCCAAAGTCGAAAATGGCAGTTTTTTGCCATTTTGAAAAATATAAAAAAATCTATAAAAAGTGATCAAAAGGTCGTACAGTCCTAAAAATGATATCATTGAAAATATTATGGAATTTTGCAAAAAAATCACAGCACCCACAGCTCCGTACACCAAAGTATAAAAAAGTTATTAGCGCCAAAAGTTGGCAAAATCAAAAAATAATTTTTTTACAGGAGGTTTTAATTTTTGTAAATGTATGAAAACATTAAAAAACCTATACAAATTTGGTATCCCCTTAATCGTACCGACACAAAGAATAAAGTAGATATATCATTTGGTGCGCTCAATGAAAGACGTAATAACCAAGCCCACAAGAAAATGGCACATATGCGTTTTTTCACCATTTTCACTGCATTTGGAATTTTTTTTCCCGCTTCCGAGTACATGGCATGAAATATTTAATACCATCACTATGAAGTGCAATTTGTTACGCAGAAAACAAGCCATCACACAGCTCTTTATGTGTAAAAAAAAAAAAGTTATAGATTTTTGAAGGTGGGGAGTGAAAATGGACATGAAAAATCAGGAAAGGGCCCGGTCCTTAACCGGTTAAGAGATGATAACTCAGTCTATAGTTAGGGTGAAGGGTGCAAGGGGGCCATTTTCTGTGATAAATAAATGAGTTATCTCCCTTAAAGTCATATTAACGAGCTCTGCATCTGTATTATGATGCAACAAAGCTCTATACATTTGGTATATCCATAACCATACTGATCCCAGGAAAAGGAATGGACAATGAAATCCATGAAAACAAAGGGGGGGGCATCATGCGCTAGCGCTTGATGTTAACTCCACCCTGCAGGTTACATTAGATATACCATGAGACTCTGTCCTTAGCCTTACAAGGAATTGCATCATTCTACAGCTAATACATCAGCATGAATGAGACGTAAAGGAGGTGTAAGGGGGTATAACAATTCCTGTCCCAGTTTCTAAGTACACTGCACAGAATATGAATTGGTGCCACTAGAAAGTTTATGGCTTCTAGATTTCAGGAAGATAGAAACTGAAATGCAAAAAGCAGAAAAAGCACTTGAAGGGGTAATTTATTGTCCATGATTGAGATATGCTAGGGCAAATCTAACCAAAAAAGTTTAATTGAAGATTCATCAAATCTGTTGTTTTCAATATAATAAAGATGATCATGGTTGTTAACCAGATGTTGCCTATTACCATGTCTGACCAGGTGTTGCCTATGGCCAGATTAAAATCCCCAACTTTAGGCTTTAGATATCAAACAGGCTTTTAACAACATAAGGTGGCCATGGTTAGTTCTTTACTAAATGTGTTTGTCCTGCTGTCATCCAATTTGTATGTTCTTGAAGAAAATCAAAAACCGAAAGTGGTTTATAGGCAAGCTCATTCACCAATAGTTGAATCTGCAGTGATCATAGATCCTATCTTCATTAGTTCCAGGAGGGCCCGGCGGTTTGAAGCGTCATTTAAAACTAATGCTAATGACAGCCTGGAGCATTGGATAAGAGCTCCGGCACTCCTTCATTACATAATTATGTATTCTTCTTGCTTGCAGGAGCTAGCAACCATACATGGGAGGGAGGGAACGGAAGAAGTGCCCCTTTTTGTAACAAGCCACCAGGCCCTCCTGGAACTTATATAAAAGATAGAGATAAAATGCATGATCAACACGGATCCAAAAATTGTGAGTGAGCCCACCTAAAAAACACTTTCGGCAAGTGATTGATTTCCTTAAATCTCAGCTATCTTGTAAAACTACACGTCGGGCCTCTACTTCTTTTGGTGATGTTTGGTTTGATGACAACCCAGTCCTGACCTAATCTTGAACCATTGCTGCCTGCCCTCAGCTTTGCGTGGTTTAACTACAACTGCCTGGATCTTTCTTCAACTAATACTTGCCATGACTCCCTCACTGATACTTCATAGAAACATATCCTGTATTGTTAGGAGTAGTTTCCTTATGACCATGCATCACAGTTTAAAGGGTGATAATTGGGAGACTTGAGTAACACCTTTGGAATTACCCAAAGCAGAACCAGTCTGGTGCCACAGTGGATCGACAACCCACTGTCCATCACAATTACCCTAGTATCTAAAGTTCGTTTACAAATGACTTTGGACATCATGGTCTATGTATGGTTTCAATTTTCCGTAGAGACTTATCCAAATAGAGTAATAAGATACACGCAAGATAAACATGGACCAGACAAAAATGATATGTCTATTTGAATATTTTCTTTGCAATGTAAATGTAATGAGCATTTTAAGGAAAGCTAATTAATCCATATAAAATAAGTGGTTCAGTATATTTGAGGTGATGCAAAACTGAAAACTATAAGCAACAGTAGGAAAGTGGTAAAATGTTACTGATTAAACAAAAACACATTAAAGCTGATACTTTTTCTGGTGGTAGCAAATTTAAATGGAGAATTCAGTTTTGCTTAGTAAAATTAATATATAGATATTGTAGATGGAAATGCATGCATTTCCCTTTGGAAAAGATAATGCAGATAAATGAGTGAGTAGCAAGTAACAATATTCCCAGGTTTATTTCTATACCAATCATTTTTAATCTGATATTTTAGAAAACATTTAGTGCAGTTTGCCCATTTTATTTTTGATCTGTTCTTCAGTTAATAGCAATATACAGAAACATAGCTTTGCTTCCCTTCCCCAGGGGCTACAATTCAATGTGTTGCCCTGATTCTTCCCTTACATACAAAAAGCATAAAAATAGAATTTAACTCAATTTGATCATTAAATGCTGAACTACGTTTATAACTGAAAGAAGTAAAGGCACACAAGAATGGGAAATTGAGGGATCTACAATTGCTTCTCAATAAATAAGAATATCAGAAAAAAGTTCTTTTTTCTTTAATTCAATTCACATAGTGAAACTTATCTTTTACATAGAGTTGTTACAGAGTGAACTTTTTCAAGAGTCTTTATGTTAATAATGATGATTATAGCTTACAGCTAAGGAAACCCCAAATGTCAAATCTAAAAAATGTTAATATTACTGTATATGAAGAATAAAGATGTGTTCCAACTGTTGGAGGCTGGTCTTTTTGGGATCGATAGAGATATGGTTACATTAAGGACAATTCAACAAGTGTGGGATACAATAAAAAAATGGAGGGACGAATTAGGATGCTACCTTCCACCCCAATATGGGTCAACAAACATTTGGAAGGGGTTCAGATGACAGAGGAGGTAAAATATTGGGAGAATAGAGGTATACGAACAATGGGGGATGGAAGAATGAAAAACTTAGATAGTATTCAAAAAGATTTTGGAAAAAGGGTGGGAGACAAATTTAGGTTTATACAATTGAAGGCAATTATAGGGAAGCATGAGAAAGTAGTAGATTTAGGAGTTGGTGAATCAGCACTCTATAAGGAACTTAAAAATAGAACATCAATAAAAGGGACTATTTCGTCGGTATATAGAATCCTCCAAAGTAGGGAAGAAGTGAAACACCCCATCACCTGTAGGGAAAGATGGATACAGGATATTGGTAATATGACAAAAGAGAAGTGGGTTACCATGAATAAAGACATGCAAAAAATCTCATGTAATCCTGGGGTTCTGGAGACACATTATTTTATATTGCACAGAGTGTATTGGACCCCCAAAAAATTTAAAAAGATTGGGAGCAGGAATGACTCATGCTGCCCAAAATGTCTAAGAGAAGATGCTGACATATTTCATTTATTGTGGAGATGCCCTAAATTACATAGATATTGGGGACTGGTTATAGATAAGATCGTGGATATATTCCAAGTAAAAATCCAACTAGAACCAAGGTTGTGTGTATTGGGGTATATAGAGGATCCCCAAGAATTGGGAATATACAAGTATCAAATCTTATTGTTATTACTAATTGCCAGAAAATAATCTCTGTGGATGTCGGAAACAGTACCATACCTAACTATGTGGCTTAGATATACATTAAAATTTTTTAAACAAGAACAAAGGTACAATATTAGAAAAGGGAAGAGGAATGTCTTTTGGAAAAGATGGAGACTATGGATTGAAAACTTAGAGTATAATGAAAGAAATCTGTTTATCTTACGGTCCGAATATGTGCTCATACATGCCTGTAGCTGGTCTTTCCTGTATATTTGTGTTCTTTTGTTCTTCCTCTTACATGTCCAGCCACTTGAGTGGGGTGGGGGGTGGGGATAAAATGAACAATATTGGATGGAATTAGTGCTAGGAGTTTCTCCAATTTTCTGTGAATATGTTACAATGAATGTTGTGTACCATTATTTTGTACAATAAAAATAAATAAATATAAAAATACTGTATATACTTGAGTATAAGCCAAGTTTTTCAGCACAAAAAATTATGGCTGGTTACATACTGGGGTGCATGTGCTGGCTGGTTATAAACTAGGGGGCACGGAGCTGACTATATACTGGGGAGAATGAGCTGACAGGCTATATAAAGGGGGCATGTGCTTGCTGTTTATATAATGGGGGTAGGGGGCTGAATATATACTGGGGGTATGGGCTTGGTGGCTATATACTGGGGGCATGTGTCCTGACTGGTTATATACTGGGGGGGCATGGGCTGGCTATATACTAGGGGGCATGGACTGGCTGACTATATACTGGTGGTATGGGCTCGCTGGCTGTATACAAGGGGCATAGACTGGCTGGCTGTATACAAGGGGCATAGACTGGCTGGTTATATAAAGGGGGCATGTGCTGGCTATATACTGGGGGAATAGGCCTGTGCTTACTGAATATATACTGGGGGAAAGGGGCTGGCTGGCTATATACTGGGAGCATGTGCTGGCTGACCATATAAAAGGGGCATAGGTTGGCTGGTGGTATAAAGGGGGCATGGGCTGGCTAGCTATAAACTAGGGGCATGGGCTTGCTAGCTATATACTAGGGGCATGGGTTGCTATATACTGGGGGAATAGGGCTGTCTATATACTGGGGGCATGTGCTTTCTGGCTATATACTGGGGGAAAGGGGCTGGCTGGCTATATACTGGGAGCATGTGCTGGCTGGCTACATACTAGGGGGCATAGGCTGGCTATATACTGGGGAAATAGGGCTGGCTATATAATGGGGGACATGAGCGTGGGCTGGCTGTTTCTATACTAGGGGCATGGGCTTTCTATATACTGGGGGCATGGTCTAGATATATACTAAGGTATTAGGGGTGGCTATATACTGGGGGCATGTGCTAACTGGCTATATACTGCGGAAAGGGTCTGGCTCGATATGTACAAGTGGCATATGCTGGCTGGCTACATAATAGGGGGCACAGGCTGGATATACATTGGGGGCATGTGCTAACTAGCTATATACTGGGGGCATGTTTGGGCTGGCTATGATACATGATACCGAGAGGGTTACGGCTGAAAAAAAAAAAAAATACCTACTCATATTTATAACACTGAATTTAGCCAAGATTGGAATAAGCTGTTATCGGAATGCTCTTTCTCACTCATGAAATTAATCATGAAACATTTACTGACCTACAGGAAGAACTGAACAAAGTTCAAAAATCAGTTTCAAAGGTGGAAGATGAAATTATGATTACTAAATATAAAAAATTTCAAAGAGACAGTTTTGATTATCAACAGGACCAAGTGTATGAATGGGGAAGGTGGGAACGCATACCCCATAAACCCAAATCTATTCTCAAAAAGAACAGAACAGTCATGTTGGTTTTACCTCATCTGATATTGATTCATCAGATGGAGCCATTGATCAATTGTCTGTGGATACTCCTCATAAACAACCAAGCTATTACAAGAAAAACAAAAGAAGCAACAAAAAGCCAACACAAGCGACATCTACCCCTTCAACTTCAAAAAACGGAGGAGCGGCAGAAAACACAAACACCACAGACAGTGCAACGAGGAAACTGCGGAGCACCAAATAAATAAGGAAACCCTGGATGTGATGAACTTGTCTTCACATGAATTGACCAAACAACAATTTGAGGTACTGTCTTTAGGCATGAATTCTGTGCCAACTGAGCGATTTAACCTTTTTCACACCATTTGTGACATCAACAAATTTGTCCGTAATTTAACCATTAAGAGACATTTTTCTTCAATAGAACAGGATCTTAATGTGGATGATGCCATACCTAACAGTGATGCTAGTACTTCCAATAATATTTTCTGTGACTTTCATTTTTCTGAACAGTTGATTTTGCTAAACCTGTTATCGCTTGACAATAATCCAAATAATAGCAATTTTGTGATTAATCAGTCAGGCGATCTCAGGGTTCGCAACCCTTATTTCTATCCAGTACAATCGCGTACGCTTTCTATGAATGTGTTTCAGAATAAGGTTATGAAGGAGTTAATTGAATTAGACAAAACGAGCAATTCATCAGGCAAGGGAAATTTGTCCCCGGGTCACCTCCGTGCCCTATCTGAGCTCAAAAATTGTCCCAATTTAATAATCAAAATGTCGGACAAAGTGGGCACGGTGGTACTCATGGACAAAGATACTTACTGCTCCCAGATTTTGTCTATGCTCTCAGATGATGTTGTGTATAAGAGATTAATGCAAAATCCCACTGCAGTAATTGAAAAAAAATATTCCAATTAATTGAAGATGGATTTTCTATGGGTTTAATTACGTCCAAACAGAAAGATTATTTTTATGTGTTCATTAACCTGTCATTCCAATCATACATGGTTAACCCAAAGTTCATAAGGCCATATTCCCACCCCCCATGCAACCTATTATATCTGGTCTAGGCTCTCTCAGTGAGAAATTATGCGAGTCGTTGGATAGTTTACTCCAACCACTAGTAGTATGGGTCCTGGGTTATTTACAGGATTCCTCGGACATATTAAGGAATCTGAGTCAACATATGTGGACCGAGAACCATTATTGGGTGGGGTGCGATGTTATCTCCCTTTATACTTCCATCCCTTACACTGTCGCAATGAAAGCTTTGGAATTCCGTCTGAACACTTACAGCAATTACACACAGGATTTAAAACAATACATCATGGAAGTTACTCATCATCTAATGTCACATAACTATTTTATGTTCAATAATCATTTCTTTTTACAGACTCAGGGAGTCCCTATGGGGGCAAAATATTTGCCCTCGTTAGCAAATTTAGTTATGTCATGGTGGGAGATGCAGTATATCTATACGGAAGAAAATCCTTTTCTGTCAAATATTGAGTGGTATGGCAGGTACATCGATGATCTCTTCCTAATTTGGAGGGACGATGTATCTGCCATACACTCATTTATAACATACATTAACCAAAATGACTATAATCTCCGTTTCACACATTACTTCCATGAATCTGACGTCACATTTTTGGATTTAAAGTTACACGGACAAACAGGTAAACACATTACCTCCACCACATATAGGAAACCCACCGCAGGGAACACGATTTTACATTTTAACAGTCAACATCCAAAGCATACTGTTAAGTCAATTCCTGTGGGAGAAATGACTCACAGTAGAAGAAACTGCAGTTCGGATTTGGATTTCCAGAGGGAAGCCAAAGATATTTCCTACAGATTGTCACAAAGAGGTTATCCACAACGGACATTAGACAGGGCGTTCAATATAACCAGCAAAAAAGATCGCAGCTTACTACTACATAAAAAAGCACATTCATAGTGGGGAAGACAACACCACCCCAGTACTTTCCTTACAGTACAGTTCTCAATTTCATAAAATTAAATAATTAAAATTCATAAACAAATTATTGTCAAATACCTTCCTTTATTATTTGAAGACGACAAACTCGAAAATATTCTTGGTAATGGTTGCAGGGTGGTGGCTAGAAGAGGGTGCACACTCGGCAATATTTTGTCTCCCTCCCTTGTGAAGAATGACACATCACACCAGGGATGGCTTCATAATTGTGGATTTTTCAGGTGTGGGTCAAGACAATGTCGCACTTGCAATTTTATTGTACCTGTCAAATCCTTTTGCAACACCGCAGGGGACAAGACATTCAAAATCAAACAACATCTTACATGTAACAGCTTTCACGTCGCATATGTGATTAGGTGCAGCTCATGTAACATTATGTACGTGGGTTGCACAACACGAAAATTTAAAACAATACTGGAACATGTAAATGATGTTAATGGTAATGAATGCAGAAACATTAGTGGAGCATCTGCCCACTTTCGGAACCAACATGATAAATCAATCAATTTTTCGGCTTTTATTATTGAAAAAGTTCAAACAACTAGAAGGGGCGGAGACATTAAAAGACTCCTTTTAGATAGGGAAGCTTGTTGGATCATGCAATTAGATACCTTGGCTCCCAGAGGCATGAATATCAGAAATGAGTTAATATTGCATTACCATTAGTCTATTAATATAAAGAGTCTTGCCCGTGTTGCCATCTTTTGAGGTTTTTTCTTGGTTCCTCCCCCCCTTTTTTTCTTGTGTGTCTTTCTCTTTTCCTGCCTTGTCTTTTGTTCCTGTGGCATTTTTTCCATTTTTCCATATTTGCTGTATTTAATGTCAATAACATACATTTAATATACCTTACTGTGATTTTATCTTTCACAAATGGAACTTGTATATCTTTTTTCAATTAAGGACACGATCAACACGAACGCAACAGCTCCGTAACAATTGATTACTTACTGCAAGTGATCTTCAACATCTCGCTGTCACTTCCGTGTATGATCACATGACCGGGTTACCTTGACTACAACGCAACTATGTGCAACATCCCCCACTGGGGCCTAGCTCTTGAGGTGAGGCCTAGAGACAGCCGGGGCCCGCGGTACCGGAGTGGCTGGCGGTTGCGGCCTAAGCACGCTATTGTCACGGTGCTTGGTACGGGGGAACCGGAGGGCTGTCCTACAGCCTGGCAGGTCTCCAGCAGGGTGGTGTTGGCAAGAAATGATGAGGGAGAGGCTGCTATAGCGGATCTCCCTGGGGCAACCCCTTAATGTCCCGAGTGTGAGTCTCTGGGTGATGGACAGGGTGCCGGTGATGAAGGCAGCCATATTAGCAGGGACCAGACGGAGACAGAAGTTGAAGAAAACAACTTACAGTTCTTTATTTGAACCGGCAGGAACCGCAGCAACGTGCCTTTAACAGGTAGGTAGGGTGCCGAGATGTGAGTTGGAGGGAGCCTCAGGAGATAGTTCACCAGCCTGGAAGCAGAGGGCAGGCTGGGAGGCAGCTGTGTCCTGGTAGGAAGCTTCAGCTTGTCCTGTAGGGCTTCAGGTATCACCTTCAAAGGTAAGATGATACCCCTTTTTCTCACTACACTAACTCTAGTCTAATGCTCCACTCTTCAGAGGCAGGGGCTAGGCTCTTCCTGCTCTGGTATGGGCTAGACAGAGATTACTCACGCACACACTCTCTAGGATTCTCCTACACTAGAATCTCTCTGAATCCTTACTAGAATAATCTAGTCTCCAGAACATTCCTGGCCAGAGGTTTTATTACCTCCCTTTGGTCAGGTGGTGGCTGCTCCTCCAATCACATCTCAGCTTACAGAGCACAGGATGTAACACATGTCATTGGATAACAGCATCTGGCATTATACAAAATACTTAACTCCTGCCTTGCCAGGCAGGATTAACCACTGCAATATCCCTATGTCCTATCAGAACCATGTTGTGTAATGGGATTACATGTAGGTGGGACGTATTCGCAAACCCTACCTCGCCATTGCATCGGCGAGGGTGTTGCATACCCCGGGGGCAATTGAAAGAGCCGCCCTCGGCTCGACTACAGATGTTTTGGGGCACAGAGGGGGCTAAGGGCACTTCTGGGAAGTGCAGGCTATGTGAGGTGTAGGGACAAACCGCCCATGGTCCTGGAGACAGGCACCTGGGTTGGTGTCGGACTAAGACAAAGAATATGTAAGAGCTGTATGACAGTTGGTCGCTGACGCCATTAAACCGAACTGTACAGTAGGAAAGGTGTGGTGTCATGTCCTGTAATCCACTCCTTGCACCAAGGCCTGTATATTTGTTTGATCAACGCTTCTTCCCTGGCGGCAATTATATGGTGTCTATCTGCATTGCGTTAGCATATGCGACACAAGTACCTCCTGACTGACAACCTTACCCATGTATGAGTGGCATCCAGGTGCTATCTGTGTAACACCCCCGGTCCCCTTAGGACCCGCAGTTTACGGACTACCCCCACGTGCAAACCTCAGTTTGAGGGATCAGGTAGCAGTCAGTGTTTTACATAGAAAGACGGTCCGACACAGCCACACTACAACCTGAAAAGCCTATGAAAGGGTTAATGCAGACTACTGGCATATCTTCTGACAGTGTGCAAACAGGTTAAGATCACATTGGCTTAGGAGCCCAATGGGTACACATCTTGAACGTTACAAACGTTACAGAGGTGGATAGGCTACTCAGGGTAGCACGGTAGTAAATGTCTCTTTTCCTGCAAAGAAAAGGCATAAAGAGTGCAAGCAGAATGTCCATACCTAAAAAGGAAAGGCATTAAGTGCAAAATACTAATAAATAAAGTGGCAACTTTTCCTGGTAGTATCTGGCAAAAGTCTCACAGAAGGTCTCTAATGACAAAGTCCATCTTCTGGGTACAGCCCTTGATGTAGGGAAAAGTGCACTGAGAAGCAAAGGGTCTCCTCTTTGTGTAGAGGGACAGAGTCCTTTGGTAGGAATCTCTGCTGTGGCAGAGGAAGGGTGCTATCATAGCACATGACAATAATCAGTTCAAGGAGAGTCTCTTGACTGAGATAAATAAAGGTGAGAGTCTCAGGAAAGTCTCTGGCTCTTTGGGGTAAGGACAGAAATATACAATATGTACACAGTACAGTACCTGAAGTGGGCTACAGCCCGTCAGGGGTTACTCTGCATCTTCTTCGGTGGTAAGTACTTCGGTGTCAGAAAAGCGTACCTGCCTCCTGCTTCTGCGTGTCACCAGCTGGTACTCCTGCAGGTACGCAGGAGCTTTACCTTTTGTCTCCCTTTGAGACCTCCGAAGTTCTGGCCTGGAGAAGATAACAATCTCCTCATCGTCGTCCTCTGATTCAGGCGCTGGAGTCGGAGTCTCAGCTGGCTCTGATGTTTCAGGGGTTGCAGACACTGGAGCCGGATCATCCTCCACAGGCAGCAGTATTGGAGACTGCGGTGGGGATGATGGTCTCTCCGAGGTACCTCTTACTGGAGTGGAAACAAAACAGAATTGAGGCACAGTCACAAGTTCCAAGAAACTGGGGGTAGGCGAACACAAGGAGGTCTGTAAGTTGGGGGTCGAGGTGAGAGGTGTAGACATAGGGGCAAAAGGACGAAGACATCTCTTCAGCCGGTTCCTATGTACCCGGAGTGGTGGACGGTCTCCTCTTGAAATCTCGTAGACTTCAGGGGAGAGACTGTCCCTAACTAGGTATGGCTCACGCTCCCAACGCCCATCTAGCTTACTGGTGGGATGGTTGTTGCGCAGCCACACTCGATCTCCTGGGGCAAAAGGCTCAGCACAGGCATTACGATCAAAGTCCCTTTTTTGTTTCTCCCGGGCCTCTTCCAACCGCAGATCCACAACTTCTCTGGCATCCGCCAGGCGCCTCTGGTGTTCGTGAACCCAGTCAGTCTGGGGGAGTAAAGACTGGGAATCAGGGGACTCCATGTCCCAGGTCATATCAGCGGGGAGATGGCCGTGTCTCCCGAACATCAGATAATACGGGGTGTACCCTGTGGAGCAATGAGTGGTATTGTTGTACAGGTACACTAATTCGGGCAACAGTTTTGGCCAGTCAGCCCTTTTTGCAGGGGTCAGAGTCCTCAGCATATTGATTAGAGTCTGATTCATCTTTTCACACAGCCCGTTGCCTTGGGGATGATAAGCTGTGGTCCTCAGCTTCTTGCAGCCATATAGGGTGCACAGCTCCTGGAAGACTTGGGACTCAAATGCTGTTCCTTGGTCTGTAAGGATCTGGTCCGGACAGCCATAGGGGAGGATGAAGCTCTTCCACAGGGCCGCTGCGGTAGTCCTTGCAGACAGATCTCTGACAGGTACTGCAACCACAAATTTGGTATAGTGGTCGATGATAGTAAGAGCATAACTGTGACCGGATCTGCTGGGCTCCAACTTCACGTGGTCCAATGCCAGGATCTCCAAGGGCCGTTGGCTCACAATGGGACGTAGAGGGGCCCTTTGATTGTGTCGCTCTCCTCGAGCGATGGCGCAGGCTGGGCATTCTCGACACCAGGCTTCGATGTCGGACTTCATGTTGACCCAGAAGAATCGCCTTCGGAGGGTGGCTTCAGTCTTCTGAGCGCCAAAGTGTCCGGACTGGTCATGGTACATTTCCAGTACTATCTTGGCGTCCCTCCTGGGAATCACAATCTGGTATAGCCGGTCATAAGTGATAGGGTCCAGAGTTCTTCTCTTTAACAGACCCTGGTGCATGCTCAGAGTCTTTCTCTGGCGCCACAATTGAGACAGTTCTCCATCAGCTCTTCTGCGCCGGATTCTTTCAGGCACTCGCCCACTAGAGAGATAGTCCATTACTTCTCCTATGGCACGGCTATCAGCCTGAAGACTCATCCAGAGGTCCTTTTCCGCAGGGGGCTCTGACTCTTCTTGAGGAGTAGCTGGCGCTGCCTCTGTCGGTAGGGAGTAAACTCTCTGGGCATCTTGACGCACAAACCGGGCATAGAATGCTGGCATCTCGACATCTTCCCACTGAGCATCCGTGGAGGGTCCCTCCCACTGGTCAGGGAGACGGGACAGAGCGTCGGCGTTGTCATTGGTCTTACCAGCCCGGTACTTGATGGTAAAGCTGAAATTGGCAAGTCTGGAGGCCCACCGTTGTTCCAGTGCTCCAAGACGTGCGGTGTTCAGATGCGCCAACGGATTATTGTCTGTGAAGACAGTGAAAGATGATGCAGCTAGGTAGTCCTTGAACTTTTCGGTCACAGCCCAGACTAGCGCCAGAAACTCCAACTTGAAGGAACTATAGTTCTGGTCGTTTTGCTCCGGTTCTCGGAGGGAACGGCTGGCGTAGGCTATGACCCTTTCAGTTCCGTTTTGGAGCTGGGATAATACCGCCCCTAGACCTTGCTTGCTGGCATCAGTGTATAGGGTGAAAGGCAGACTATAGTCTGGATATCCCAACACCGGGGGCTCAGTCAACCGTTGCTTGAGCATCTGGAAGGCAGCTTCTCGTTCGGCCGTCCACTCAATGGCTACTCGGGAACGTTGGCTCTCTTTTGGCAGGCCCCTTAGAAGCTCTTGCAGGGGAGCCGCCAGCTGGGCAAACTTCGGGATGAAACGCCTGTAATAACTGGCAAATCCCAGGAAGCTTTTGATGTCCCGTACGGTTGATGGGGTAGGCCAGTCGTGGACAGCTGCAATCTTCTCTGGATCTGGCTCAATTCCATGAGCGCTCACCACATGTCCCAGGTACTTGACGCTAGGTTGTAGCAGGTGGCACTTGGATGGCTTGACCTTCAACCCATGTTGGGTCAGGATTTGGAAGACTTCCGCCAGATGGTGGAGGTGGTCTTCATAAGTCTTGGAGTAGATGATGATGTCGTCCAAATATAGCAGGACGGTCTCGAAGTTGCGATGACCCAAACATCTCTCCATCAGCCGTTGAAATGTGCCTGGGGCATTGCATAGCCCGAACGGCATGTTGTTGAACTCGAACAGGCCCATTGGGGTGGTGAAAGCCGTCTTCTCTCTGTCTTCTGGTGCCATGGCCACTTGCCAGTAGCCACTGGTCAGGTCCAGGGTAGAGAAGTAGGCAGCTGACCCTAGGGCTGCGAGGGATTCCTCGATTCGAGGCAGAGGATAGGCGTCCTTGTGGGTGATATTGTTGATCTTCCTATAGTCAACACAGAATCGAAGGGTTCCATCCTTCTTCTTCACAAGGACCAGCGGGGCAGCCCATGGGCTGTGACTCTCCCGGATAACGTTGGCTGTCTTCATCTCTTGTACCAGCTTCTTCACCTCTTGGTAACGGGCTGGAGGTATGGGCCGGTATCGTTCCTTGATAGGAGGATGAGAGCCAGTAGGGATGGTGTGTTGGATCAGAGTAGTCTGCCCAAAATCCAGTGGGTGTTTGCTGAAGGCCTGGTGGTGCTTCATAACGACCTCCAGGACACCTTGTACTTGGTCTGCAGGAGTAAAATCGTCGTCTCCAATATTGAGCTCAAGCCACCAGGATTGCTCGGCAGGCTCATCTTCAGCACCTTGCTTCACTTCCAACTGTTGTGAGGCAGACAGAGAGGTTTCCACCAAGTCTTCAGGATGGACACTGAAGAGAGTGGCTACGGCTTGGTACTTTCTCAGATCCACTGGGGAGTCTCCCACATTTAGTAATCGAATGGGTACTTGTCCTCGGGATACAGTGACTAGGCTCCTGGCGGCTAGAATGGGCAGGTCTTCATCAGCTGGTAGAGGTTCTACTATCGCCTGGTAGTCTTGACCTTGGACGCCCATGCAGGCTCGACACCATACTAACGTCTCAGTCCCAGGTTGAAGGCGGACAGGTTGGGGATCCTTGATCCGGGCTCTGCAGATTTCACCATTAGGGCCAGCAAACTTCTGTTGCGCCGCTAGAACCTGCATAGTCTCCTGAATTACCTTCCGGGAATCGTTGGGCACTGTTGGCAGGGAGTCGTGGAGAGCCTTCAGCACTTCAGGATAGCAGTTGCGGAGGACATTGGTACCCAGTACCAGGGAGAAGTTACCATTTTCGGGCACACGTGTCACCACTACGCCCTGTCTGGTTAACTCAGTGTCTCCAATGGTTAGCGTGGGCTCCCAGTAGCCGCGGATGGGTACGGGTTTTCCGTTCGTAGCAATAATGTTCAAGTAAGCCTTGGGAGGCTGGATTAAGGATGCTTTTCCTCGGCATTTCTCGAAGGCAGCACTCCGGAGGGTGGTCACTTGAGAGCCGGTATCAATTAAGGCCGGTAGGGTAACTCCATTGATGGTTACATGAACCATGGGGTGAGTCCCCACGAACCTGGGCATCCAGTTAGCATCTCGGGGACTTACAAGTTCTTCCCTTGGAGGTCGTCCCTTAGCTCCAAGGATTTGTCGTTTAACTGACGACAGTCATTCTCTTCATGCCCATATTTATGGCAGTAGCTGCACCGCTGACGGGGTTTCTTCTGACTCCAGGTGCTTAACGACTTCGCTTCTTTTGGGCGCTGTTTAGTCGGAGATTCACGAGGAGTAGCTGACCGTACCGGGTTCTCTGGAGGTTTCCTCCTCATAGAGGAGACAGTCACTTCCAACTGGGTCAACCGATCGAGGATTTTATGCAGGGTGTCCGCCAGATTAGAGACCTGTCCTGCTAAGTCAGCAACTTCCGTAGCCGCAGGAGTAGGTGATGTCGACTGCATTGGATAGCAAGCTAGAGCAGATTCCTCCATTTCCACGGACTCAGGCTCTTTCTGCGGTCCAGTAGGCGGTCGGTCCCCTAATATGTCAATGGCAATTTCCTTAAACTCAAGGAAGGAGTCCTGGGCATGTTGAGAAGAGATGATCTTTAGTTGACACCTTTGATTTCTATCAACAAGTCCATTAATAAATTGTTCCCTTAAGGTTTGATCAGAGGTTTCAGCGTCTTTAGGCTCAAGGCAGGTGATGGCCTTCCATGTCTCCTGTAGGGAGAGGGCAAAGTCTCGGAGGGACTCTTGGGGCTTCTGTCTTTTCCCGAAGAATTTCTGCTTCAACTCGGAGACAGTACACTTGTCAAAGGTGTTGCGTAGCCTATCAAGAATTTGGACCACATTCTGACACTGTGCTCGGGGCCAAGACTTGACTTCCCGGAGAGCGGGTCCTTTCAACTGCCCGATGAGGATGCCCACTTTCTGTTCCTCTGTGAATGGGAGCAAGGCGAAGGTGGCTAACAACTTGTCCCTGAATTCAGGGAGAGTATGTGATTCTCCCTCATAGTAGGGTAACCAGGGGGCCCCCAGATAGTAGGGCATAGTCAGAGGCATCATGGTGGGAGTCCCAGGGACACTAGCTGTAGCAGGGCTGAAGGGACTCTCTGGAGGACTTAACATGCTCCGGTACCCTGAGTAGGGACCAGGGGATGGGACTTGCTCCAGTCCCGTATCTTCGTCCTGGGCGGACATGACTGGCCTAGCTGAGGGAAGTCTGTAGGGTTACACAATGTCCGTTGCTATGGGCGATGGCTAGAATGGGACGTGGGCACTTTAAGACACAGTCACTATTCCCTGGGAGGTGAGCCAATAACCTAGCGTCGGAAACAATCTCTACCCCCCTTTAACTTCCCCAGCGGTACTCACTCAGGATCAGCCGCGGTGACAGGACAGCTCCGGTACACGAAGGTCTCCGTTCCCGATGTCCGGCAGGCAGCAGGGCTCGGTGATGCTCAGCGGTGTTCTCCTCCAGTCGCAGGACACGTGCGCCGGAACTCCGGATGAGGCGCACACTGCTGGCAGGCTTCAGGCGCGGCCTGCGCCGAAATCCAAGATGGCCGATTAACCCTCTTCGTTGCCGGCCGCACTCGCTCCAGCTCCTCCTCCACGGTAGTTCGCACCACTCGCGCAGGGGGCGGAGCTTAGTGACGCCTCTGGAGTTCCCGCCAGTGAGGATTTGGCGGGCTGGAAATACTTGCTGCGCCACACGCCTCTGAGGTAAATGCTTCGGGCGCAGCAGCGCCGGATGTAGCAGAGCTGACACAGTTCTTGCAGGGCTTAACCTCCTGAGTGCTGGAGCGGAGCTCGACAGCACGTGGCAGCAGTAAAACAGTTCAATGTGAAACACACAAAGTCACTTGGGCCTATACCCGAATGGCAGCAGGGTTAGGCAGTACAATCGTTTCTTAATAAAGTACAGTCTTTAGTGCCAGGATAAGGCACAGAAGTATATATCCTGTGATTCGTGACGCCACTTGCAACATCCCCCACCGGGGCCTAGCTCTTGAGGTGAGGCCTAGAGACAGCCGGGGCCCGCGGTACCGGAGTGGCTGGCGGTTGCGGCCTAAGCACGCTATTGTCACGGTGCTTGGTACGGGGGAACCGGAGGGCTGTCCTACAGCCTGGCAGGTCTCCAGCAGGGTGGTGTTGGCAAGAAATGATGAGGGAGAGGCTGCTATAGCGGATCTCCCTGGGGCAACCCCTTAATGTCCCGAGTGTGAGTCTCTGGGTGATGGACAGGGTGCCGGTGATGAAGGCAGCCGTATTAGCAGGGACCAGACGGAGACAGAAGTTGAAGAAAACAACTTACAGTTCTTTATTTGAACCGGCAGGAACCGCAGCAACGTGCCTTTAACAGGTAGGTAGGGTGCCGAGATGTGAGTTGGAGGGAGCCTCAGGAGATAGTTCACCAGCCTGGAAGTAGAGGGCAGGCTGGGAGGCAGCTGTGTCCTGGTAGGAAGCTTCAGCTTGTCCTGTAGGGCTTCAGGTATCACCTTCAAAGGTAAGATGATACCCCTTTTCCTCACTACACTAACTCTAGTCTAATGCTCCACTCTTCAGAGGCAGGGGCTAGGCTCTTCCTGCTCTGGTATGGGCTAGACAGAGATTACTCACGCACACACTCTCTAGAATTCTCCTACACTAGAATCTCTCTGAATCCTTACTAGAATAATCTAGTCTCCAGAACATTCCTGGCCAGAGGTTTTATTACCTCCCTTTGGTCAGGTGGTGGCTGCTCCTCCAATCACATCTCAGCTTACAGAGCACAGGATGTAACACATGTCATTGGATAACAGCATCTGGCATTATACAAAATACTTAACTCCTGCCTTGCCAGGCAGGATTAACCACTGCAATATCCCTATGTCCTATCAGAACCATGTTGTGTAATGGGATTACATGTAGGTGGGACGTATTCGCAAACCCTACCTCGCCATTGCATCGGCGAGGGTGTTGCATATGCCTGTGTTGGATCACGTGGTTCCCATGCTGAGTCCAACGTTGTGTCCAGCTGTCCAATTGTAATACACGCCCCTTGAAGGCGTGACCTAACCCTCACCTGTGTCCCACATTCACTATAAAATGTTTAATGTTACCATTCTATGTTATCCATGATTAAGGGCGCAACTGGCGCCTGAAACGCTTTGGAAATTACACAATGCTATGTCCAATCATTTTTATATGACTTCAATAAAGAAAGTTTTTATCTGAAAACAATGCCTGACTTTGGTGGATTGAAGCTGGATCAACGAGATTGCTATTTCTAACCCAAGGCTTACATTCAAGTCAAAAGGTTTTCCCAGTGTTTTCTGTTAAAATTAGGTACCCTGGCTTGTACTCAGGTCGAGTTATACTAGAGTATATACATTATATTAGAAATGTTGGCCAAATGAAAAGTATGCACAATAAATGCACTAAATATTTTGGGGCTCCTTTTGCATGAATGACTGCATCAATGTGTTGTGGCATGGAGGTGATCAGCTGATGACACCGCAGAGGTGGTTTGGAAACCCAGATGAGCCTTCAGCTCATCTGCATTGTTGGATCTGGTTTCTCTCAACATCCTCTTGACAATACCCCATAGATTCTCTATGGGGTTATGGTCAGGCAAGTTTGCTGGCCAATCAAGCATAGTGACACTGTGGTTATTAAACTAGTTTTGGTACTTTTGGCAGTGTAGACAGCTGCCAAGTCCTGCTACTCAACTTTCTTTTAATATTTTTTGATGCAGCACTCTTTAAATAGTGAAAATACAAAGACAAGAGAGTCATGTAGCAAAAGACAATAATGCTTTATTACAATACATATATAGACATAAAACTAACATCAATCAGACAAAATGGGATTGAAACATTTAAAAAGGGAGGTGTAAAATGGGGATGAGGGACCAGGAGGAGTCACTAATGATGTAGTACTCGCTGCGGTCTGCTGCAATACGCGTGGGGCGACTCCTCTTGGCCCTCATCCCCATTTTACACCTCCCATGGTAATATCCATTGGCATTGGCTTTTGTTTTGGACCTTTGCATCACTTTCCACTATTTGTCTGTGCGGGCATATACGGATATCACGCACAGTGAGTGCACAGATAGTGCACACCCACATGCCAGATTTGCTGGCTGTGGTGGCTCTATTCCATATTATACACACCTGCCTTGCATTTATATTTTTCAGATGGTGTTGGGGGGTTTGGTTGTTGGGGGCCCAGGTCTGGGTGACCTGACATTATCAGGTGTCAGGCTCCAGTTGTTTCGTCATCTATGGATGCATTGTGTTTGCATCCTTTTTAAATGTTTTTATCCTATTTTGTCTGATTGATGTTTGTTTTATGTCTATATATGTATTGTAATAAAGGATAACTGTCTTTTGCTACATGACACATGCTCTCTTGTCTTTGTATTTTCATATTTGGTTTTTGCATGTGTGTAGCCCATGATTGAGTTTAGATATTTTGACGAGATCCCAATTCTGTTTATACTCTTTAAATAGTGAGATTCTTTAGCAATGACCTTTTGTGGTTTACCCTCATTGTGAAGTGTGTGTATAGTTTTTATATTTTTTGAGGTAATGACTTTTGGGTTTTCCTTTGCTGTTAGCCATAATCATCAACATTAAAGTGTAACTGTAAAGTTATGAAGATTTTACTAAATATTATATGTGATCCCCCTTTAAAAACAAACAGAACGTTGCCTACTTTGTTCTGCTCACCCTTTTCTTTCCAAAGTTTCTGATGCCTTGTGTTCTCTCTAAAAGTAATTTAGCAGTAAATCCATTTTGTTTCCCAAAAGTAAATCCACTGAACACTGCACAGTGCAAATAGAGGATGTATAGGAGGTGCAGAAAAAAAACAGAGGAAGTTCTGTAGAATCACACACTAGGATAGAGGGACTAATAGGAAACAGGGGGGTGTCTTGTACTTCACTGTACTGTGCAGGAGACATCTGTATCCACAGTCTTGGAACACATCCAGCTCTGCTCCATACACAGAAAGCGCTGTCACATGATTTCCTCTTCCTCTGTGAGCAGGGAGCAGCAGCCACTCCCCTCCCAAGAGTCCATCGAGTTTGTAGAATTTGTAAGCACAGGCAGAGAGAGCAGCTCCTGCAACATCTAACACATATCTTAGTCGGAAAACAAAAAAACTACTGGATTTAGGTAACAAAGATAAAAGGCAAAGTTGTTTTACATTCCAAGAGCTATTCATTTGAGGAAAACAAAAAACCATTACAGTTACTCTTTAACATAAATACTTAACAATATCATACAATAAAACTTTATTGATTGGTGGGATGTATAATTAGCCAATAATTGGCATTCTATCACCTATAAGTATAGAAAGATACAAGTTTGTGTTAAAGGATTGCAAAATTAGTATTGGATATACCTGTAAGGTAACCGGTACGTTTGTATGTAGTGTGCCACTGGGAGTATGTATGTCTTTATGATGGTATTACCTAAAACACCTGAGCACCTATGATGTAAAGGTGTAGATAGTGTTTGCAGTTCAAAAACAGGATATGAACAAAGTGAATGTTCGGATACCTGTTTCAGAAGATTAGACAATCCCAGTTGCTCTTCCTATAGTGGACAAACGGTCCCCGTTGTCTTTCTTTAACGATGCCTTTGCTGGATTACCATATCCCCCGGGTTGAATAGTGAAGCTCTTTTTTTGATAGAAGTTTTTCGCTGTAGCTAACAGGAGGGTGCCCCAGCCGGTGAGAAAAAAAAAACCCTGTATGCCGTGACTTGGCTGATTCGAGGGACGTCACTTTAATACCAGGACCAGTAAGGTCCAAAAGCAGTTCCAGGGATTCCTAAGTGTTTCGAAAGTATCAGTTTTCTTCCTCACGAAAATGAACCAAGCCAAGTCTAGGATCTTCTTTATATAGGTTCGTATCTATTGCAACTTTTTTTTTTCCTCTTTCCCACCTTACTTTATTAAAATTATGCATTTCTGCTTTATTGTATATATATTAAAATATGTTTAAGACCAATGTAAATGTATATTATTTAGAGATGAGCGAACATACTCGTCCGAGCTTGATGCTCGCTCGAGCATTAGCGTACTCGAAACTGCTCGTTGCTCGGACGAATACTTCGCCCGCTCGAGAAAATGGCAGCTCCCGCCGTTTTGCTTTTTGGCAGCCAGAAACAGAGCCAATCACAAGCCAGGAGACTCTGCACTCCACCCAGCATGACGTGGTACCCTTACACGTCGATAGCAGTGGTTGGCTGGCCAGATCAGGTGACCCTGGAATAGACTAGCCCCTGCCCGCGCTGCTCGGATCATTCTGTGTCTGGATGCCGCTAGGGAGAGAGCTGCTGCTGCTGCAGGGATAGCGTTAGGGTGTTCTATTAGCTTACTGTTAGGCAGGAGTGAGTCTACAAGAACCCAACAGCCCTTCTTAGGGCTACAATAACGTTATACTTTTTTTTTTTTTTATTTGCAGCTAGTACCATATTGTGAGGAATTTGCAGGGGGACTTGCTACCGTTGTGTTTAGCTCTTAGTGACACACATCAAACACCAAAGTGGGAAAATTTATTAGGGGTTTGATTTCAATTAGGCACAGTCTGCCATTTACTTTTTATTTTACGTTTATTTTTTCATAACTCAGCGTCATCTCATCTGGCATAGCAGTGTGCTTTCATACTTGGCTAGAAAATAGCCAAAGGAGAATCCAAACGGCTTACTTACGCCTACAATAGCGTTATATATATTTTATTTCTGGTTGATCTGCTGGTGGCTGTCCTTGCTGCAGTGCATCTACTACCAAATTGTGAGGAATTTGTAGTGAGACTTGCGACCGTTGTGTTTAGCGCTTAGTGACGCACATATCCATCGCAAAGACCGAAGTGGGAAAATTTATTAGGGGTTGGATTTCAATTAGGCACAGTCTGCCATTTGCTTTTTATTTTACGTTTATTTTTTCATAACTCAGCGTCATCTCATCAGTGTGCTTTCATACTTGGCTAGAAAATAGCCAAAGGAGAATCCAAACGGCTTACTTACTCCTACAATAGCGTTATATATATTTTATTTCTGGTTGATCTGCTGGTGGCTGTCCTTGCTGCAGTGCATCTACTACCAAATTGTGAGGAATTTGTAGTGAGACTTGCGACCGTTGTGTTTAGCGCTTAGTGACGCACATATCCATCGCAAAGACCGAAGTGGGAAAATTTATTAGGGGTTGGATTTCAATTAGGCACAGTCTGCCATTTCCTTTTTATTTTACGTTTATTTTTTCATAACTCAGCGTCATCTCATCAGTGTGCTTTCATACTTGGCTAGAAAATAGCCAAAGGAGAATCCAAACGGCTTACTTACGCCTACAATAGCGTTATATATATTTTATTTCTGGTTGATCTGCTGGTGGCTGTCCTTGCTGCAGTGCATCTACTACCAAATTGTGAGGAATTTGTAGTGAGACTTGCGACCGTTGTGTTTAGCGCTTAGTGACGCACATATCCATCGCAAAGACCGAAGTGGGAAAATTTATTAGGGGTTGGATTTCAATTAGGCACAGTCTGCCATTTCCTTTTTATTTTACTTTTATTTTTTCATAACTCAGCGTCATCTCATCAGTGTGCTTTCATACTTGGCTAGAAAATAGCCAAAGGAGAATCCAAACGGCTTACTTACGCCTACAATAGCGTTATATATATTTTATTTCTGGTTGATCTGCTGGTGGCTGTCCTTGCTGCAGTGCATCTACTACCAAATTGTGAGGAATTTGTAGTGAGACTTGCGACCTTTGTGTTTAGCGCTTAGTGACGCACATATCCATCGCAAAGACCGAAGTTGGAAAATTTATTAGGGGTTGGATTTCAATTAGGCACAGTCTGCCATTTCCTTTTTATTTTACGTTTATTTTTTCATAACTCAGCGTCATCTCATCTGGCATAGCAGTGTGCTTTCATACTTGGCTAGAAAATAGCCATAGCAATAGGATAGCATCGTTTGGTTTTAAAAACTAAAAAACACAAAAAAAAAAAAAAAAACACAAAAAAACACAAAAAAAAGTAAAAAAAAAATTAAAGTTATAACTTTCATTTTCAAAATGTTTAACCCGAGGGCTAGGGGTAGAGGACGAGGGCTGGGACGTGGGCGTCCAACTACTGCAGGGGTCAGAGGACGTGGTCCTGGGCGGGGTGAGACACCACCTGCTGATGAGGGAGCAGGGGAACGCCGCAGAGCTACACTCCCTAGGTTCATGTCTGAAGTTACTGGGACTCGTGGTAGAGCACTGTTGAGGCCAGAACAGTGCGAACAGGTGATGTCGTGGATTGCCGACAATGCTTCGAGCAATTTGTCCACCAGTCAGTCTTCCACGCAGTCCACCCATGTCACCGAAATCGGCACTCCTCCAGCTCCTGCACCTCAGCCTCCTCCCCCCCAGTCTGCCCCCTCCCAGCAAAATTTGCCATTTGAACCGGCATACTCTGAGGAACTGTTTTCTGGACCCTTCCCACAGTCACAAACCACTTGTCCGGTTGCTGCTGAGCAATTTTCCGATGCCCAGGTTTTCCACCAGTCGCAGTCTGTGGGTGATGATGACCTTCTTGACGTAGTGGAAGAAGTGTGTAAAGAGGTGTCCGACGATGAGGAGACACGGTTGTCAGACAGTGGTGAAGTTGTTGTCAGGGCAGGAAGTCCGAGGGGGGAGCAGACTGAGGGATCGGAGGATGATGAGGTGACAGACCCAAGCTGGGTTGAGAGGCCGGGTGAACACAGTGCTTCTGAGACGGAGGAGAGTCCTCGACCAGAACAGGTTGGAAGAGGCAGTGGTGGGGCCAGACGGAGAGGCAGGGCCAGAGCAGGTGCATCAGCGCCAAATGTGTCACGTAGTGAAGCTCCCGTGGCGAGGGCTCCCGCGGCGAGGGCTAGATTTTCAGAAGTCTGGAGGTTCTTTAAGGAAACACCGGATGACCGACGGACTGTGGTGTGCAACCTTTGCCAAACCAGGATCAGCAGGGGTTCCACCACTACTAGCTTAACTACCACCAGTATGCGGAGGCATATGAATGCTAAACACCCCACTCAGTGGCACCAAGCCCGTTCACCTCCGGCCATGCACACCACTGCTCCTTCCCCTGTGTCAGCTGATAGTCAGCCCCCTGCCCAGGACCCTGGCACAAAAACCCCATCGTCGCCTCCACGATCCTCCACAGCATCCACCAGCGTTCAGCTCTCCATAACCCAGACGCTGGAGCGGAAACGGAAATTTAGTGCAACCCACCCGCATGCCCAAGCCCTTAATGTCCACATCTCCAGATTGCTTAGCCTTGAGATGCTGCCCTATAGGCTAGTAGAGACCGAGGACTTTCGCAACCTCATGGTGGCGGCCGCCCCTCGGTATTCGGTCCCCAGCCGCCACTACTTTTCCCGATGTGCCGTCCCAGCCCTGCACCAGCACGTGTCAGACAACATCATCCGTGCCCTGACCAACGCCGTTTCTGACAAGGTCCACCTGACCACGGACACGTGGACGAGTGCTGCCGGGCAGGGCCACTATATATCTCTGACGGCACATTGGGTTAACTTGGTGGAGGCTGGGACCGAGTCTGACCCTGCGGCTGGTCATATACTGCCGACACCGAGGATTGCGGGGCCTACCTCGGTCCAGGTCTTTCAGGCCTACTATGCCTCCACCTCCTCCTCCTCCGAACTACCATCCGTGGGCATGGCGCCATCAGTCGCTAGCTCTAGGCACAGCAGCAGTGCCTTCGCTAAGCGACAGCAGGCGGTGCTCAAACTGCTGAGCCTAGGTGATCTAAGGCACACCGCCCAAGAACTATTACAGGGCATCACGGCGCAGACTGATTTGTGGCTGGCACCGCTGAACCTGAAGCCAGGCATGGTTGTGTGTGACAACGGCCGTAACCTGGTGGCGGCTCTGCAACTCGACAGACTGACACATGTGCCATGCCTGGCCCATGTGTTAAATCTGATAGTTCAGCGTTTCCTCAAGACATACCCCAATCTGTCTGATTTGCTCACGAAGGTGCGCCGCATCTGTGCGCATTTAAGGAAGTCCAGCACAGATGCTGCCACTCTCAGGGCAGCGCAGCGCCGCCTCCAACTGCCCGCTCACCGACTGTTGTGCGATGTGCCCACAAGGTTGAATTCAACATTAACCATGTTATCCAGAGTTTACCAGCAGCGCAGAGCGATTGTAGACTGCCAGATGTCAACTTCCACCAGAACTGGTAGTCAGGTCAGTCAGCTTCCTCAAGTCTACAATGAGGAGTGGACGTGGATGTCTAATATCTGTCAGGTGCTGAGTAACTTCGAGGAGTCAACACAGATGGTCAGTGGCGATGCCGCCATCATCAGCCTCACCATCCCGCTGCTTGGCCTGTTGAAAAACTCTCTGATCAGCATGAAGTCGGAAGCTTTGCGCTCGTCACAAGAGACGGGGGAAGAAGATTCCCTTGTTGATAGCCAAAGCACCCTTAGGTCCGTTTCTCAGCGCATATCGGAGGAGGTGGAGGTGGAGGAGGATGAGGAGGAAGAGGAGGAGAATGTTGGCGAGACACAAGAGGGGACCATTGTTCAGTCCTTCACTGTTCAGCGTGTATGGGCAGAAGAAGAGGAGTTGGAGGAGTTGGAGGAGGAGGAAATGGACAGTCAGGCCAGTGAGGGGAGTGAATTCTTACGCGTTGGTACTCTGGCGCATATGGCAGATTTCATGCTAGGCTGCCTATCCCGTGACCCTCGCGTTCAAAGAATTTATTCCAGCACCGATTACTGGGTATTCACTCTCCTGGACCCACGGTACAAGCAAAATCTTTCCACTCTCATCCCTGGAGAGGAAAGGAGTGTGAGAATGCATGAATACCAGCAGGCCCTGGTGCACAAGCTGAAACAGTATTTCCCTTCTGACAGCGCTAGCGGCAGAGTGCGTAGTTCTGCGGGACAAGTAGCGAGGGAGAGTAGGCGAGCAGGCAGCTTGTCCAGCACTGGCAAGGGTACGCTTTACAAGGCTTTTGCCAGCTTTATGTCACCCCAGCAAGACACTGTCACCTGTCCCCAGTCTCGGCAGAGTAGGGCTGATCTTTACAGAAAGATGGTGAGGGAGTACGTAGCTGACCATACCATCGTCCTAAATGATCACACAGCTCCCTACAACTACTGGGTTTCAAAGCTGGACATGTGGCACGAACTGGCGCTGTACGCCTTGGAGGTTCTTGCCTGCCCTGCCGCTAGCGTCTTGTCCGAGCGGGTTTTCAGTGCAGCTGGTGGCATCATCACCGATAAGCGTACACGCCTGTCGACTGACAGCGCTGACAGGCTGACACTTATTAAGATGAATAAAGCCTGGATTTCTTATAATTTCGAATCTCCACCAGGTGAAGGAAGCTCAACCTGAATAATTTATGCACTCCTCCTCCTCCTCATTTTCCTCCTTCAGAGGAAACTGGCTATTTTTTGACAGGGCCCACTGGCTCTAGCTATAGTACTTTATGCATTTAATTTTTCTGGAGGGCCACCTACCCGGTCCTCTGTTTTAAACAATTTTTGGGAGTGCCACATACAGGCACTCAATCTATTCAATTTTTCTGGAGGGCCACCTACCTGCTCCTCTGGTTTGAAAACTTTTTTGGACTGCCACATACAGGCACTCAATCTATTTCATTTTTCTGGAGGGCCACCTACCTGCTCCTCTGGTTTGAAAACTTTTTTGGACTGCCACATACAGGCACTCAATCTATTTCATTTTTCTGGAGGGCCACCTACCTGCTCCTCTGGTTTGAAAACTTTTTTGGACTGCCACATACAGGCACTCAATCTATTCAATTTTTCTGGAGGGCCACCTACCTGCTCCTCTGGTTTGAAAACTTTTTTGGACTGCCACATACAGGCACTCAATCTATTTCATTTTATTGGAGGGCCACCTACCTGCTCCTCTGGTTTGAAAACTTTTTTGGACTGCCACATACAGGCACTATTCAAATTAAATTGTCTCCATAGCAGCCTCCACACGTTGTCTCCATTGCTACCTCCAAAAGTCTTCCATATAGCTGCCTCCATGCATCGTCCCCTTATCAAACGAGGTGTGTCAGGCAGAAATTTGGGTTGTTTTCATGGATTTCACATCAAAGTTGTTAACTTTGTCGCCACCCTGCTGTGTTATCCACAAAATATACTGGCAAACTTTTACCATTTACGGATATTATTTCAGCGCTTCTTGCGCATCTGTTTACATTCCCCTCACCCGCCATATCCCAAACTTATAAGAACGCTACTACACTTAACTTGGTGCAGGCTGGGACCGAGTCTGACCCTGGGGCTGGTCATATACTGCCGACGCAGAGGATTGCGGGGCCTACCTCGGTCCAGGTCTCAAATGCCTACTATACCTCCTCCTCCTCCCACCCCTCCTCCACCTCCTCCTCCTCCGAATTACCATCCGTGGGCATGGCGCCATCAGTCGGTAGCTCTAGGCACAGCAGCAGTGCCGTCGCTAAGCGACAGCAGGCGGTGCTCAAACTGCTGAGCCTAGGCGATAAAAGGCACACCGCCCAAGAGCTATTACAGGGCATTCCACATCAAACTTGTTAACTTTGTCGCCACCCTGCTGTGTAATCCACAAAATATACTGGCAAACTTTTATCATTTACCGATATTATTTTCAGCGCTTCTTGCGCATCTGTTTACATTCCCCTCACCCGCCATATCCCAAACTTATAAGAACGCTACTACACTTAACTTGGTGCAGGCTGGGACCGAGTCTGACCCTGGGGCTGGTCATATACTGCCGACGCAGAGGATTGCGGGGCCTACCTCGGTCCAGGTCTCAAATGCCTACTATACCTCCTCCTCCTCCCACCCCTCCTCCACCTCCTCCTCCTCCGAATTACCATCCGTGGGCATGGCGCCATCAGTCGGTAGCTCTAGGCACAGCAGCAGTGCCGTCGCTAAGCGACAGCAGGCGGTGCTCAAACTGCTGAGCCTAGGCGATAAAAGGCACACCGCCCAAGAGCTATTACAGGGCATTCAACATCAAACTTGTTAACTTTGTCGCCACCCTGCTGTGTAATCCACAAAATATACTGGCAAACTTTTATCATTTACCGATATTATTTTCAGCGCTTCTTGCGCATCTGTTTACATTCCCCTCACCCGCCATATCCCAAACTTATAAGAACGCTACTACACTTGATCTTATACAAAAGGTTCTTAGAAGTGCTGTTTGGGGAGTAGCCTAGAGACAGGGGCTTGGATTGGCGAAAGCTCGCCTGGAAGCGGAGCGCCAGCTCCATCCCAAGATCCAACTAACATAGTTTTAACTGCAGCACCTTTAATCTACTACTAGTTCACTGCCTCCATACATGGTCCCCTTATCAAACGAGCTGTGTCAGGCAGAATTTTGGGTTGTTTTCATGGCTTCCATGTTAACTTTGTCGCCACCCTGCTGTGTAATCCACAAAATATACTGGCAAACTTTTATCATGTACCGATATTATTTGAGCGCTTCTTGCTCACCTCCTTTGGTTCCTCTCTGCCACCCATTGGTTTGAAGCCTGAGTCCATTTAGGGTATGTCGCCATGCCACTCTCTAGCCTGCCGCTGCTGCCGCTGCCTCTGCATGCCGTCCCCTATAGTGTCAGGGTCAATTATTGGATGTTTTAGATGCTATCTAGCTTCATTCTGTCACTCTCTCATGGCTATGCTGTTGCCCATAATTTTGGCATAATGGTGCATTTAAGCAGTCTCAGAGGCATCCATGCATGCTGCCCCTGCTGTTTCCTGTCCATTTCTGTGGTGTTTCCATCCTTTTCTGAGGTTCCCAGGTGTTTGGCCAAGCTTCCCTGTGCAGAGCCTTGGTCCCCTTGAAAAATGCTCGAGTCTCCCATTGACTTCAATGGGGCTCGTTATTCGAGACGAGCACTCGAGCATCGGGAAAAGTTTGTCTCGAATAACGAGTACCCGAGCATTTTAGTGCTCGCTCATCTCTAATATTATTTAATGAGCAAAAATATGCTGGTCCCTATAGTATATAATTGCCTGTTTGTTTAAAAATTATTTTGAATAAAAGTAGAGTATGAAATAAAATGAATGTGCTAAATTGTTTCAAATGCAAACAATTCTATATCATGGTTGAGGCTTTTAGGTACCAAGGAGTCTAATTTATTTATCCATAGTGTCTCTGCCGGCGACATAGTTTTTATGCGGTCTCCTTTCCTCCAATTAATGGGAATACACTCAATGCCAAAGACTATTGAACCCTCAAAATTACCACCATGTATAGAACTATAATGTTTTGCAAGAATATGTCCTGAATCTTTCTTTTTTTCCTATGTTGTATGTGTGTTCTTTGATGCGAATGTTTAAAGCCCTCTTGGTTCTACCTATATATATATTTTCTGACAAGGACATTTAATACAATATATAACACTTTCTATGGCACAGCAGATACGGTGCTTTATTGTGTAATCTGCTGTATGATTCATATTGCTGAAGGATGTTATAAGGGTTTTCATTCTTGTTTTTTTGAACATTGCACATCGTTGACAGTGAACAAAACCTGGTGGATACAAGTTCTTTTTGGAGTTTGTAACTAATTAGTGGGTGCAATTAGATTCCCAACATTTTTAGATTTTGTGAATAAATTTTTGTTTTTAAGGTAGATATTTACCTATTATTTTGTCATTAGTCACAATTTTCCAATGTTTGCGAACAATTCTTCTAAAAACAATGCTATCATTTGTGTATTGTGTAATGAATGGTACTATTATTTCATTTTCTCTTGTTTTGTGTATGGTTTTTGTTTTCTTCGTAATTAGTAAATTTTCCCTTTTTATATTTGTAACTTCCAGTTGTACTTCCTGTAAAATTTCCATATCATATCCTTTATCCACAAACTTTTTATGTAGTACAGCCGCTTCCTCTTTGAATGTTTCCACATCAGTACAATTTCTCCTTTGTCTGATATATTGGCTTTTTGGAATACCATTTAATCACGTTGGCAGATGCCAACTAGTTTTTAGAATATAGCTGTTGCTATCAGTAGGTTTGTTGTATGTTTTAGTTTTTATCGTATAATTTTTGATATTTATCATTAAATCCAAAAAGTTAATGCTATTTTTACTATGTGTGGGTACAAATTCCAAGAAGAAATCATTGTGATTTAAATTTTTTAGAAAACACTCCAATGAGGTCTCACTCCGTGCCCATATGAATATGACATCATCTATAAAACGCTTCCAGAGGACCAGGTCCGTTTCAAGCTTGTGTTGGGAAAAAATAGTATCATGTTCCCGCTTCCCCATATATAGATTGGCGTAGCTCGATACGAACTTGGTCCCCATTGCCGTTCCGCATGTTTGCAAATGAAAAGTGTCATCAAAAATAAAATAATTGTGATTTAAAGGAAACCTACCACTTGAATTGGTAGCTGTAGGATGCATATAACGGGCACCAGCTCAGGGTGAGCTGGAGCCGGTGCTTGCTTTCATTAGTGTCCTAAACTGCTGTATCGCGGTTTAAACACTTTTTATTCTTTACAGCCGATGGAGTTTCGGTGCACCAAGTGTGGCATGGTGCACTGAAGCTCCTTCAGATGTAAAGAATAAAAAGTGTTTAAACCGCTATACAGAGGTTTAGGACACTAATGAAAGTTAGCACCGGCACCAGCTCACCCTGAGCTGGTGCTCAGTATATGCATCTTACACCTACCACTTCAAGTGGTAGGTTTCCTTTAAAATAAAGGAAATCATCATCCCTAACTAGAAAAAAACGTAATGCTTCCCTTCCTTTTGTCTCCTCAATTACTGTGTATAATTGAAGGTTCCCATCTGACAGAATTTAGAACTTGCAGAATGTGTATTGTATCACGTAGCTAGGCTGGTAAAGTTTTAACATGCTGTTGGTGTAGATGGTCTATATATTCAGATAAGTTTGCTGTTAAACTGTCTATGCCCGATATTATGGGTTGGCCTGGTGGTTTGGTATTATTTCCTCCTCTCTCATTTTTAACCTTTTTTTATATTAATCGATAGGTTGTATATGTCTGGATGGTCTTTATAGGGTCTATTGCTTTCAAATACTTGCAATATTTGTTGATTTACATCATTCAAGAGAAATTTTCTTTTTCTAATAACAAAACGTACTGCTCGTTTAGAAAAATTATGGAACATTCATGTATGGTCTCCTGGTCCCCCATGTCTCCGGCCAGTGTCTTATAAATGGTCAGTCCTTTTGGTACACAATCTATTTCAAGGTATTTTTCTAGGGATGCTATTTGTATGTGGCTTATTCTTGTTTTTTTCGATCCTGCCAAGGATCACTCATTGTGATATCGCCAACAAAGTGGGTTGGGATTGCAAAGAGTTATGAGAAAAATATTGAACACAGGCATTCCCCCAATGTGAGTGAATACAATGGAATTGTATTTATTAATTCATTTGCCGCAGGTGAAGAAACTAGGTATCCCTCCCCCAATACCAGTATAGTAATAATGAGGCTCACTATACAGAAATCAAATGACCAAAAAAATTTGTAGACACCTGCGCTGACAGGAGGGATGTATAATTATTGCTCATTATTCGAGACAAACTTTTGCCGATGCTCGAGTGCTCTTTTCGAATAACGAGCCCCATTGAAGTCAATGGGAGACTCGAGCATTTTTCAATGTGTCATTTTATTGAGAAATAATGTCTTCTGATAAGTTAGCAGATGTATGGAAACATCTGCAATGTGTTCTTTACTGAAGAACACATTTCAGATGTTTCCGTACATCTGCTAACTTATCCGAAGACACGAGTGGCGTACGGTGTTCTTCACAATAGTATGTGAAGAACACTGTTCGGCACTCGTGTCTTTGGATAAGTTAGCAGATGTACAGAAACATCAGCAATGTGTTCTTCACTGTGTTCTTCACTTAAATGATCCTGTGTTCACTGTGTTCACAGTTTTCACTGTGTTCTTCACTGTTCTTCACTGTGTTTCGTTAAGTGAAAGCTTGTTATTGAGCTGGCGAAATACTCGTCCAAGCAACAAGCCGTTTCGAGTATGCTAATACTCAAACGAGCATCAAGCTCGGACGAGTATACTCGCTCATCTCTAATAATTATCCAATAATTGGTATTCTATCACCCATAAGTTTATAAAGATACAAGTTTGTGTTAAAGTGGGTATTGCATATACCACTAAGGTAACCGGTACGTTTGTACGTAGTGTGCCACTGGGAGTATATATGTCTATATGATTGTATTGCCTAAAACACCTGAGCCCCTATGATGTAAAGGTGTAGATAGCGTTTGCAGTTCAAAAACAGGATATAAACAAAGTGAATGTTCTGGTACCTGTTTCAGAAGATAAGACGATCCCAGTTGCTCTTCCTATTTTGTATTCACTGTTCGCACCAGGAAAACACATAAACACATACAACACAAGGAACAAGTAATACAGCATAATAGATATATAACGTATAAAAACAATAGGAGAATGTACTTGTATAATGGATATTGGGGTCAGGATGGTGCGGTGGGAGGGTAGGTTTGATGTTGAGGAAGCAGTGATTTGTCTTCATTTCTATGAGTATTGATAGATGTGTGAAATATTTATATTGTCTTTGGGACAAAGATATTTTGGAACCTTCATGGTTTAGCAATTTAATTGGTAACAATCACTAATTGCACTGAATTAATTTACTATGATATGCAACAGGGTTTTGGTTTGTTACTTGTTATTGTGGCGGATAAGTGGATGATTTTTGATGTTCCTGTTTTTTATAGCACTCCCCTGCAGATAATTGCACAGAATATTTAGCTTGTGAGTGAGGACTTATAGAATATATTTTAAATGAAGGACTTGATTTGTCACCGCATTACCCTATATACATCATTCATTATTACAACAGCACACACGTGTATGTGCGTGTTCTTTTGTATCTTTTTGTATCTATGTGTACGTATACATTTATATATGTATGTGTGTGCGTCCTAGTGCACATATATAAAAAAGATCATGTTTGCTTATACATTTAAAAAAAATGTTTTCATTTATACATGGCCTGCACAGTTTATATATTTACAATTCATATATAGATCTACTAATCTAATGTCAGTTCTATTTCTAACATCCTTTCAACTGATCAACTAGTATTACTTGTCATGGGTGCTCCCGCGATCGCTGTCTCCGATCGCGGGCGCACCCGTGTTCCTGCTGCTGCCCCCGGTCCCGGGTCCCGCTCACCTTCCCTGGCTCCCGCAATGTCCTCCCTGGCTCCCGCAGCTCGGCGTGCGCGTCCCCGTCTCCTAGGGCGCGCGCGTGCTATAAGTTTCTTCCCCTTCCTGTGACCCTTGCCGGATCTTTGTGCCTCATTGCCTTAGAGAAAGCTTCCTAGCGAGTATTCCTGCGTTCCTGTGTTTTCCTGCGTTCCTGTGTATTCCTGCGTTCCTGTGTGTCTCCGCTCCCAAGTCCTGTGTTTCCCGTGTTCCTCCGTGTTGCTGTGTTCTTGTGCCTGTGTTCCCGTCCCCTTCTATCCGGACCTCCTGTTGCTGACCCCTTACTTGAACCTGACGTTGAATCTCTGCCGCCTGCCCTGACCCTGTGCCTGGACCTGTCTACGAGATTGTCATCCGCTAAGGTACCTCGACCTCGGCTGCCACCGTGGGCTAGTCACACCTGGGAACGACCTAGTGGTATCCTGCCGCAGCAAGTCCAACCCGCTTTGCGGCGGGCGCCGGTGAATACCAGGTGCCGCTAGGCTCCGGTTCCGGGTGTTGGCTAGTTACATCTCCCGCGGTGGTCCAGAGGATCCACTGATCCTGACAGTAAGATCCGGCCATGGATCCCGCCGAGGTTCCGCTTCCTACTCGTCCCAACTTTGCCGCCATTGTGGTCCAGCAATCCCGGGAGATTGCCGCTCAGCGTGAACAGCTGGATCAAGTCACCACCATGCTGCAACAGCTGCTAGCCACCCAGCAACAGCAACAGGCTCCTGTGCCCGCTCCAGCGACCCCTGCCGTTCCGGTCTGTCCTCCTGCCGCTGAACCCCGACTTCGGCTGTCTATGCCCCGCAAGTTTGACGGAGACCCCAAGGATTGCCGGGGCTTTATAACTCAGTGCTCTCTGCAAATAGAGCTCATGCCTTCGCAATTTGTCTCGGAGCGGTCTAAGGTGGCATTCTTCGTCAGTCTCCTCTCCGGGAAAGCTCTGGCCTGGGCTACCCCTCTTTGGGATAGAGGAGACCCAGTCACGACTACTCTCACGGCTTTTCTGGCAGAGTTCCGGGCCGTATTTGAGGAACCTGCACAGGCCTCTTCTGCCGAGACTGCTTTACTGAACCTGCACCAAGGCAGCTCGTCTGTGGGAGAGTATGCGCTTCAGTTCTGCACCCTGGCCTCTGAACTTGCCTGGAACGATGCAGCCCTCATCGCTACCTTTAAGAAGGGACTCTCTGCGCAGGTTAAGGACGCTCTGGCTGCTCGGGACCTGCCGTCAACTCTGAGTGGTCTTATCACTCTGGCCACTCGGATTGATGTTCGGTTCAAGGAACGCGCCGAGGAACTCCGCACCGAGCACCCTCAAGCCCGGGTAAGACGTTTTCCTCGCCTGGCTCCTGCCTTTCAAAGACCTCTCCAGCCTTCGCCTGAATTGTCTGCTGAGGAACCTATGCAGGTGGACAGAATTCGGCTCTCCCTACAGGAGCGTTCAAGACGACGACAGGAGAACCTCTGTCTGTACTGTGCCAGCCCAGAGCACTTCATCAGTTCCTGTCCTGTCCGTCCTCAACGTCCGGGAAACGCCAGCACCTAGGCTTCTTGGGAGAGGCGTCCCTAGGTGTAAGTACAGCTTCTCCGCGTCTGACTCTTCCCGTGCTCCTCAGCGCTGGCACCGGTACCCAGATCCAGGTTTCTGCCTTCCTGGATTCTGGCTCTACAGCGAACTTTGTGGATGCAGCCTTGGTCTCTCAGCATCACTTCCCGGTGGTTCGTCTCGAGAAGCCATTGTCCATTGCCTCGGTCAATGGTCAGATTCTCTCCGTGCCCATCTGGTTTCGCACGGAACCCCTGCTTCTGCAAGTTGGTGCCCTACATCAAGAGAGACTTTCTTTTTTTGTGCTGCCCCAAAGCACATCTGCTCTACTGCTGGGTCTCCCCTGGCTGCAGCTTCATGCCCCTGTTCTGGACTGGTCTTCTGGAGAGATTCTCCGTTGGGGTCCGGATTGTTCCTCACATTGCATGCGGGTCCTTCATCCACTGCCTGTCAGGACTTCTACGTTGTCTCACAAATCCCTGCAGAGACTTCCCGATCCGTATATGGACTTCGCAGATGTGTTTTCCAAGAGACAAGCTGAGGCACTACCTCCACATCGTTCCTATGATTGCCCTGTGGATCTCCTTCCGGGTGCCACTCTCCCCAGAGGTAGGGTCTATCCGCTTTCTGTTCCTGAGATGGCTGCTATGTCTGAATACATCAAGGAGAATCTTAAGAGGGGTTTCATACGCAAGTCCTCCTCTCCGGCTGGTGCAGGATTCTTCTTTGTCGCCAAGAAAGACAGCTCCTTACGTCCCTGTATAGAATATCGTGGGCTGAATAAGATCACGGTTAAAAACCGATACCCCTTGCCGTTGATCACGGAACTGTTTGATCGCCTGCGCGGCGCCAAGGTGTCCTCCAAACTGGATCTTCGGGGTGCTTACAATCTCATCCGGATCCGCAAAGGTGACGAGTGGAAGACGGCGTTTAATACCCAGGATGGGAATTTTGAATATTTAGTAATGCCCTTTGGACTGTGTAATGCCCCTGCTGTCTTTCAAGAATTTGTTAATGACATTTTCCGGGACCTCCTCTATACATGTGTCGTGGTCTACCTGGATGACATCCTGGTGTACTCTCCGGACCTTGAATCCCACCAGAGACACGTACGCCAAGTTCTTGATCGACTTCGTGCCAACCATCTCTACGCCAAACTGGAGAAATGCCAGTTTCACCAGCAGAGTCTTCCATTTCTTGGTTATATAATTTCCGACAAAGGCCTCCAGATGGATCCCGCAAAACTGTCTGCAGTTCTTCAGTGGCCTCGCCCAGAGGGCCTCCGAGCCATACAGAGGTTCCTGGGGTTTGCAAATTATTATCGACAGTTTATTCCCCATTTTTCCACTGTGGTGTCTCCCATCGTGGCCCTCACTAAGAAGGGTGCCAATCCACGTTCCTGGTCTCCTACAGCTGAAGAGGCCTTCTCCAAGTTAAAGTCCGCTTTTGCCTCAGCTCCAGTACTCTCTAGGCCTGATACCGACAAACCTTTCTTTCTTGAGGTGGATGCGTCCTCCGTGGGAGCTGGAGCGGTCCTCACCCAAAAAGGGCCCAGGGGCCGAACTTCCACTTGCGGCTTCTTTTCAAAAACATTTTCCCCAGCTGAAATAAATTATTCGATTGGTGACCGAGAGCTCTTGGCCATTAAACTTGCTCTAGAGGAATGGCGGTATCTTCTGGAGGGTGCTCTTCATCCTGTATGTGTGTACACTGACCACAAGAAGTTGTTATACCTCCAGTCAGCCCAGCGCCTGAATCCCAGGCAAGCCCGGTGGTCATTGTTCTTTTCCCGTTTCAACCTGCTAATCCATTTTCGTCCGGCTGACAAGAACGTCAAGGCTGATGCTCTATCCCGTGCCTCTGATGTGACTGAAGAGGAACCAGCTCCTCGGCATATAATTTCTCCAGACCAGCTTGTTGTTGCAGCTCCTGTTGATCTTCGGCAGCTACCTCCTGGCAAGACATATGTTATACCTGCTCTTCGGAAGAGGATTTTGTCTTGGGGACATTCTTCCCGTGTGGCTGGGCACCCTGGGGTGCAACGCACCGTGGCCCTCATCTCCCGCTACTACTGGTGGCCTGACCTGGTCAAAGATGTTCGGGAGTTTGTGGGATCCTGCTCCTCCTGTGCCCGCAACAAAGCCTCTCGTCTCAAGCCAGCTGGACTGTTATTACCGTTACCGATACCCAGTCGCCCGTGGTCCCACGTGGCAATGGATTTTGTCACTGATCTGCCTGTCTCCTCGGGCTGTACTGTCATCTGGGTAGTGACGGACCAGTTTTCGAAGATGTCACATTTTGTTCCTCTTCCAGGTCTTCCGTCTTCTCCACAGCTTGCCAGCCTTTTCTTCAGACATATCTTCCGGCTGCATGGTCTTCTGCTGCACATCGTGTCCGATCGTGGAGTCCAGTTTGTGTCAAAATTCTGGCGTTCCTTGTGTAACCAACTGCAGGTCAACCTTGACTTTTCTTCTGCCTACCACCCTCAGTCTAATGGTCAAGTGGAGAGGGTGAACCAGACTTTGGGCTGCTATTTCCGTCACTTCGTCTCAGCCCGTCAGGACAACTGGGCTGACCTCCTACCCTGGGCTGAGTTCTCATATAATTCCCTGGACTCTGGGTCTACTGGCTTGTCTCCATTCTTCGAGGTCTATGGACGTATTCCTCGCCCTCCTCTTCCGCTGTCTACTCCCTCTGATGTCCCTGCGGTTGAGGATCTGCTGTTGGACCTCAACTCTATTTGGCACCAGACCCGCCAGTCTCTTCTGCGAGCTACAGATCGTATCAAGACCCAGGCTGATAAGAGGCGTCGGGCTCCTCCCGTCTTTTCTCCTGGTGAAAAAGTATGGTTATCTTCCAGATACGTCCGACTCAAGATACCTAGCTACAAGCTCGGTCCCCGGTTCCTTGGTCCTTTCGAGGTAATCAAGCGCATCAATCACGTGGCCTACAAACTCCGCCTTCCTCCTTCTATGCGCATACCGAACTCCTTCCATGTCTCCCTCCTGAAACCTGTCATCCTGAACCGCTTCTCCCAACAATCCCCTCCTCCTGCTCATGAGGCGGATTCCCCAGACGTCTATGAGGTTAAGGAAGTTCTGGACATGAAGTTCGTGAGGGGTAAGCGGTTCTTTCTTGTAGACTGGAGGGGGTTCACCTTCCCTGGCTCCCGCGATGTCCTCCCTGGCTCCTGCAGCTCGGCAGGGGACGGGGGACGGGGACGCGCGCGCGCCGTCGCCAGCATGCCAATAATTGGCGCTGGCCTGCTATAAGTTTCTTCCTCTTCCTGTGACCCTTGCCGGATCTTTGTGCCTCATAGCCTTAGAGAAAGCTTCCTAGCGAGTATTCCTGCGTTCCAGTGTTTTCCTGCGTTCCTGTGTATTCCTGCGTTCCTGTGTGTCTCCGCTCCCAAGTCCTGTGTTTCCCGTGTTCCTCCGTGTTGCTGTGTTCCTGTGCCTGTGTTCCCGTCCCCTTCTGCCTGGACCTCCTGTTGCTGACCCCGGACTTGAACCTGACATTGCATCTCTGCCGCCTGCCCTGACCCTGTGCCTGGACCTGTCTACGAGATTGTCATCCGCTAAGGTACGTCGACCTCGGCTGCCACCGTGGGTTAGTCACACCTGGGAACGACCTAGTGGTATCCTGCCGCAGCAAGTCCAACCCGCTTTGCGGCGGGCTCTGGTGAATACCAGGTGCCGCTAGGCTCCGGTTCCGGGTGTTGGCTAGTTACATCTCCCGCGGTGGTCCAGAGGATCCACTGATCCTGACATTACTAATTACTACTCTTTATCTAACCACCAAGATGTCATACATTGGAGTTAGATATCAAGTTATTCTTGTAATCTCCATCTTACTCATACTACTACCTTCATTATTCCTACTCCCCCTGAACCAATATTGCTTAATATAGGATGGAGATACACATCGGCGTATACCTATTCAGTCGCGGCGCAGCGCCGAAGCTACCTCCGGGCTGTAAATCAAAATGTGTTTAAACCGCGATATAGCGGTTTAAAACACTAGCAAAGGTAAGCTCCCGCACCAGCTCACCCTGAGCTGGTGCCCGGTGTTTACATCTCATACCTACCATCAGCAGTGGTAGGTTTCCTTTAAAGCTGTTTATTGTAGCCTAGGACTAAAGTACAGTAAATTACCAAAATCCGTTTGTAACTAGGGGTTGTATGTAAGTCAGGTGTTCTTAAGTAGGGGACCGCCTGTATATTAGTATTTTACTGTTCAAACTGTTCTACTTAGAGCTTGGAGCCAACTCCAAAATTAATTTAATGGTTACTCTTTTTTTCCCCAAAAATGAGATAAAATTTGCTTCAACTTGGTAGAAATGGTACACATTTTCTCTCCTCTTTGGTATAATATAGTGACATAACTGTGGTAACTACAAAGTCATAACTTTCTTCTTGTTCAAAACAGTATATGGCATTATCGATGTGCTCCTAATCTTTATGTACTATCCAATTTGTTAACTTGAAATTAAGTGATGAACATTTAGGATATTAAATTTATATTCTCATTATTCCAGGCAGGATTAATTTAGATTAAATTGAAAGACATTTTGTCTCTGTAATGAGTTTCAAATAGCTGCCAGCTTAAATTTGAAGAAACATTATTAATTAAATGTAACACCAAATGCATTTCCATATTTTCTGTGGCACAAATTATTTCATATTCAATGCATTTTATTATATTATAAAACTACTAGTATTGTTGAATACACACTGTAATTTAAATTCAAATTTTTGTTAAGGTTAATATAATGTTAATATAATAGATGTGTTGATGAATAAAGTGATATAGAAAATGGGTTGATGAACTTTGAACTGGTACTTAGGTAAATACTCAGAATTCAAGTTTTCTCATGTTAACAAATGATTTGGCTTGTATTTATTCTTCATTTCTAGTTTCTTATATACAGGCAACATACTCTTAAGTGCTGTACTGAGGGTGTATTCATTCACTTGCATTTAAGGGTAGTATCCGACACAGCTCTCCCTTTCCATGTAATTAGGTTATAGTATCATGGTAAACAAGGTTAGAAAAAGACAACATCTTTTGACAACATCCTATAATAGTTCCACTATACAGTGAGGAGAGGCCTACTTTGACTGTAGATAAGTTGGCACTGTGGTTAAAAAATTTTTTTTTTAAACTTTATTATAGCAATTTAAAAACATTATATCCACCTCTACTATATAACTGCAGATGTGTTTTGGGTAATCATGCTAATCATAAAAAAGCAACTTTTTTTGGGATGTGAACACAAATTAAGATAATTTAAAGCTGTGGTTGGCAGTTTAAAAAATATTAATGAACACCATGACTCAAACTGGATCACTGTGCTTTTCAAACTGACATTCTGATTTATCCTTACTTATCTCTATTTCCCTCCATGAAAGTCCCTAACTTCTAGACCACCACCAACTTGTCAAAGAGCATGTGCTCGTGTGTCTAGTCCAACACTGCAACAATGATCAGTTCTTTCACAACTTCCAGCTCAAAATTACTTGTCCTGTTGACAGCGCTGAAATTCCAACCCCAAATATATATGCATATTTTAGTATCTATTTTTAGATAGTTCCTCTATCTAAAAATAGATAGATATTGCAGTAAAGCATCCATTGGTTCCATATCTATGATCACCTCTGAACATTTTCCCATCAGCATCAGGCTACAAAATTGTCATTCTATGAGCTAGCTATGGGGACCTCAGGGAAGAAAGTTTAACATAGATATAGAGCAAAATCAGGTTGATAATTAGTTTGGAATGCAGTATGGAATGTGGTGTAGCATAGAAGAAGAGAACTCTTCAACAATTCCAACTGTTTGCATCATTGGAAAGACATTTACTAAAACAAAGTTGGACTTTTCTCAAACCTTCATCCTTCCTAAGCAAACATTTCTGTTGCAATTAGCACCAAATATGCTAATTAGTCGGTGTTTCTAGGCTGTCTGTAGATAGTCTAATTTGCATATTGGTTGCTGAAATTAACAGCATTCCCTACTCAGGAACCATGAGGGCTAAAAATGACAACTTTGCAGGATCAAGGGGGTCATTTATCTTATATCTGTTTGTTTCGTTCGTGTTTCTATCTGCTTCTTGGTAATTTATCAATCTCACTTTTTCCTTGTGTTAAATGGGTGACATTTTTAAGATCTCTTTTGAGATATTTGTTACAAAATGTCACAAAAATGTTGCATAAATGTCTCACAAATGTCGCAAGTCACTTCTTTCCATATTCTAAGTTTTCCATAAGTATGGTTTAGTCTGGAGTTTTGTGCACCAAAAAATGTCGTAAATTTTAGACAATTTGAAATGATAAATGTCATTTGCGACATTTAGCACATCTGAAATAGAAGACAAATGTGTCTGACTGATGAAAAACAAATGTCCCCAAAAAGGCCCATAAATTGCAATGCGCCAAAAAAAGTCTCAAAAAAGAAAGAAAAAAATGGAAACAAGTAAAGATAATTGACCCCCAAGGAGATGGAGTTGGTGGAGGAGGCCAAAGGTCCTCCTTAAATGTCCTGGGATTTCATATTTAACTACAAGGTAGCAGGGCACATTTTTGTGTCATACTGCGAACCTTGAGAAAGTGCACAAAATATTCATTGCTAGCTGTATATTCCTCTATTCTTTCAGGAGATAGGACTGGAAGGGTTTGGTAAGTTAACATAAATCTCATCCTGACTTTCAGCACTACAAACATGGGTCACTTAGGAAGATGAGCTATTTGCAAGGTACCTAATCGTTTCTTGCTTCTAAAGAAAATATTTTCAATAGCTTTTTTTCTTTTGGGCCTTATGAATGACAATGAGGAGAACAATCTTCTTGACACTATATAAAATTTCTATTGCACGATTCATCTAAGAGAATAGTTCTGTCTGTACGTGAGAAGACACTTATTAGTTTGCATTAGAAGCTAAGCAGGCCTTATCTGAAACACTGTAAATGTTGATATCAATCTGAAAAACAGTCCACTTCATCATTTTTATATGCATGTGATTCCCTCTCCTGAAATTAAATGCTTTTATTTGTAGCCCAAGAACATCAACTAAAAAAAAAAGATAGAAACTTGTTGTCTCCCTTCAGACAAATTTTGTCTTATTTGTCTGAATGCTAACAATGACAAAACTCTACAGAGGCAAGATAGTTATTATTTTTTGCCTCACAGCTATTTGCACAATGTGAAAAAGCCCCTCTCAAGGTTGGAGATGTGGGGCAACATATATCAGGGCTTGCACGCCGGTTGTCTGGTGTACAAACTGTTTAAATAATAGCAGTTACTAGTGAACCACCAGTAATAGCTAATATTTTCCACTGCAACCTGCCAGCTACATCAGGAGGCTGGTGCCGCTTCATCATACACTGGCAGACGAGCTCCATATGATCAAAGTCCCCCCATGGTTTGAGAACAACTATAGCCATTCCCAGTGGCATAACTTGAATCTGGTGGGCCCCAGTGCAAAGTCTGTGCCAGGCCCCACACTATAATGTATTGTTTATAGTACTAATCTTCTCATATTGGAAAGTGACACTTTATGGGCACCCTCAGCCTCTTGGGCCCGGTTGCGACCTTACTCTCTGTACCCCCTCAAGTTACACCCCTGGCCATTCCCCCCAGTTTCCTTTGTATGGCAGCATCTCTGAATCTTTATGAGACACCCTCTCTCACCCCCTCCTGTCCCTTTTCTGCTGTATTTGTGCAATTGGGTAGATCTAAAACACAAATGTGGATGTAGTAAAGTTTTATATTAGTATTAAATGATACACAGTTCAATATGTTTCTAAGTCATTAATGTATCTGAGTCTCTTACTGTTTCTTCCCCCTTCACTGGTGTAAGGTCGTGAAATTATTAAGTGACTTTTTAAAACCTTGCCCTGGTAAATCTAGTGTAATGAGGCCAGACAAGCACAATTTACAAAAGTGTAGTAAGTATCATGTATCTACAAAAAGTTGTATAAGTAAATATTCTTTGTCAGTTTTTGAGAGTACAGGGCTGGAAACATTGTCCCATTATCTTTATAAAAAATAAAAATAAGTGATTTGTGCTGCCTCTCTGAGCTGGGGTTATTTTAGATATGACAGTTGGAGTGACAGACGGCCATACTATTCAGCTGCTGGGATGGTGTCCAGGAACACCATTTGAGGAAGCAGATTTTGAAACGTGTGTTGTGGTTCTGGTGGTCTTTGGTCTCTATAAATAATTAATAACTGGGTTGGTAACTATGAACTTTTACTTTAACTTTAGATTTGTACGAGTACCAATTGTAGTTTTTAGAATTGTTTTAGGTCTTAATGACAGTGATTTAAAACTATGTAACTCAATAAAGCATTCATATTATTCTGTTCGTTATTGCTGTTGGTACTGAACATATGACTTTAATAATACTACAAGCAGGTAGACACCATTTAAACTTACCTATGACTTCATTCAGCCTTATTGCTCTTTATCATACCACATACTGACATTTGCTTGCACATTTTTGGTATTCTAACTGGTTTACAATTTTGTACCTTGCCATGAAAAGGATAAGAAACATGAAATGTAGTAAAACTGGAGGGGTATAATGGTACTGGAACAAGGTAAACAAAGTAGTCTGTACAGAAACACCACAATACAAGGTTATACGAGCAGCAAATACAAAGCACAACTACACAGAGAAGCAATTACCACTAACGCTAATGTAAACGGCTAAAAACATGTTAAATATCAGTAATAGACAAGCAAAAGCAATGCTTTGTACATTAAAGCAAAAATAACAACTTGATAATGGAAGGAAGATACAGTTTGAATGTTAAAAATGAGCAAATTGTCTTTACTTAAAAAAGTTGTCCAAAACAATCTTAATCCCCTTGAGAATTGAAATAATTAGTAATAATTGGTAAAAAAAAAAAACAGTGTGTAGTACAAATATCAGTATTCCACAGAGTTTCGATATCTGGAGAACAGGGAGTTAAAAAGTCTAGAGGAACTTCTGACAAGGCGTACTCCCACAAAACCAAGAATTCACAATAGTCAAGAAAGTTAGTGCTCTACTCTATATTAAAACCACAACAATAAATGTCGATGAACAGTTTCATCATCTTCTCTTGGAAAGAAATGGAAGATCTTTCTGGGTTCTCTTTCTCATCTTTGTGTTCCCCTCCACTGGATCTAAGTGTGGACCCTGTTTCACCTCCGTGTCTGAGGTACACTGCTGATCCTGTATTGAGGATTTTGGACAGTGTAGATCACCCAAGTAAAGGAAAGAATAGTTTATCGCATGTACTCACAAAAAAAGGTATAAAAAGGCGCATATCACAATGTTAAAAACGCCAAACACCTATCACTATATTTGGTTATAAAATTAGAACACTTTAACTTACCCAGGTGATTTTCATATTTTCTCATTACATTTAGTATTTCACGTAAGTGATATATTTTGGTTCATATGTTTTCCATTTATTTATCAAATTATGTGAAAATTTAAAAATAATTATTGATTTTCAGATTTCAAAGTGTTATGTTATATCATACAATTAGTCTAACAGTCTAAACTGTTTACTACTTAACATTTACCATAAGTCTGCTGTATGTTGTTACATTTTTAAATGTCATACTATTTGGACATTAGCAGGTTTACAAATTGAACATCAGTTTTACAAATTTTTTAAGGAAATGTGAGATGCAATTATTTTAGAGACCATTTTATATTTTTAAGGGTTTTACAAGTTCTATTTTGTATAAACTACTTACAAATAATCCAAATTTTAAAACTGCACCCCTTGTAATAAACCAAACTATCTGATTATTACATTTTTCTGGTAAGTTTAACCTCTTAAGCACCTTATATAAATTAAAACAGAGGTTAAAATGAAGGTTCAAATTGTACAAATAAAATAATTATTTAGACCTGAAATTTATATGTTCATGTAAGATAAAAGGAGAAAAACATCTTGAATTTTGTTTTGCAGTTTCTCTTGAGTATGGCAATACCTCACCACATCTAAACCACTCTATGGGCCCATAACAGGACAAAGACTGGAAGGAGAACTATCAAGCTTTTAGAGGGCAGATTAGGTGAAATTGTTTTTCAGGTGCCATGACACATTAGAAAAGTTCCTAAGGTACCAGATGGTGGAAACCACCCAGAAATCACTCAATTTTGAAAACTACACCCCACAAAGACTTTATTTAGGGATCAGCGTTTTGACCCTTTGTTTTTACAGCTATTTGTTGCAATGTAGTGTGAAAAAAATTCAAAATGCAGACAGATTTTTTCAGATGCTGTGCATTACAGTGAAGGAAAGTAACTGAACTTTTATTGTGCTGTTTTCCTCTGCATTAAGAAATACCACATGAGGTCACTGGACATTTGTCAGGGCCTAAAAGTGAAACAGGAACCTAAGGCTTTCAAAGCCCAATGTTTAAATGATTAATTCACCAACCTCAAGTATTGTTCAAAGAGACTCTGGACCCCCAGAATGATGTAAACAAAGCCCCACAAAAATGCCCTATTTTGTAAACTACCCACATTTATTTGTAAACTACCCACAAGCTATTTTGGATGTATGGTCAAGCTTTTGACCCTTTTAAAGATTTTAGGCGCTATATAGTGTAAAAAATAAAAATTGTGAAATTTTTCACAAATGTATCCTTTAGCTTAGAAATACCCCAAAGTGACATGGGCCCTAAATCACCAGACTGATTAAACAACCCCAGATGTAATTTTATTTTAATAGAAGTCACCCAAAAAATGTTTAAGGGGTTTTGTAAGTATGCTTGGGGCAGTGGTCTCTTTTTTTATGGAATATACTTTTTAGGCAACAGGCATGAAAGTGGAAAACTATACTCATTAATAAATACAATGCCAGCTCACCCAACCTCAAGGCCACTTTCTAGGCAATACACCTTTGGGACACCTCCTGGTGCATGGATAATAATCCATCCATAGCCGTCTGGAACTCATATGAAGAAAGTTAGGGACCGACACAACATGAAGGAAATCCATGGATGTTCTTTGACAAAATAAACTTTTTTTATTATATAAAATGCATCTTTAAACTCAAGGAAGAAGACTGGTTAACGCGTTTCGACACAAGGTGTCTTACTCATAGCTTGCATTCACTCCCAATGGGTTACCTTATAACTACTTCAGCTGTGAGGATCGGGAGAGGAGCCCTGCCCATACACCCAGGTCACATGATTGGAGGTGAAACTTCCACCACATGCCATATTAACAGGTTAATATGCTAATATGGGATGTTGTGGAAGTTTCACCTCCGATTATGTGGATGTTAGGCTTCAGGGAGATGGAGGTCTACCACAGGCTTCAAAACATTCGGGGTCACTGGATGCAGGAACCGGTGGCCCATTTAGTGCTCTTCATGTGAGAAGTGAGCCAATTCCCCTGCAGGGTTCGGGTGGCTGGGAAGTGTCGCCACTGGCCGTGATCCAAAATCAAGGCCCGGCTTCTGGAACTGCGCTAGGCTGCATGAAGCCAATGATGGAAAAATGTCCTGGAAGGCTCAAAAATGCTGTAAGACCTGTGTATCAATGCTTTTGATACCCCTCAGATGATGGACAGCCTGTTAGAAGGCACGGATGGCACTCGATTTATATGTCCAGAGAAGCAGGTTTTTGTGTCCTGCTTGCTCAGCTGCTGGGACACGCCCCTCTGCTGTGGACTTTGTATACACACATCACTAACTAGGCAACCCCCGTGCGTAGTGTGGCGCATGCGCAGATAATGCAGAGGCCAAGCAGCCGACGTGCTTCATCTGCAAGTGTCCTCATGACGATCGTGAGAAGAGGAGGCTGGACAAGCCAGATAGCCATGACGTACAGAGGGTTGGCTGAAGATGGAACAGTTTTTCAAGGTTGGGGGGAATTGCTTATTAATGGACACAAGCCTGGGACTCGGGACACTGCAGAATAGAGGTAGGTAAACTTTATAGAAGTTTTTGTTAGAGCTAAGAAAAGATTGATTTGTTGTAAAACACTTTGCGAATGTGCTCAAATTGTCTATGGGGACAGGGGTCCTGGTGACAGGTTCCCTTTAAGCCATCAATAGTTGACCAGTGGTTACTCAACACTAATTACCTGTTCAGCATGCGCAGAGCATTTAGAGCTGAAAGCAACTGGCTCTTTCTTTTACGTGCTGCACTAAATTCTGAGCCATTCGGAATTGAATATTAATGATCACTAAATTTCCCACTGTTTAGATGGGACCAACCTGAATAACATGTTGTGACTAGCTTCCATTCAAAGATAAGCAATGCAATGTATTTCTTCTACAACTTTATAAGTAGTTAATAACTTCATGAATATTGTAAAAAGATATATAAGGCTGCATCAATTGTTTCCTAAAATGTCATTGTTTAAGGCATTTCGACAAATGTGATAAAATGTCATAGGAAATAATTTGAACAGAATTCTCTAACAGAAATGTTTGCTATTTAGTTCATGGCTGTTCTGCTGATAAGTAAGCAAAATGGTAAAGCTTTTAGAGAAGAAGTTAACATATGAATGTGAATGTAAAAATATGTCTACATGCCACTGTTAACCCCTTCATGCTCACTGCCACTGTTAATCCCTTTATGTGCGGGGGTGTATGAAGAGGCTGGGTGGGGGTTATTGAATATTTCAGCAAACACCCTGGCTAATACCTGCGATCGGTGCTTGCGGGTATTAACTCTTCGGCAAAGCTGCCAGCAGCATTTATAAGACAGCGGTGCGTAGGCGCCACCATCTTGGTTCCGGTTGTTGCTCCCCCCAAGGTCATCGGCGAGTGGTGATCGGTTGCCATGACATCCTTGGGTCTTCGTGAGACCCGGGCTGTCTAGTTTCTGCAGATTCGTTAAAATGAGCCAGTGGCTCATTGTAATGAATACTGTGGAAAAATGTCATATACAGTACAGTAGTAAATCTAAAAATAGTAAAAAAAAAAAGTTTGCTGTGCTTCCATTGCAAAATGGAGATTGGTACATAACTACACATAATGTGATCATGCAACAAATGAAGCTCATTTTGCAAAGGGATGAGAGACCTAATACGCAAAGTGTTACTTTTTTCTCCACGTGGCTCTATTATGTCTAGGGATGGAGTCTCAAAGGAAGGATGACAACATATTCTCACAGTAGCAAGGATAAGTTTAGCCAGACTATGGAAAACTGACAGGATTCCAGAGCTTTTGGCTATTATACCGTATTTTCCGGGCTATTAGGCGCACCGGACTATAAGGCACATTAGTAATAAACGCCTTACATATGGAATTATTCCATATATAAGGCGCACCGGACTATAAGGCGCAGGGTCCGGGGGCATGGCGGAGGTCCGGGGGCGTGGCAGGCAAGCGGAGCAGAGACAGACCCGGCAAGAGGTGAGCGGTCTCCGGGGAAGGGGGTCCCTTCAGGTGGAGGAGGGCAGCGGACCCTACTTACATAGGTCCCCGCTACCGGAGACAGCAGATCTCCAGTGGGAACTGCAGACCACGCGGCACAAACAACAGGCGCCATAGCGTGAACCAACTTCTGCAGTTCCCGCTGGAGATCTGCTGTCTCCGGTCTCCGGTAACAGGGACCTATGTAAGTAGGGTCCACTGCCCTCCTCCATACATAGGGCGAACCGGACTATAAGGCGCACTTTGGATTTCTAAGGAAATCCTAGGTTTTTATGTGCGCCTTATAGTCCGGAAAATACGGTAAATGAGATACAGCATAATTGTGTGTTGGATCATATGGTGGCTGCAAGAGTGGGATCCCAAACTATATTGGGAAAAATGGTTGAGACTTTGGGGTCATTGTACTCCCACCTCTTCTTATAGCCAAAGCGCATAGAATATGTATGTCAGGATCTTTGTTAATGGTTGGAAAGAAAAAATCAGCTGCATACAGATTTGCACTATTGAAAGTCTGGACGTTGTAGCTTGTGCTCAGATGCAGGGCAGGAAAACCCTATGCCAGCCCAGTCCGCCTTCCTCTATGCCCCCTTGGTGGGCGTGAAGGTGGAAATAATTGCAAGTGCCAGCAGTTTGCCAGGAATTTGTAATTATTTCAGGGCATCTACAGCAATTTTCTGGCATAGAAGCCATGATAAATATCCCCATTGTGTCAATTAAAAATTATAGACTATTTTTGCTTCTTATTAAATAAAAAAATTATATTTCACACAATATCTAACACCCTCTGCTGACTTGAAAGGGCGTTCCCACTGGACTGTGATAATTAATAGAAATATGGATACACTCTTCAGTTTATTGAAAGTGCCTAATGTAAATTTCTCGACAGCAGACACCCTTCCCCTGGGCCATAAGGTAAGTACGATAAAATCTAATAGCTCAGGGACATCAGAGGATTGCTGTTTTCCAGTATATAGGTCATATCTATTGACTGATTTATTTTATATATCATATATGTTTTGCCATTATATTATATTTTTGATATGTTTATGTGTGTGTGAATTTTTCTATCTTGTTCATCACCAAGCACTGAGTAGTTCACACTGTTTATGATTACATTTCATGCTGTACTTTAGAGCTTCCCAATAGCCTTGGACATCTGACTCCCAGTGAGTCATCCCTATGCATTTTAACTATTATTCATGTCAAAGTACTAGCAGTCAGCAATTATTTAATGTTTCCTGACATCAGAGAAAAAAATAATTGAATTCTAGACAGCTGATGTCACATGCGGTAGAATAATTATATGTCTGCGTGGCAGGACTAACCCCAGCAGAGATGTCTCATTTATACACTACATGAAATGAAGCTGTTAGCTCATCTTAAATATCAGACATTTTTGTTGTGGTCTCAATGCGATGTGCGGAGCCAAATTAATTTAAAAAAAAACAAAATAGTGAAAACAATCTTTGATAAAAGATTACATTATACTTTTAAATCTCTTGTTATAAATTCATCTGTGTGTGATTTAGAACTGGTCATGTATCGAAAGTGTAATAAATCTGCTAAATGAATAAGCCGAAGAATGGTTTATGTATTTGTCACAACCTAAATGTCCGGTAAATACGCTGTACAGACTATAGCTAATGTTTACTACACTTCTTTATCCTTTGTAACATAGTTACACAATGAGCAATGTTGAAAAAATGCTGAATACACTGGGGCACATTTACTTACCTGTCCGATGAAGTTCCCTGAAAGTCCATTGTCTGATGATAATGCACTAAGATTGTGCACCCGATTTCCTGCATGTGTCTCTTCCCCGCTAAGGGGACAGTTAACCTTCTTCTTCCTGGTGCATGTAAGTGCATGGGCTTGCGACACAATTTGAAAATTAAATCTCACGCTCAGTCCGAATCAGTCGGATCGTCCGACGGCCACGCCCCCCATTTCTGTTGCATGAAAGCCATCGCAGCTGCGCCACAATCCGATAGCATGCAACATAATAGCAGTACAGATCCCTGTTAAATATCTGTCACAGCTGTGCAAAACCCAAAAACGTCGGAAAGTCCAACAAAGTGTGCGCATGGACCCTTAGTAAATAAGCCCCAGTATGTCCATCAGGTTCAACCAAGAAAGGGAAGGGGTTAAGGGGAAAGGATCCAACTGAACACGGTTCTATATCATAATATACCCATCAATATAACTTTGCTGTAAGAAGGCATCTAAACCCTCTTTGAAACTCTCCGCTGTCTCTGCAGTAGCTCATGAGGCAGACTTCTTCACAGATTCTCAGTTCACCTCATGATATTTGAATGATGATATTCTTAATGATTCCTAAAGGGACACTGTCACCATTTACCCCACTAAACTACCAGTATCCTCAAGATGGGTGCTATTTTAAAAAATCATCTACAAAGTAATATGAAAATTATTTGAGAAGAGTAAGTTATTGCCTAAGATGAGTCACATTTAGAGGCTTGAGGGTGTCAGTTCAGCTGGACAGACTGCATCTTGGGCTCTATAGTAGCTAGTATCTGGAACTATTCCTTTGGTGTCATTTTACAGCTCTTTAAGATCAAATCAAGCTTGAGGTTCTATATATAGAACCAAGGCTATGGCCAGTCAAGAACATAGTTAGATCCTGCCTATTTGTTTTACTGTCTGTATTTCAGGTTCTGTAAAATGAAAGAAGAGATAAGATCTTTATAATGACAACAAAAACATGAGTCTAGGCACTTTGGACACAAAGATATTAGCTTCAGAAGTGATACTCCCTCTGCAGCCTCTAAAAATGATTTATCTCACACAATACATGACTCATCTGCTCATTTTTGGATTTATTCAAATCCATTTATTATAGATAAACAAAAATATTTAAAACAAAAGAGGGAATTCTAGAAAGGAAATGTTATGCACTACTGTGGAGCCTAAAAATTTAAAGAGGTTTCATTATAGACATTCTCTATATGTTGTTAGGAAGAATAACAAAAAAATGTAAAGACTGAAACTGGATGACCACTTGAATAGCTCCTAATGGTGTTTCTTGTCTAATAAATTAATGACATATTGTCATGATGTCTTTGTTGGTTTACTGTGACAATGTAAGGGGCACCTTTCTGGGTTTGGGATGTGTCCCACTTGTTCTTGAATTTTTTGCAAAACAAATATAAGAGAATGACATTGTGTAATGAAAGACTCACACAATTCTGAAAGAAACATTTATTGGTATTTATGGTAATGATGAGATGAGTTATCTGCTGGGTAGCCCTATCCACCATCTGGCACCTTGAAATCTGTGCTTCATGCAGGACACAGACTTTTTCTGTTCCAGCCAAGACTATAGATGTGTTAGAACCTTGATGCTTTATATTAGATCTCAGTGAAGTGGGGACCTCCTAGATTGAAAGGTCAGCAATGTAGTGGGGGGCTTTAATGAGTGGCATACTGGCTATACATGAACTATTAACCATTAACTTAAAACCCATCTTTTTAGGCAAGCCTATCACACTCGCTAACTGCATGAAATGTCAACTCTCGCTTTACTAATCCATCCTATGTCCTATCTCACGTCTGTTATTCGGCAAACAGCAGATATTTACCAAGCTCCAGGCTTCTCTGCAGTCTTTTTCACCTAGGACACTAAATAAGATGGCGGCTGATGGCTGGTTCAAGCAGCAACATTTTTATTTATAAAATTATTTTATGTTTCTCCCTTATAAAGAATGGCTGGACCATTATACAACCTCTTGTGTTACCCCCTCATCCTCATAGTCTGTAAGCTCTTGTGAGCAGGGCCCTCACTCCTATTGTTCCATATGACTGTTTGTTCTGTGTAATATAATATAGTTGTATATGTCCCCTATGATTTGTAAAGCGCTACAGAATTTGATGGCGCTATATAAATAAAGATTATTATTATTAACTTGAAAGATTTGTGGAGGAAAACAAATAAATAATTGGTCTTGGACTAGAGGATCTCCACAACCTCATACAAATGCATCAATGAATAGTGTCCAACAACTAGACCATAGGCTGAGTTATCTTCTTTATACAAGTACTTCAAATTTATTAAAAATACAGTATTTACAGTTCAGTTGTAATAGTCTTCGAATTTTTATGAAAGACATTGCAGTTGTCTTCATAATCATGTACAAACAGTAATGGTGGCTTGTTTATATTATATTATATCCAAGGGTGTCACTATAACAACATATTTCCTACTCGCATATATAGCGTAGATGAATCAGTATAGTATAGACACTCACTCAGTCTTCAGACCTCAGGCAGAGATACATACTCACAAGACCGCTAAGGGCAGCAGTATGAACCGCATGACGTAACATTTCGGGGGAAATACCACTGGCCTCAATCTGTGTAGCAGCCCCTACAGAATGTATCCACATGTGTGAGTTGGTGAAAGATCCTCTTTAAAGGACACCTGTCATCAGGTCTCTGTCACTATTTCTGTCTCCTCTACCTGTTGGAGCAGCTCACAAGGATCCCATCCCAGCCTTTATCTAGTTATTTCATACATTATTCATTGTAAAATCATCTATTTTTTATCATGTAAATGAGGCTGGTCACATGGTCAGAGGCAGTGATGTCACCCCTGTTCCCCCTCCCCTCTCCTCCCCCTGCTCATGTCTGTGTGTAGTGTATAGTAAAGCATGGCTAGTGTGAGTGCTGTACCTGCTGACATGCTGCATCCTCCTAATATACAGGTGAGAGACACAGACATCAGCTACACATGAATCTGACATGTTCTGCTGTAACATGGCTGCCTGGAGCTGTTGTATCTCTCCTGTACACACACACATGCACACACACAGGCTGCAGGGGGCGTGCCCACCAGCACCAGGAAGCACATCATTATACAGCCTCACATCATTATACAGGCTGTCAGTCATGCACTGGGGGTGTGGCTGTGCCTCCCACTCATGAATAGAGTGGACAGCTTGAATATGCTAATGCTTCATTGGACATTTCACAGGTCATTTGCATACAGCTTTAGGACCTCATTGCTTAGGTTTACAGGCATGTAGAGGGACAAGGAAGGGATAGAGGCAATGCTCTCTAATGGCAGTTTATGAAAATATATTTAGTTTAGGGGGGTTATTTTGCCTGACGGGTTCTCTTTAAGGCCGTTTTGTGGGTGGTTGAAGACTTACAGCTAACAATGCTTCAATAGGAAATATGTAAATATGTTTCAGGATGATATAAGGAAAATATTCCCTCTTAGCTACCTTTAAAGGAAGCCTCCTTACCATCAAGCATGACTTTCAGGAAGGCTAAATCAGTCTGTCTATTTAAAAGGAACAGATAACCATCTATAGACATTACTGTTTCAATGGAATTGATGGCGCTATATAAATAAAGATTATTATTATTATTATTATTATTATTATAATGTGTTTGCATCTCATCAGTACAGCGTAGAGAACTTCAGCTGAGTGAGAGGCTTTTGACTAGGGTCAGGAAATAAGTGTTCTCTTTACAGAGACTTTGCCAATTAAGGCCGCCTTGGAGGTGCGTGGATACTTACAGCCATTGATGTTCCACTAGGGCAGTGGTGGGAAACCTATGGCACAGGTGCCAGACCTGGCACTCAGAGTCCTTTTATTGGGCACCCAGGCTGTCAACCCAGAGTTTAGCTGACTGGACTCATCCTTATCCTCATGACTCATGCATTTTAAGACAGCCCACAATGTGCCCTGTTTGTTGCTATTTTAAAGTGAACGATCATTAGCTGCTTGGGACTACAGGAGGATTGAGAAGGTGTGGACTGAGCTGAAAAATCACTGGGGCTCCTCTCTCTGGGTCCAACTATTCTTCTTGTTTACAGGACCCTGGATGGAAGCTACAATGATAATACACAATTTTTTCTCCTTTTTACTGTATGCTGATATGATTTAAAGCTGTGTAGAGGCAACAATAACTTACTGCCTTAATTGCCTTGTTGCCATTTTGCAATAAATAAATAGTTTTTGGTTGTAGTTAGGGCACTTGGTCTCCAAAATGTTCGCCATTGTCTCTAAACTGTTCACCAGGGGATTCCAGATATACTGGTTTGGCTTTAATCCTGTATCATGTCATTAGGCTTCTTGAAAGTCATGCTTGTTGATAAGGGCGCTGCCTTTTAAGCAAGCAAAGAGGCAATGTTTACCTGATTCCACCCTGGAAAACTTATTTTCACATTTCCTAGTATCTAAGCTGTTATTTTGCTGTAATTTCTAGTGTCTGGAAGCCAAACCCACAACCCCATAATTCTGAAAGAAATAACATTTGAAAAAAAAACACTTCCTAAAATATTCAAACTATTGAACTATAGATAATGAAAGAAATAAAAGTTATAAAAACATAACAAAAGCTTTATATATTTGTTAACCGGAACCTGTCACCAGGACCCCTTCTTCAATCTTCTCATGTCCCCACAGACAATTGTTAGCACATGCCCAAACTGTTTATATAATAAATCAGGCTATTTTAGTTATAAAGAAAAATTATATGAAATTTTACCAGTTCCTCTCCTCTGCAGTGTCCCATGTCTCATGGGTGTGCTCAGTGAGGAGCAGTATCCCCCCACCCCCAGGACACTGCCTAACAGAGAAATTGGTAAACTTTGATATAACTTTTATTTAAAACTAAAAAATCCTTTATTTATTATTAAAACAGTTTGTGCATATTCTACCAATTGTGGACATGGGGGAGACTAAAAAAGGGGTCCTGGTGAAAGATATTTACATTTTGAAGAGAAACCAGAACGTACAATTTGAGCAATGTATATTTGTAATCATGAAAGAAATGGAGGAATAAAACGTCCAATATTTTATTCACTTAAATTCTCTACCCTTTAATAAAAATAATATTAGTCTTGGCTGCTGCTTTCTTTATATTTCCATGATTTCATATTATGTGAAAAATAATAGGTTTAATTTTGTTCTTGACTGTATTCTTTTATGTCTTTTAAATTAAAAAAAAAAATGTTAATTTTTCCCTAAATTTACACAAAAGTATGTACTGGTCTTGTGGGAATACACTTAATTACAATATGTTTCTCTTATACAAACTGGTTACAGAAACTTTACCAATTACATTTCATCCAATAAATGTTAGCTATCTGGCCTTTACCTACAAGTCCCATAAGGCCTGTGCAGATAATTGCTTTTTACATTCAGCTAGAGGCATAACAATGAACAATCAGTCATCTCTGCTACTGTTTGAGGATAATTTTTCAGCATTATCTCAATGTCATGTATATGCACTACATGGACAGGCTCTTGATTTTCCAGTTAATACATTTTACATTTAATATTTTATCAGAATACTCTATTGTGTGTCTCATATGTTTCAGAAGTTAAGTTATCTAATGTGTTGAAACTGGTAGTGAACATCCTGTAAATGCATAGAGAGATTGCCAGAGAGATTAGAATATAATGTGTTTTTCTTTGTGATTCTGGGCATGATTACAGCTAAATGGTAAAATTATATATAGTAGAACACGTGTATTCCAGCACACACATTTTTCTACTGATGCTAATATTCACTTTAGAATTATACTCATTGGGGCACATGTATCATAGTTTCAGCTAGGCAAATTATCAACTTTTAACTCTGTTCTGTTTTAATTACACCTTGTCTGCACCTTTATGCAGTGTGCCTTATGTATCATTGTTTTCCAATTGTTCTGTTGTGACATTTTGAAGTTTTTGTGCCATTTTGCCCCATTTTTGGCCCAGTTCTGCACCGGGTCCAGGGCAGGTTCAAAGTAAGTTTTTTTTTTTTCATGGAACCATTTTAACATGTAAATTGGAATTATTTCACATGCTTTAACTGTTTAACATTTTGCACAGTAACCTCTTTTGTCAAAATTCTTAATTTCTTTTTATTGGTTACTTCTAAGGTTGAGGTCACAGGTAGCAGTTTAATAACATTTTAATGCATTTTGAAACTAATTACAACAGCGGAGGAGAGGTGATTTGCCTTATTTCATTACCATTTACATTTGCATTTACAAAACGCAATATAAATGCCACATTAACACATGTGTTAACATTGCATTTACTATGCGCTTTGTAAATTCAAATGTTAACAGTAATGTAATTAGGAAAATCAACTCTCCTCAGCTGTTGTAATAGGTTTACAACATGTAACATGTTAAATACCAAATTAACTGTAGTGTCCACTCCTGCATATAACCCCCTCACGTGGCTTGTGTCCACTCCTGCATATAACCCCCTCACGTGGTTTGTGTCCACTCCTGCATATAACCCCCTCACGTGGCTTGTGTCCACTCCTGCATATAACCCCCTCACGTGGCTTGTGTCCACTCCGGCATATAACCCCCTCACGTGGCTTGTGTCCATGTGGATTTGAGACATTTGCAACAAAAAGTCTAAAAAAGAAGCCAAAATTAGCGCTTGCCAGGATAGGAAAAACTGAACATGTATCAGAAGTAAAAAGACATGATCATACATAAGGTACAAAAACTAGCCGCCAAATGCCTCTAAAATTCACCTCAGAGAGACCAAACTATGATACACATGCCCCATTTTATGGCTCCTTTAAGAGAGAGGAGCTCCAATGATATTTCAGCTCTGTTCACACCTTCTCAATCCTCCTGTAGTCCTGGTTCACTTTAAAATAGCACTGCCAAAATATTAATCAAATAAAAATAGTATTTTCTTTTAAATGAAATGTATTTCTTTGCCATAGTGACTGTTGGCATTGCTGCTTATAGCAATAAGTTCCCATGCCATTGACCTTGCCATTTGTTGCTTTATAAATTAGATTTTGCAATAAATAAAAATCTACTAAAATATATGGCTATTAAAAAGAAGATATTATTTTGATTGGCTATTTATGTACTTGTCCACTGCAAAGATTAGTGATCACAGTGAATTTTACTTTTGCACCCCCCTGGACACTAGATATAACATGCTCAATAATCAGAGGCAAGTGTTCAATTATTACACATCAATGACCTGTCCAAATAAGTATTACATGGATGTCCTCTGGAGACAGAGCATAAGCCATACATACCGAGAACATTTATCAGTGCTTCCCCTGGCATAGACGCTTTTATATGATCACAAATTGTTGAATACTGCAAAAAATTGTGATTCATTTTGTATTCCTGTCCTGTGCCTGCTCACTTTCTATAAGCCTGGGAACATTCACCACTGATTGTTCTCATGCTCTTTACACAAAACTACACCAGGTCGTATCTGGCGTTGTTTTGTCCACTAGCACAGATGCCTGAAGGATACATCGTGAGGTCTAAGCCTTATGTTATATCTGCCATGTTGGCCGGGGGCAAAGCTTTATCATACGTTGGCACACGGAACATCAACCTGTGTTAAATTACCCCAACAAAGTTCAATAATTACAGCATGCTAACAGAGATATTGGCAGCAGATCCGAAAAAATTACAACGATCTGATTATTATTAGGAAGCATATACGGGTATGGTGAGGCACAAGGTTGTTTTTTTTCCTCCTGTCACCTTTAAATTATCATATTAGAATTGTGTGTCATACAGTATATTACTGATAAAATCTAAATTTTGTTGACATCATCATAGTAACAGCCCGAGTAATTAGAAGCTGGCACTCAAATCCAGTGATGGACTTTGTGTTGTCTAATTTACAGTGGGAACAGTTTGTGTTGTGAGTTTACGAAAATGAAATGTCTCATAAAATCAATCTAAAAAATATTGATCTGGAGAGAAATTGCTGAAATTATATACTTAAATTAAAAACTTAATTTGACAACTAATTTTTAACCAAACTAAAAATATTATTTTGTCAGGGAGCCGTGTCATTTCTCATCCTCATAAGTTATACTTTTCATCTAAAATATTTGAGTTTTGATTGTGTTTTTAAGTCCTAATAATTTATGACTGAATAATTAATTCTTTCATGTTGGCACCAGACAACAAGTCCTGTGGAGGTGACACACAGCTTTCTTTCCACTGCTGCCACTCTTTGCAATCTTTGTCCTTGATGATTATGAGAAATGGGAAACAAAGCAACTCCATCACTTGGAAAAGGGCACATCCAAGAATGCAGATGCTTACAAAGCAAATAATAGAAGGGTGCACTCCTATGGAGATACCGCAACAAACAATACAATTGTATCTCTCACCTGATGGCACTATGTCAATGTGCTTTATGTATCAGATCCTGGCAGCCGGCTCCCGAACTCCTCTTTTTCCTACTATGACCAGGGATGAGGCAGAGAAGTGTATTGTGAATTCAGTTTTCAGTATACAGTACATTGGGTAGAAGCAATGCTCTGGTGCTCAATGGATAGGTGGCGTACTATTGTAGGCTCGAATTTATTGATAAGTGATAATAATTTATATAAATGCAAATGACAATGACAATTAGGAATTGTGCCCGCCTCATGGAGGTGCTGCGCCGAAAATCATAGCATCCTTTTATGCACACTCTTTTGGGGACATGTATCATAGTTTTGTCTCTCTGTGGTGAAGTTTTGAGACATTTGGCGGCTCTATTTTGCATCTTATGTATGATCCTGTCTTTTTAATTCTGATACATGTTCAGTTTTTCCTATCCTGGAAGGCGCAAATTTTGGCTTCTTTTTGAGACTTTTTGTTGCAAATGTCTCAAATCCACATGGACACAAGCCATGTGAGGGTGGCTATATACTGGAGTGGACACTACTGTTAATTTGGGGTTTAAGGCTGTGTCCTGCATTTTTAAGCCCTCTAGTCACACCCCAGGGAGATGAGGACATATGAGGCTGCAGTCACACGTGGTGTTAAGGGTGCGGTCACACGTTGCATTTTGATTGCATTTTGAAACCTATTACAACAGCTGAAGAGAGGTGATTTGCCATTAGCATTACTGTTAACATTTACATTTACAAACGCATAGTAAATGTGATGTTAACACATGCGCTTGCGTCGCGTTTATATTATGTTTTATAAACGCAAAATGTAAACGCAAATCACCACTCCTCAGATGTTGTAATAGGTTTCAAAATGCAATTAAAGCGTGATTAAAACACTACGGGGCAGATTTATCAAGTGTCTGAAAGTCAGAATATTTCTAGTTGCCCATGGCAACCAATCACAGCTCCCCTTTAAAATATTCATAAGCACCAGTAAAATGAGACCTGAGCTGTGATTGGTTGCCATGGGCAACAATAAAATATTCTGACTTTCAGACACTTGATAAATCTGCCCCAATGTGTGACCACACCCTTAGAAGTAACTAATAAATGAAAAGAAAAATGTAAATGCAACAAAATCAGAACTTTCAAAAAACAGGTTACTCTGCAAAATTTAAACATTAAAAGTATGTGAAATAATTCCAATTTGCATGTTAAAAAAGGGTCCATGAAAAAAATCGTTCCTTTGCACTGGACCAGGTGCAGATTTGCGCCTAAAAAGTCGCAAAAATAAGCAAATAAAGTGTTACATAAGTGAAAAGTCACACAGAAAACCTGGGAAACTGAGCTACATAAAGCACACAAGGTGCAGACCAAGGTGTACTTGAAAAACAACAAGTGAAAAGTCGCAAATACAACAAAAGTTGCAAAAATGAGACTATTTGACTAGCAGAAATAATGATACATGCCCCCCTTTGTGTCATTTGTTTTTACATCAATTATAAAGATCACTTTCAATAAATTGGATTCATGCCTACAATAGTACATCATCAAAATATTATTATCCATCATGCTCTGGAGCATTGCTTCTACCCAATCCATACTGTACAATGAATTCAGGCAATGCCCTTGTTGAGATACTTAAAGGGGTATTCCCTTGAAGACAAGATTCTAAATTATACTGAGGACAACTGTAACGGGTCACACAGACAACGGAACTAAAAGTCTCTATGGGAAGAGTCCGGAGGGAGGAGTCTGTGGACCAGTGGACCCTCTGGACCACCGCAGGAGATGGTATGAGGCCTGCGGTGGCAGCGAAGGTACAGGGAAGTGCAGGAAACAGTCCAAGCCTGGGATGACAGCAGCAACATAGAGGAACACTGGTAACGCTGGCACGGACTGCAGACACAGCTGGACTGGAACCCTGGAAGGCACAGCAGGAAGCGTATGGGAACGCTGGAGACTGGAAACACGGAGGCGTCTGGAAATGCTGGAAGACAGGACACACCAGGAGCGTATGGGAACGCTGGAGACACAAAGGAAAAACAGGAAAGCGTCTGGAAACGCTAAAGGGCTTTCTCTTCCACAGGAATGGCTTAGGGAAGCCTGGCATGGAAACCATAGGGAATCCTAGGAGAAGATCCGGCAGGGAGAGAAGGGAGGTGCCGGATTATAAGGGCGAGCCAGATTAGCAGGAGCCAATCAGGAGGACGCTGGCCCTTTAAGGCTAGAGAAGTCCGCGCGCGCGCCCTCTAGTGGTGAGAGCGTGCGACTGCAGGCAAGGAGGCGTGTGGCCTACACGCCGGGAGCCGGAGCACAGACAGGAGCCAGGAGAGATAAGTGAGGGCAGGGTGACGGGGACCGGCAGACAGCGGAGCACGGGTGTACCCGCAATCCGCGACATGGATCGCGGGAGCACCCGTGACAAAAACATAATAATTCATTCTTCTCATGAATAGCTTTTCCTCTTTGCACACTGCAGCGTTCTCCACATCCAGCCCCTCCCCTCTTTATTACAAGATGAGCTCACACACAGACACTTCCTTTTGGCAAGCAGCATGCAGAGTTTACTCTACAAGCTACAGATAAGATAAAGTCTTTATCCAGGGGATGGAGGCACTCTGTGTTTTTCTATAGCTGAAATTTAGCAGTGCTGACAGTATGTGTAATAGTAGAGGTGTAGCAGAGCTGAAGTGTGTCATTGTGTGTTATATCCATCTCATGGATCTCATCATCTCTCATTTCTGATCTTCTCATCTCTCTTTTTCTATGTGTCAGATACTAGTAAAATGTTCAGAATCTAAATAAAAGTGTAGATAAACCTGGACCCTGATGATCTAAGCACATTGTCAGCACATAGCATTTCACAGGACTAGAGAGTCGCCGCTCACACTTTCCAATTTTACACTGACCATTACTGAATGATAGGAACTAGAACATCATTAAAACAGAGTAACATTGTAAAGTAGGGGGGTTAAACATTATCTTTATTGTGTAAACATCAATAGGGGAATAAAATTTGTGAACTTTCTTTAATTGGCAAACGCCTTCAAGACGGAATGCGTCGCTAGAAAACCCAGTCTCTATTTTTTCTTTGTTAAATTTATTTACCTGATTCTGTGATCACATTGATGACATTGCACAGTTGCTGCAACAACTGAATTGTATAATTTAATTGCAGGTATATGCCGGAGATTGGCATCTCTGTACAAGAAAAGGAAACTGTAATACAGCAAATATGGTTTAAAAGAGAAGCCAATTACTTTAAGTAGGGCCTTACTATTCAACAAACCTTGCAATAAACAAATTTGTTGAGTTCTGCCTTTCCATTCTTATTGTCAGCTTTTATATTCTACATCCACACGGTCAAATAAAATCCCATGAACGCGACATGTACAAATTCCTGATGCTGTTATTTAGTGGGGATCCACATTTCAGTCATACATAAAACACAAGTGAAACCATTGTTCTCTGATTTATTGTCTTTTCTCCCTTTTTTTCAGCTATCACTTCAGTTGACTTGTTGGATTAAACAAGGCAGAAATGTAATAAGCAGAAAGACACCAGAACCTGAGCTCATTTCATGAACTCAAAATGCGTTTCTTTCATTCCATACCAGGTAATATTAAATATGTGTAATTTCCTTCCCCTAATCTAATTTTATAGTAGCCTGTAGCAGTTCTAACTTTAGTAATTTATAAATACCTCATGTCAAAGTGCCTTTGCTTTATCATAAAAGGGAAAAATCGGCTTGTGATAAGTCTCATCGCTTCTTTTTTCATATCTATAAAATCCCTTGAGCACATTTTAGCAATTTAAAGATTGCATAAATATATAATTTATTAAACTGTAATGACATTTTAAGTTTAGATCATTGCATGCAAATGAGAACACTGACTATCATTGCTCATTTTACATAATGTTACATGGCATTCAGACCCGCTATCATATATTATAAGGAGACAAAGCGATTTTTCCTTAAATTAATATTCCATATTTCACTTGGAATTTTACAAAAGATAATAAACCGTCATTTCTACAATATATTTTTTATGTTTTGATATCTAGTATTGTTTCATGACCTAGTTTTCTGTATTGTTAGTCTGTGTTACCTTTAGGTTCAAAACATCTTCAAAAGTTGAAATAAATTATATTAAATCTTTATTTATATAGTGCTATCATATACTGCAGATCATGAGGTACATATACAAACATAAGACACTAAAGGGTGCAACAATAGGTCAAACCACAGTAATTAGGCCACTGCTCACGAAACCTCGCATCAACTTATTAGGAAAATATAAAGTCATTATTGAAAATTTCAGCTTAAATTGGGAATAAGCACCTGTAGATGATATTTTTCTAATTTATTTTTTTTCTCAGCACCCTCTTTTTTCTCTTTGGACCCTCGCTACCAGTCGAAAATGGGTGCCTTTTTTCCAGCTGCCGAGAAGGAGGAACAACTGGCGTACTATAGAGAAATACTGTGCAGACTATTGGCCACTGTCTATGTGCGCCATTGTCCATCCTCTGTCAGGTCTGACTAGAGGATTCCTGGCAGTCATCACTCACGTTCTACTGCCACGGCTGCTGTGGGGAGATTGGGGGGGGGGGGATTAGGAGCAGTAACAGATACATCAGCAGCAGCTTAAGTCTGGAGTCCTTAATGAGCAGCTTCCTTCACCCGCCTAGTGAGGAGGGTAGCCGCCACCACCAGCAGCAGCAGGTGGTGGCCTACATGGACAGCACTTTACCACCCCAGGTAAAGGATCCCCTGGACTACTGGGCAGCCAAACTTGATGTGTGGCTGCAACTTGTAGAGATTACAGTAGAGAAGCTGTCCTGGCCAGCCAGTAGTGTGGCATCAGAGCGTGTGTACAGTGCAGTGGGGGCCATCGTTACCCCAAAGAGAGCCCACTTGTCCACACGTAATGTGGAGAGACTGACCTTTGTCAAGATAAATCAACACACCAATGCCCTATGCATCAGATTATATCAGCCATGACACCTCACGAAACATTGAGAAATGAGTCTGGATTCTAACTACCTGCCTCAGCCACTATTTTGATGCTGACACCTGTCTGATGCCAAACAACTGCTGCCAGTTGCTCCATCTGCCTTCCACCATCCTTACCAGGGACTGGAATTGTCACCCACCTTCACACTCTGTCATTGTGCCACTTTCTGACCTCCTGCTGCTTCTGCTGCCACCCACACACTCTGTCATTGTGCCACAATGTGGCCTACCATGTTGCAGCCACCATCAGAATTTGTCATTGTGCCACTCTCTGGCCTCATGCTGCTGCTACTACTGCCACCCACCTAAACACTCTGTGATTGTGCCACTCTCTGACCTCCTGCTACTGCTGACACCTCCAAACTTTGTCATTGTGCCACTCTGTGGCCTACCATGTTGCTGCCACCACCAGAATTTATTATTGTGCCACTCCATGACCTCATAATGCTGCTGTCGGAAAAATTCGGCAAACTCAGCGAATCGAATTTTTGAAAAATTCACCCATCCATAATTATAATGCATTCAATACTAGTTAGGTAGAAAAACAGTTGTTCATGTTTTATCATTTAAAATTTAAGCCTTGATTTATATAATGCCGATTAAATGCCTCAATAATACCCCCATCCCATAATTACCTTATTTTAATATTTTCTTTTATTAGTTTGTCTTTAGCATATTACATAGTATAAAATCAAACGATCAATTCCTCCCCAATACCATACTAATGCCTAGAACTTATCTTCTGGACTCCTGGGATTGTTTGAGGGTAGTTGAATGAATGCAGAAATTGGAAAACCCTTCATTGATTTCTCATCAGGTGAAGTATAACAAAGAACTCAAAGATTGCTCATGTGGCTCATTTCATTTGTAGCAATACATATGATAAGCATATGTGTTTCACATATGTAGAAAATTCTAGTTCGCTAAAGTATCTTAGACTCTACACTTGTAGCTCACAGAGAATAGCAAAATTGCATTAAACTGAGCCATGCTAGCAGCTCCAGGTCAGTTTTTAGTCTCATTCTTAATGCTTTATACTGTCAAAATTATGCAGGTGAACTTTACAACAAAGACATAGGGACTGTAAATCAGCAGACTTCTCAAACATGCCCTTTCTTACATATTTTACATAAAATATACTAGTTTTTAGTTTTTAGTTTTTTTTTTCCTCACTTGATTTTGTAAAAGCGATGAGTGTTTGACTAAAAAATAAATAGTGGATCTGAAATGGCTTCTTTTTAATAGACTACATTGTATGATATAAGGCAAATCCTAAACTACAGTCCCCACCCCTGGGACTACACAAATGATTCTGTCAGGATGCAAGGTAAGTTATAACACCAATTATATTGTAATGCAAGTGCTTAGAGAAAGCAGAAAGCCATAAAGAAAGCCATACAGAAAGCAGAAAGGCATATTTTTTTAAAAAAAGTGTGATGGGCTTCTCTGACCTGTATTTAGTGAAAATGAGGTCCATGGTGACAAGTTAAATTTGCATATTTCAATCTATGGTTATAAAAGCTTATAAAAAACTAGAGATGAGCGAACATACTCGTCCGAGATTGCTGCTCGTTCAAGCATTAGCATACTCGCAACTCCTCGGTGCTCGGACGAGTATTTCGCCCGCTCGAAATTGGCGGCCAGAAATTGAGCCAATCACAAGCCAGGAGACTCTGCACTACACCCAGCATCACGTGGTACACTTACAAGTCGATAGCAGTGGTTGGCTGGCCAGATCAGGTGACCCAGGAATATACTAGCCCCTGCCCGCGCTGCTCGGATCATTCTCTGTCTGGATGCCGTTAGGGATAGAGCTGCTGCTGGTCAGGGATAGCGTTAGGGTGTTCTGTTAGAATAGTGTTAGGCAGGAGTGATTCTACAAGAACCCAACAGCCCTTCTTAGGGCTACAATAGCGTTATATTTTTTTTTTTTTATTTGCTTGTGGCTGGGCTTGCTAGCACTAGTGGTGCAGCTAGTACCATATTGTGACGAATTTGCAGGGAGACTTGCGAACGTTCTATTTAGCTCTTAGTGACACAAATATCCATCTCAAACACCTAAGTGGGACAATTTATTAGGGGTTTGATTGAATTAGGCACAGTCTTTTTGGTTTCTTTTCAAAACTGAAAGTCACAGGCACAGCGCAAAATCCTGTTATGTGCTGTCAGTGTAGGTTAGAAACTAGCCATAGCAATCATCATCTTCTTTGGTTGCTGTGTGATTTCTTCTGCACGTTTTGTTCCATAAAAAAATTTAAAAAACACACAAAAAAAAAACACAAAAAAAGTTTACAGTTTATATTTCTGTTTTGTCTATATAACAGACTTTAATTTTGAAAATGTTGAACCCGAGGGCTAGGGGTAGAGGACGAGGGTGTGGGCGTCCAACTACTGCAGGGGTCAGAGGCCATGGTCCTGGGCGGGGTGAGACACCAACTGCTGATGAGGGAGCAGGGGAACGCCGCAGAGCTACAATCCCTAGCTTCATGTCTCAAGTTACTGGGACTCGTTGTAGAGCACTGTTGAGGCCAGAACAGTGCGAACAGGTGATGTCATGGATTGCGGACAATGCTTCTAGCCATTTGTCCACCAGTCAGTCTTCCACGCAGTCCACCCATGTCACCGAAATCAGCACTCCTCCAGCTCCTCCACCTCAGCCTCCTTCCCCCCAGTCTGCCCCCTCCCAGGAAAATTTGGCATTTGAACCGGCATACTCTGAGGAACTGTTTTCTGGACCCTTCCCACAGTCACAAACCACTTGTCGGGTTGCTGCTGAGCTCTTTTCCGATGCCCAGGTTTTCCACCGGTCCCAGTCTGTGGGTCATGATGACCTTCTTACGTAGTGGAAGAAGTGTGTAAAGAGGTGTCGGACGATGAGGAGACATGGTTGTCAGACAGTGGTGAAGTTGTTGTCAGGGCAGGAAGTCAGAGGGGGGAGCAGACTGAGGGATAGGAGGATGATGAGGTGACAGACCCAAGCTGGGTTGATAGGCCAGGTGAACACAGTGCTTGTGAGATGGAGGCGAGTCCTATACCAGAACAGGTTGGAAGAGGCAATGGTGGGGCCAGACGGAGAGGCAGGGCCAGAGCTGGTGCATCAGTGCCAAATGTTTCACGTAGTGAAGCTTCCGTGGCGAGGGCTAGATTTTCTGAAGTCTGGATGTGCTTTGCAACCGACGGAACCGACGGAATGTGGTGTGCAACCTGTGCCACACCAGGATCAGCAGGGGTTCCACCACTACTAGCTTAACCACCACCAGTATGCACAGGCATATGAATGCTAAACACCCCACTCAATGGAACCAAGGCCGTTCACCTCCGGCCGGGTCCACCACTGCTCCATCCTTGTGTCATTTTCTGCCTCTGCTAGGCAGCCCCCTGCCCAGGACCCCGACACAAACAACTCCCGGGCGAAAACCACACCTTCACCTCCACGATCCTCCACAGCGTCCACCAATGTCTCCATGCACAGCGGCCAGCATTCTATACCCCAGATGCTGGAGCGCAAGAGAAAATATAGTGCAACCCACCCACACGCCCAAGCCCTCAACATCAAAATCTCCAAATTACTCAGCCCGGAGATGCTGCCTTGGTAAAGACCGAGGCCTTTAGCAACCTCATTGCGGCAGCCACCCCTCGGTATTCATTCCTCAGTCGCCACTACTTTTCCAGATGTGCCGTCCCAGCCCTGCACCAGCACGTGTCAGACAACATCACCCGTGCCCTGACCAACACCGTTTCCGACAAGGTCCACCTGACCACAGACACGTGGATGAGTGCTGCTGGGCAGGGCCACTATATATCGCTGACGGCACATTGGGTTAACTTGGTGGAGGCTGGGACGGAGTCTGACCTCGGGGCTGCTCATAGACTGCCGCCGCCGAGGATTGCGGGGCCTACCTCGGTCCAGGTCTCTCAAGGCCTACAATGCCTCCTCCTCCTCCCACCACTCCTCCACCTCCTCCTCCGAATTACCATCCGTGGGCATGGCGCCATCAGTAGCTCTAGGCAAAGCAGCAGTGCCGTCGCTAAGCGACAGCAGGCGGTGCTCAAACTGCTGAGCCTAGGCGATAAAAGACACACAGGCGATAAAAGACACAAGCTATTACAGGGCATCACGGCGCAGACTGATCTGTGGCTGATACCACTGAACCTAAAGCCAGGAATGGTTGTGTGTGACAAAGGCCATAACCTGGTTGCGGCTCTGCAACTCGGCAGACTGACACATGTGCCATGCCTGGCCCATGTCTTAAATTTCATAGTTCAGCGGTTCCTCAAGACATACCTCAATCTGTCTGATTTGCCCACGAAGGTGCGCCGCATCTGTGCGCATTTCAGGAAGTCCAGCACAGATGCTGCCACTCTCAGGGCAGCGCAGCGATGCCTCCAACTTCCCGCTCACCGACTGTTGTGCGACGTGCCCACGAGGTGGAATTCAACATTAACCATGTTATCCAGAGTTTGCCAGCAGCGCAGAGCGATTGTAGACTGCCAGATGTCAACTTCCACCAGAACTGGTAGTCAGGTCAGTCAGCTTCCTCAAGTCTACAATGAGGAGTGGATGTCTGATATCTGTCAGGTGCTGAGTAACTTTGAGGAGTCAACACAGATGGTCAGTGGCGATGCCGCCATCATCAGCCTCACCATCCCGCTGCTTGGCCTGTTGAAAAACTCTCTGGTCAGCACGAAGTCGGAAGCTTTGCGCTCGTCACAAGAGACGGGGGAAGAAGATTCACTTGTTGATAGCCAAAGCACCCTCAGGTCTGTTTCTCAGTGTGTATCGGAGGAGGTGGAGGAGGATGAGGAAGAAGAGGAGGAGAATGTTGGCGAGACAGAAGAGGGGAGCATTGCTCAGTCCTTCGCTGTTCAGCGTGTATGGGCAGAAGAAGAGGAGTTGGAGGAGCAGGAGGAAATGGAGAGTCAGGCCAGTGAGGGGAGTGAATTTTTGAGCATTGGGACTCTGGCACATATGGCAGATTTCATGCGAAGCTGCCTATCCCGTGACCCTCGCGTTCAAAGAATATATTCCAGCACCAATTACTGGGTATTCACTCTCCTGGACCCACGGTACAAGCAAAATCTTTCCACTCTCATCCCTGTAGAGGAAAGGAGTGTGAGAATGCATGAATACCAGCAGGCCCTGGTGCACAAGCTGAAACAGTATTTCCCTTCTGACAGCGCTAGCAGCAGAGGGCGTACTTCTGCAGGACAAGTAGCGAGGGAGAGTAGGCGAGCAGGCAGCTTGTCCAGCACTGGCAGGGGTACGCTTTACAAGGCCTTTGCCAGTTTTATGTCACCCCAGCAAGACACTGTCACCTGTCCCCAGTCTGGGCAGAGTAGGGCTGATCTTTACAGAAAGATGGTGAGGGAGTACGTAGCTGACCATACCATCGTCCTAAATGATCACACAGCTCCCTACAACTACTGGGTTTCAAAGCTGGACATGTGGCACGAACTGGTGCTGTACGCCTTGGAGGTTCTTGCCTGCCCTGCCACTAGCGTGTTGTCCGAGCGGGTTTTCAGTGCAGCTGGTGGCATCATCACCGATAAGCGTACACGCCTGTCGACTGACAGCGCTCACAGGCTCACGCTTATCAAGATGAATAATGCCTGGATTTCTCAGGATTTCCATTCTCCACCAGGTAAAAGCAGCTCAAACTGAATAATGTATGCACTTCTCCTCCTCATTCTCCTCCTTCTCCTCCTCTTTGTACACTAAAGCAGAGGAAACTGGATATTTTTTGCCAGGGCCAACTGGCTCTAGCTATAGTATAATTGTATTTAATTTTTCTGGAGGGCCACCTACCCGGTCCTCTGTTTTATACAGTTAATCTATGTATTTAATTTTTCTGGAGGGCCACCTACCCGCTCCTCTGGTTTGAAAACTTTTTTGGACTGCCACATATAGGCACTCAATCTATTTTATTTTTCTGGAGGACCACCTCCCCGCTCCTCTGGTTTGAAAACTTTTTTGGACTGTCACATACAGACACTATCCAAATTGTCTCCATAGCAGCCTCCACACGTCGTCTTTATAGCTGCCTCCACACGTTATCTCCATTGCTATCTCCCCCCCTCATCTCCATAGCTGTCTCTAAAAGTCCTCCTCATAGCTGCCTCCATACATCATCCTTTTAGCAAACGAGCTGTGTCAGGCAGAATTTTGGGTTGTTTTTACGGCTTCCACATCAAACTTGTTAACTTTGTCGCCACCCTGCTGTGTTATCCACAAAATATACTGCCAATCTTTTATCATTTACCGATATTATTTCAGCGCTACTTACGCATCTGTTTACGTTCCCCTCCCCCGCCATAACCAGGCCAATTACTTATAAGAAAAGTACCACACTTGATCTTATACAAAAGGTTCTTAGAAGTGCTGTTTGTAGCACTAGTTATTTCTTCAAAATAAACGCTTCTGGCCCCCAGACCCATTTTGGGTGGGGAGGAGCCGAGAGACAGGTTCTTGGACAGGCGAAAGCTCGCCTGCAAGCAGACCGTCAGCTCCATCCCAAGATCCAACTAACATAGTTTTAACTGCAGCACCTTTAATCTACTACTCCATACATCGTCTCCTTATCAAACGAGCTGTGTCAGGCAGAATTTTCAGGTGTTTCACCAGATACATAATGGAACTCGACCCATCTGTCGCCGGCATGCTGGAGACCTGAAGTTTCAATCATAGCAGCGTATTATGGATGCCCCATACTGTCGCTCTTAATCATGGAACCTTTTCCAAAAAAAATTAAAAATACCGCTATACTATTCCATTATTCCTAGATGAAATATTCAAACGACCCCGCTTGCTTTGAAAATTATAATCTTTTCAAAGTAAACGCTTCTGGCCCCCAGGCCCATTTTGGGTGGGGAGGAGCTGAGAGACAGGGGCTTGGACAGGCGAAAGCTTGCCTGGCAGCGGACCACAAGCTCCATCCCAAGATTAGGCAGCCTCAGAGGCATCCATGCATGCTTCCCCTGCTGTTTCCTGTCCATTGCGCCTCCACGATCCTCCACAGCATCCACCAATGTCTCCATGCGCAACTTTCAACTGTCTATACCCCAGACGCTGGAGCGCAAGAGGAAATACAGCACATCATCCCCTTATCAAACGAGCTGTGTCAGGCCGAATTTTTGGTTGTTTCACCAGATACATAATGTAACTCGGCCCATCTGTCGCCGCCATGCTGGAGACCTGAAGTTGCAATCATAGCAGTGCAATATGGATGCCCCATACTGTCGCTCTTAATCATGGAAGTCGTCTCCATGGCTGCCTCCACATGTCGTCCCCTTAGCAAATGAGCTGTGTCAGGCTAATTTTTCGGGTGTTTCACCAGATACGTTATGGAACTTGGTCACTATGTCGCCACCATGCTGTGTTATCGACTAAATATACCGTCAACCTTTTGTTCACATAGGAAATCATTTCAGCGCTTCTTGCTCACCTCCTTTGGGTCCTCTCTGCCACCTTAACCAGGCAAAATACTGATACATACATACAGTGCTACAAGTTATCCCCGCCAAAAGGAATTTTTTAAATTGGTTTGAAGCCTGAGTCCATTTAGGGTATGTCGCCATGCCACTCTCTAGCCTGCCACCACTGCCTATAGTTCCCCTATAGTTTCAGGGTCAATTATTGGATGTTTTAGATGCTATCTAGCCTCATTCGGTCACTCTGTCATCGCCATGCTGTTGCCCATAATTTTGGCATAATGGTGCGATTAAGCAGCCTCAGAGGCATCCATGCATGCTGCCCCTACTGTTTCCTGACCATTTCCGTGGTGTTTCCATCATTTTCTGATGTTTCCAGGTGTATGGCCAAGCTTCCCTGTGCAGAGCCTTGGTCCCCTTGAAAAATGCTTGAGTATCCCATTGACTTCAATGGGGTTCGTTATTCGAAATGAGCACTCGAGCATCGGAAAAAGTACGACTCAAGTAACGAGCACTCGAGCATTTTAATGCTCGCTCATCTCTACTTATAACCTAAATTTTCTGAAAAAGAAAGCTTACTAAGGGGCACCATAGGAAAGGTCATTAATGCTGCACACGCTCATCATTGGCACTCCTGGAGCTCCAGTTTAACGCTCCATTGGTGGAGAGAGCTCCAGCGATGCATATAATCCTGCAATCTGTCAGGGAGCTCCAATGATGATCTGGCCCCAATCTGTGTCCTATTAACCCTTTAATGACTTGTCCATTTTGCACCTACTTGACACGGCCCTTTTTTGAAAAATCTGACGTGTCACTTAATAGCGGTGAATATGAACAGAAGAGGGCAGGGAAACCCCTATGGACCGCGAGGCAAAATTGATGGCTGTTAGCAACAGCCACCACTTTGCTCTAATCACCTACAGACATGGTGATCAGTATTTCTGACGTCATAAGTAAAATTGTTGCTATTGGTTGGTCTGCATTGATCAGCCGATAACAGCCATCATGAACGGGGGGGGTGAAACCCCTCTGGTCCATGGGACAGGATGGATGGCCGTCAGGAACAGCCGCCATTATGGCCCGATCACTGTGTCTGATCACTGTGTTGGGAAGTCACTTCCCGCCGTACTATACTATTACACTATAACAGGGTGCGTTGGGTAAGGGTTTATAGGTTATGCAATGTTTTTTTATTTTTTTGGCAATTTGGACAAATAAGGGCTTATTTTTTGTGGGACGAGATGCACGGTAGAAAAACTTTTTTAGTGGGTCTTTAGCTTGTGTGATGTGATTTTATTAACTTTAATGTGTTGAGAAAAATAAAAATTAAAAAATAGCATTTTTGGGGGTAGGCATTCACTGTAATAAAAATATTATATTATCTTTATTCTATCACTACTCTTATGGTGATACAACATTTATATTGTCTTATTTATATTTGCCCAATTTTATTGAAGAAAAAATTTCACTTGTTTAAGTATTGCCATTTTTGCAGCGACATAATAGTACTTCTTTTTGATGCTTAGAACCTTTTATAATCAGAATTTACATTTTTGGCAAGTTTTTTGTGGGTTTTTTTTCAGCATTCACCGAGCGGATCCAATTATGATTATGATTTATTGTACAGACTGTTACAGATGCGGAAATACCAAATACGTGGAGTTTTTTTGTGATTGTTCAAGCTCAAATAGAGATTACACAATGCAATCCAGATGTATTGCACTGTGTAATCTAATAATGCGCATGCTCAGTATATTACAGCTAATCCCTGCTAGGAGGCAGGACCTGGCTTCCGGAAGAGATTGTGCACCCTCAGGCCACTGGCAGACCCCTTGGGAAAAGCTAATGTAGAGTCCAGCTTACCTTCCAGCATTTCAGAGTGCCCAGGTTTGCCGCGGATCACCCCTCTGCAATGGCAAAATAGACAGCAAAATTATTTGAAACACGTCGGTAAAATTTTCGCTATGGATTTTAATGATTTGCCTAAATAAATAATAGAGTTGCTCCTGACACGGATGGATCTGGGAATCATTTCCCTGGGGAGAAGCACCTTACACACTGTGGTCATGTTAACACCCGCGATCGGTGGAAACTGTTTACTGTGTCACGGAAGTGTTTCTGTGTTACAGCAGGGTGTCAGCTGTGATATGCAACTGACATCTGTTCTGTATGGTGCCTGCTCCGAACGTGAGCTGGCACCTACCACATACCATAATATTATAGTGCGCGCAATTAAGTCACTTCCCATGCGCCATACTACAGGGAAGGGTTAGCCTTCCAATACAGTTGAAAGCTGTAGCAAAGTAGGGATGAATACAATACCTGCTCTGCCACTATGCATAGCAGCACAGGAACGTAAACATTGCAGGGTCATAGACTATGATAATACAAATATGCAAACAGAAAAGAGAAATCAGAGATGTCAACTTTAACCCGTTCACGGCCGGCCGGCGGTGCATGGAGAGGGCTCACGTGCTGAGCCCTCTCCATAGCCGGTAAGTCTTTGCTGCATATTGCAGCAAAGCCTTACCGGTAACACCCGCGATTGGTGCCGGCACCGCACATGGTCGCCGCCATCTTTCCGAGGATCGCCGCTTCCCGTGACGTCATCGGGGAGCGGCGATCCGTCGCCATGGTAGCCTCGGGTCTCACGAAGACCCCAGGCTACTTCGGGTTAACCCATGCATTACAATGTGCTATTAGCACATTGTAATGTATGAGTAGTAAAATACACATATACTGCCATACTATAGTATGGCAGTATATGATAGGACCGTGCAGACACCCTAGGGTTAAAGTACCCTAGGGAGTCTGAAAAATACTAAAAATAAAAATAAAAAAAGTAAAAAAAAATTATAATAAAAAACCCTAAAAACTCAAATCACCCCCCTTTCCCTAGAACTGATATAAATATAAATAAACAGTAAAAATCATAAACACATTATGTATCGCCGCGTCCGAAAATGCCTGATCTATCAAAATATGATAACGTTTTTTCACTGCATTTAATCCCGTAACGGAAAATCGCGCCCAAAGTCGAAAATGGCACTTTTTTGTCATTTAAAAAAATAAAAAAATTCTATAAAAAGTGATCTCAAGGTCAAACAGTCCTAAAATTGATAACATTGTAAACGTCATCAAAATCCACAAAAAGCAACACCACTCACAGCTCTGTACACTAAAGTATAAAAAAGTTATTAGCGCCAGAAGATGGCAAAATCCCCAAAAAAATTTTGTACTGGAGGTTTTAATTTTTTTAAATGTATGAAAACATTATAAAACCTATAAAAATTTGGTATCCCCCTAATCGCACCGATCCAGAGAATAAAGTAGACATGTCATTTGGGGCGCTCAGTGAAATCCGTAAGATCCAAGCCCACAAGAAGACGGCACAAATGAGTTTTTTTACCAATTTCACTGCATTTGGAATTTTTTTCCCGCTTCCTAGTACATGGCATGGAATATTCAATACCATCTCTATGAAGTGCAATTTGTTACGCAGAAAATAAGCCATCACACAGCTCTGTACATGGAAAAATAAAAAAGTTATGGATTTTTGATCATGGGGAGTGAAAAATGAAAATGAAAAAACAAAAAAGGGCCAGGTCCTGAAAGGGTTAAGCATATGGATGCAGTCATTGTGGTGAATTGGTAAAGTATTTACAGCAGTTTAGTGGTACATACTGTATTTGTTTTTATGTAATGGTAATCTAATGGTCATGTTGAATTGGTATAACGGGCTTGGTATCATAAATGATATTGTACTTTGCATGTTCCCTATGCTCAATAGCCAACACATTTAAGTCATACTGTGGTTAATGCAGTATCATTTGTCCCTATTGTTTTATTCTGGGATCATTTGTGGATTGTTTATATCAGTGATGGCGAACCTTTTATGGACCGAGTGCCCAAACTACAACTAAGACCCACTAATTTATCGCAAAGTGCCCACAAAGAAATTTAATAAGTGATTTATGCTCCCTGCTGTGTCACAGCTTTCATTCATATCAGCACCCTGAGGAAACCAATAAAGCAGAAAATAGGAGAAATTTGGATGTTCATTGTAGCTTCCCTCCAGGATCCCCTAAACAGGAAGAACTGTCAGGACTGGAGCAGGAGCTACAATGATAATCCAGAGCTGTCCACACATTCCCAATCCCTTCAGTAGTCCCAGGTAGAGCTGTCACTTTAAAATAGCTCTGTGCACAGCCCAGGACACTCTGGGAAAGCAGTAAGATACCTGGAGTCCTCTCTGGTGATGGCCTGGGTGCCCACAGAGATGGCTCTGAGTGCCACCTCTGGCACCCGTGCCATAGGTTCGCCACCACTGGTTTATATGATGTGGGCACCTTATGTGCTGATCATGTCTGCAAAAAGGATGTGATTGGCAAGTATGTTGCCCAGTGAAAAGAAACAAGCCACACTCCCAGAAGGTACATAATATTTTATATATTGGATATAGTTTAGCAAACACATTATGGTCAGTCTCTGCAACTTTGGCAGCAAGCTTTACATGCCAGCCATCTGCTTCTGCATTTGTAACAGTTGTCAAGTATGGTTAATAGTAACAGTATAGATGTATTACATCATCACTGTATCACCAAAGCATTCCAGTATAATTTGGTCACTGTGCATATAATAATGTCAATAGTGTAAGTAGTATATATATTATATTTAATGTAAACTACTGCTTTTAAAGGGAACCTGTCACCTAATTTTCACTAAAGACAGATTGTAAAAGGCCATGACACCTGCAATGCAAAAATGCCTCTCTGCCTTTTCTAATCATTTGCATTACAATATAATTGTGTGTTATAACTTATCTTGCACATTGACAAAATCTTGTGGTAGTCACAGGGGTTGGGCTTTGGTTTGGATGCATTTCAAAAAACAACATGTAACTTGTTTGAGCTGCGGGCTGCCTCCATCTGTGTGTTCCTGTACAGCTTGTCCCACCCCCAGTGATGTCAGACTGACCAGGTTGTGACCTCTGAGAAGGAGCAGGAGGTGGAGCTGTACAAGAGCACAAAGGTGGTGGCCGAGCTCTGAGGACTTAGTAACACAGACAAGGCACATGTTGTTTTTCGAAATGCATCCAAATCAAAGTCCAGCCCCTGTGACTACCCCAGGATTTTGTCAGGGTGCAAGAGTAAATTATAACACACAATTATACTGTAATGCAAAAGACTAGAAAAGGCATAAAGGCAGATTTGCTCTGCAGGTGTAATAAGCTTCTGCAACCTGTCCTTAAAGAAAATGAGGTCCCTGGTGACAGGGGTAGATAAAAGAGAAAATATCACATATATTTAAATATTTCCTATATAAACCAATGTCACAGCTTTTGTTGTATGCGGACCACTTCTTAGCTGCATGAATCGGTGGTCCAATTGATATGGATTCTCTGGGAATGCATAGCTGACACAAAAAGAGATGGTGGACCCTGAGGTAAAACCCCCTGCTCAGCTCTTCCTGCTTGATTGCCTTGCTTGCCCTAAGTTGTAAGGGACATCTCGTCAATGTTCCCGCTCTGCTCAAAAATCACAGAGATGAAGATAAGATAATATACACAAATAGGAATGGTCAGCAGGAAAAAAGCAAGAGGACCAAAAGATTACAAAATCACAGGGCAAACGGATAGTCTGAATATGAGAATAGGGTCAAAATACCAAGAAACAGAATACACATTAACAGTATACCGGGAGCTTACAAAGAACTATGTCTATAGCAAGCAAATAACTAAGGGAGGGCAGACCACTGAAATTCAGCCAAGACAGAATTGCAAAGGACTAATGTGAGTGTAGGAAGAGTCTGTTGGGAAAAGTGATTTAGCCATTGTGCAAATTCGATCAAGACTGTTAGGTAAATGAATACACCTGTGTTCACACAAACCAAAATAAAACACAACATGTACATACTGGCAATAGGTGCATCCTCCTCTGTATCCTATGGACAGAGCATGACATAGACACAAATAAAACACCAATTCCAGGGGTGTAACTACAGGAGTAGCAGAGATAGTAGCTGCTATAAGGCCTGCAGTGTCAGAGGGCTCTCCACCTGATCTACTGAAGAATTGAGGACAATTTACTGCACATTGGACAGCATAATATGTATATAACTGTGCATATCTTCCATAGTACACACCTGAGCTGGCAGCTCAGATAAGAAATGTCAGGGGAGGGGAGAGCAGAACAGCTACAAATATTTAATCTATACTTCCTGACGTATACTTCCCCCAGGTCGGGTGGTCAACAGCTACTGGGTCCTTTAATAAGAAAACTACCTGACTGTGGGTATGAGTACGTACGTATGTGTGTATGAGTATATTAATGTATAGGTGTGTATATGTTACGTGTATATTCTGTATGGTTAGTAAAGACTGCATGTAAGTATGTATATGCTATATGTGTCTGTATATGTAATGTGTATATTCCGTGTGTGTGTATATGCTGTTTGTGTGTTTGTAGGATATATATACAGTATGTAGTGCATGTCTAGTTTGAACCATTTTTCTCTGATCAGCAATAGACTAAAGCATATGAATTTCTCTGAAAAATGGATGACAGATTGATGAAGTTTGGATTTAAAAAGCAGGCGCTCACGTAAGTGAGGACATATCTGTATGTCTCTTTGTTTTAAGGACTTTAAGAAAAGTGAATTAATTAGGCATTTTGCTTAGCAGAGAGCTATAACAAATTATTGGCGTACTCTGTTGCATGACAGTTACTAAAGACTAAAAATTGTCATATCGGAAGATATATTTTATATTTAAAAAGAAAGGTTAGAACAACATCTTAATTTCTGCTCAACTTTCGATCTGTGTATAATTATCAACCACAAATCATCCGCTCGGTTTTGTTATCATTGCAGCTGTTATTTTGATAGAAACAATAAAAGCAACATTATAATATAAATTGGATGAAGGGTGAGAGAAAAATCAAACAAGATGACATGTAAAATGTGGAGTTTCGTGATTGTATTTGTTTGCAAATGAGTTTTGTTCTGGCAGTTGCAATATTTTTTATGAAGATGCACGCTGACAATTATTCTACATATGCTGTGCGAAAACATTTTTACTTCACCAGTGGTAAATTGACTTAATTGGAAATATGAAAAAAAAATCATGGTCAGTAAATGTTATGCGTTCATAGTTTGATGAATTAGAAATGTTCTGCAAGTGGGTGACCTCTATTAAAGCGTATGAATGTAGTGTAAAATCATAGAGGCAGGGATCATTGGGTAGTTGTGTAATTGTGACATGACAAAGCACTGCCGCATTGATATGTTAATTATGCTATTTAGAATGTTCCAATCATTGAAGAAAGATTTATGGAAGAATTTGATGCGTTACTCTGATAGATGCAGTATAATTTTTTTGTAATGTTTATCTTATACACAAAAAATATCTTCCTTAAAGGAATTGTCCATAGCTTATTTTTCACAACTGGGTTCATGCTGATATTACAGCTCAGTTGTATAGAAATGAAAGGCACTTAGTTGCAATGCTACATACTACCCATGGTGAAGCAGTTTTGGAAAAGGGCAGACACATTTTCCAGCCCCTAGACAACCCTTTTTATTTTGAGCTTAGGATAGGTGATTAATATCAGATAAGAGAATTTATGATATTTGGCACCCCCATAGATTGGGTGATAGAAGTGACTGCAATGTTCAGAACAGTGATGTAAATCTTTTAACAGTTAAAGGGGTTGCTTACTTTAAGCAAATAAGTGATATTGTTTGCGTAGTGAAAAGCTAAACACTTTTCCAATGAACTTTCTGTATGAATTCCTCACAGTTTTCTAGATCTCTGCTTGCTGCCCTGCTATGTAAAGCTTCTATGTTTACCTTCAGTGGATAGAAATCTGTTTGTGGTCATGTGATGTCACACAGGTGCAAAGGTTGTTAATATCACAGGGGTCTGGTTACTCTCTGTGATAATAACAGCTCATGCACCTGCGTGTACATCACATGACCATGGACAGGTTTCTATCCAGTGGAAGTAAACTAAGAAGCTTTCTATAAAAGGACAGCAAGAGGAGCTCTAGAAAACCACAATAAATTGTTACATAAAGTATATTGGAAAAGTGTATAACTTTTCATTTTACAAACAATATCAATTATATGCTGAAAGTGGACAACCCCTTTAATCAAGCACAGGGCCTAAAATTTCCAAGTGGCATTGCTTTGTAGCCTATCCCCATTCAGTAGAATAGAATTAGGAATGAGACCATGTGACCAATGCATGTGACAACACACGACACTAAATAACTTTAACCCCTGCCATTCTGATATTAATAACTGACATTTATAAAAAGAAATTCCAAGTAGCATAAGACAGAGTAAAAGATCTAAGTTGATGCTTGAAAAAGGTTGTATCAGCCGAAATGTTGCATACAGTATGGAATAAAGAACAGTAAGGTATCCCATCTTCCTGTTGAGTACTGCTTGTTTTTTGAACTATATACATCTAAATAACATTATTTTACAATCTAAAAATATTGTAATAAATCAATTTGAAAATACAAGGAATTTCTCAGAACATTATATATATATATATATATATATATATATATATATATATATATATATACATATATATGTATATATATATATATATATATATATATATATATATATATTTAACTAGTCCATACCCTATTTAAAAACTATTAGTTTTGTTATAATATTGGGACACTTTTCTTCCAGAGAGGTGCCGGATCTCTGCAGAGCTCTCAAATAAATGGAATTACCGTGTAAAGGGGATTTTAGAAAAGAGCTGAAATCTTCTTTCCATGCATGAATACAACAATATACCTTTGTTCGAGAGATGTTAAAAATCCAACTTCTCTAAATGATATGACTCAGAATCCAGTGACCTTTTCATTTTTCCGATTTTACATTTCCCATGAGACTAAAATACTGCATTACAAGTCCTAAATGCATGTGATGTATTTGTGTGTAAGCTACTTCTAGAACTGCAAAGGAAATTACATGTGCACATGGCATAGAGGCTCTATTGTATGCTAAGGCAATGGCGGCTATAATTCAGTAGAGGATTGCACAAATTAATGCACCATAGAAAATTTGTCACATTGAAAAGCCTTTAGGCGCAAATTGAAGCTGCCAGTCTATGTTCAACCTTCAAAGTAATCCTTTAAAACATTGTTACTAGGTCAAACTCTTGAAAAATAAGATCTGGTAAATTTTTAGACTAGCCTGAAATATGTATTACTTTAACAAGTATGTTGCTTACTTTAAAAGGAATCAAATTATACCGTATTTTCCAGTTTCAAAGTAGGAAAATGTGTTTTTCTCATTTCTATTGTAAACTACTCTATATAGTTCATAGGCATTTTTGTAAGCTAATAAAGTACAAAACCAAGAAATATGTAATACATATAGCATAAAACTATTTTGATTTGAATAATTTTCTGAAAATATTTATTAACACCTTAACGACCTGGCCCTTTTTTGTTTTTTCATTTCTATTTTGCGCTCCACACCTTCAAAAATCTATAACTTTTTTATTTTTACACGTAAAGAGCTCTGTGTGGCGGCTTGTTTATTGGGTAACAAATTGCGCTTCATAGTGATAGTATTTACCATTCCATGTTGTGTACTGGGAAGCAAGGAAAAGTTCCAAATGCAGTGAAAATTGTGAAAAAAACGCATTTACGCTGTTTGCTTGTGGGCTTAGATTTTACGGGAATAACAAATTTGTATAGATTTTAGAATGTTTTCATACATTTAAGAAAATTAAAACCTCCTGTACAAAATTTTTTTCATTGATTTTCCCATTTTCTAGCGATAATAACTTTTTATACTTTAGTGTACACAGATGTGGGTGGTGTCATTTTTTGAGACTTTTGATGACGTTTTTAATGCAACCAATTTTAGGACCTTACAACCTTTTCATCACAGAATTTTTTATATTTTTCAAAATGGCAAAAGAGAGCCATTTTTTACATAGGGCGCTGTTTTCCTTTATAGGGTTAAATACAGCAAAAAAAGTTATATTTTCGGATGTGGCAATACCTAATGTGTTTATGATTTTAACTGTTTATTTATATATCACTTTTTAGTTTTTTTTTTTTATTATAATTATTTTTTTACTTTTTTTAATTTTTACTATTTTTCAGACCCCTTAGGTTGTCTGATCGATCCTACCGTATACTGCCATACTACAGTATCCATTACAATGTGCAAATTGCACATTTTAATGAATGGGTTAAACGAGACAGCCTTGGGTCTTCTGAAGACCCGAGTCTGTCATGTAACAGCCTGTGAACCTGCAGCATGTTTTCAGAGTTCTATTGATTAGAAACTCCCCACACATCCCCCCATTTTTAAAAGCCTTTGGTAGTTAACCTCTAAGGCTTGTTCACCCTCTAAGCATCTCACAGGAATCTTACAAGAAAACAAGTTTCTAATTAGAATTTTTACATTTTGGCAATGTAAACCCTCCAAAGAGTGGACTAATTTTAAAACTAGATCCCTCGTAGAATGCAGTTATGCTATATTTCGGCGCGCAAAACCCCGTTGTTTAACCTCTATTAGTTAGTTTGGGGAGACGACAAACACAAAATAGTGAGTAACGTTCATTTTGAGTTAATTTTGCCACTTTTTGTGCATTTAATCCAAATTAAACTAAAAATGAAAAAAGGTCCTTAACCTTTTTTATTAAGGTACCTGAAAAATTGTATCAAAGGTTTATGGCCCTTAAACCAATATGTACGAATATTTGCCTTTTCATTTAGGGCTTAAAGGATTCCTATGCTATTGCATTTCATGAGCTTCAAATAAAAGGCCCTTCTACGAGTTCATAGAAATTAATTCTTCCATGGTGTATGCATTGACTCAAAACATGGAACAAAAACATTTGTGTCCATAAGTGCCCAATGTGGGCACCACAGAGCCTCACTTTCATAACTACAAAAAAAAGCAATGCTGTCCTGCAATTGTCATTTAAAACAATAGTACAGTGGGTGTGGAAAGTATGCAGACCCCTTTAAAGTTTTCACTCTTTGTTTCATTGCACCCAATTGGTGTAGATATTTTTTCTAATTTATTGAAGGAGAAAAACTGAAATATCACATGGTATCACATAAGTATTCAGCCCCTTTGCTCAGTAATGAGTAGAAGCACCTTTTGAGCTAATACAGCCATAAGTCTTCTTGGGAATGATGCAACAAGTTTGTCATACCTGGATTTGGGGATCCTCTGCCATTCTTCCTTGTGGACAGCCACACCTTGGTGGAAGCCATTTTCAAGTCTCTCTAAAGTAGAGATGCTCAATTGGGTTTGGGTTACACTGGGCCTGTCAAGAATGGTAACAGTTTTAAAGCCACTGCTTCCTTATTTTAGCTGTGGACTTAGGGTCATTGTCTTGTTGGAAGGTGAACCTTCCACCCAGTCTGACGTCCAGAGCACTCTAAAGGAGCTTTTCTTTGAGAATATCTCTTTACTTGCCCTAATTTATCTTTCGTTCAATTGCAACCAGTTATCTTCAACCTTTGTCTCATCAGACCAGAGAGTTTTATTTCTCATAGTCTGGGAGTCCTTTATGTTGTTTTTTGCAAACTGTATACTGCTTTCATATGTCTTGCACAGAGGAGAAGCTTTAGTCCACACACTTTGCCATAAAGCCCAGACTCATGGAGGGCTACAGTTATAGTTAACTTTGTGGAATTTTCACCCATCTCCCTAGTGCATCTCTGGTGCTTAGCCACAATGATCTTGGGGTTCTTATTTACCTCTATCACCAAGGCTCTGCGGCCCAGGTGCTTAGTGTGGCTGGATGGCTGGTGCTCTTTGAGTGAGGCAGAAATTCATTTATAACCTTGGCCAGATCTGTGCCTTGCCACAATTCTGTCTCTGAGCTCTTTGGGTAGTTACTTACACTTCATGATTCCAGCAGTGAATGAAAGAGTAGGCAGAACATACATATGTTCTCAAAGCCCTGAGCTAAATGGTGATTGGACCAAAGCTCAGAGACCTAGACAACACACAGAACAGGAAGGGAGTGTGAGGCTGTCAATCACAATAGGCGAATCACTGTGGGACCAATCTAGACTGCGAGAAAGAAACTGGTGACGTGCAGAAACAACAAAGCCAGTAAAACTATGTTCACACTACAGAATGTGAGAAAGGCAAAGAGATAAATTCAGCATTGCTTTTGATGTGACTCATTTAAACAACAGAATTTAATTTAGAACTTCTACTCTTATTTACGGTTTTACTTTCAAACTGAAGATGTATTTATTTTCCATATTTCCAGGCAAACCATATGGCAATGATATGATTTTCTATACAAGTGTTATGTTCTATTATAATCCTGACTGTGAAGTAACTTAAGTGACTCCTTATCCTAGTAGCCAGATAGAGGATATAGTACTTTTCATCCAGTATAGATAGTTACATGCAGATATTTTTGATAATCATTGGAAATTCCTAAAAAAAATTAAAATATTTAAAACTTGATTAATAGGTACGTTTTTAATGTACCATAGACAGGAACATAGTCACAAGTCAAGTACTGGATGGCAGCTGCTGAAGGTACTATGGCTCATGATAACATCCTACTACAAAGGGACATTATTTAAGCCTGGATGGGATCTCTCAATGTAATTCCTCTCCATCCCTGTGACAATTTACAGGTCATTCATATACATCATTCAAAGTTTCTTTTTTCTGTTAAATACATCATTGTGATCCTAATACCAATCTGAATAACAGCTTAGTGCCAGTGTGTATATTTTAATTCTTTTGATTTAGTTTGCCAGCTTCCCTTTAAAATTGTATTTAAATTGTAAATATTGTAGACTTTGTAAATTTCATTTGAATACACATGAAACTAATGGAAAAAGCATAGATTTTATTTTTAAAGAACATGGCAAAAAATTATCTATCTATCTATCTCATATCTATCTATCTATCTATCTATCTATCTATCTATCTATCATTTATTCATATCTATGGAGGTGGGTGTGTCTTTCCCTCCGTAGTCAGCTCCTCAGTGAAGACACAATGTGCCTAGCAACAGTTATCTGAGGAGTCACTAACAAGGGGAAGGCTGCATAATACATGAGGAATGAGCAAAATTTGGGTATTACCTGTCCTACAACATATAAAAAGTTTTTTGAAAGGAAATAAAATGTTACACTTTAACTAAAAGGTTACTAACCCCTTAAGGACGCAGCCTGTTTGCAGGTTAAAGCTCGCAACTTTTTTTTGAAATTTGACCAGTGTCTCTTCCTGTGGTAATAACTTTTGAACACTGTTACTTATCAAAGCAATTCTGAGACTGTTTTTTCCCCACATGTTGTACTTCAATTTAGTGGTAAATTTTGGCAGATAAGTTTTGCGTTTATTTACAAAAAAAAAGAAAAAAATGATGAATTTTTAGAAAAATTTGCCATTTTCGAAATTCAAATTCACCGCGTTTTCAGGCAGATAGATTTACCACCTAAATAACTTGCAGAATAACATTTCCCATTTGTCTACTTTTCATTTTAATAATTTTTGAAATGTTTGGATAATTTATTTTGACGTCACGCGGCCTACAAATCGAATAGCGATTTTCCATATTTTCGGAATTGACTATTTTGGGGATAAATACTGTTTGAAATCAAATTTTACATATTTAGCAACAAAACCCCCTATATAACCAACCCATTTTCAAATCTGCACCCCACAAACTATCAGAAACAGCACTTACAAAAATTGTTAACCCCTTGAGATCTTCATAGTAATTGAATCAAAATGGCGGTGAAATTTAGAATGGTCAAATTTTGTCGGTTATACGTTCATTTAGCCCTAAAATTTACACATTTCCAAAAGATAAAAAGAGAAAACTCACCATAAAATTTGTTCTACAATTTCTCCTGAGTGCAGCGACCCCCCACATGTGGACATTACTTGTGTTATGGGCGCACAGCGAGGCGCAGAAGGGAAGGAGCACCCTGCAGCTGCCAGGATTTTAGTTTTCTTGTTTCCCCCTTTTGAAGGCTATAAAATGTTTGCTTTTCCGTTATTGGGGCCATGTGATGGCATTTTTTTTGCGGGACGAGATGCTTTTTCCAGTGTTACTATTTTGGGGTTGGTATCACCTATTGTTGAAAATTTTGGAACTTTTTTTTGAGGTCATGAGTAGAAAAGCATCAATTCTGTACTGGATTTTTTACTTTTTTTTTTTTGGTGTTCACCGTATAGCCTAATAATCCTGTTATCTTTATTCTATGGGTTGATACGATTACGGGGATACCAGACATGAATATTTTTTCTTATGTTTTACTAAATTTGCCAAATAAAACCCTAATGTGGGGAAAAATCTATCATTTTTGCATCGCTGTCTTCCAAGTGGCATAACATTGTTACGTTTTTGGCTACAGAGCTGGTTGATGGCTTGTTTTTTTGCGGGACATGTTGTTCTTTGCAACAATATCATTCTGGAGTACATATGTTTTGTTGATCACTTTTTATTGCATTTTTAGTGGGATATAATAGGTAAAAATCATAATTTTTGGCGGGTTTTTGACGTTTTTTTTTTTTACGGCGTTCATCATATGGGTTCAATAGTTATTTAGTTTTATTCTACGGATTGTTACGGACGCGGTGATACTATATATGTGGGATTTGTGTTATGATTTAGACTTTTTTGAGCGTTATATGTCTCTTTATATGTTTTGGGGCTTATGGGCATTTTTAGTGATTTATAAAGTAATTTTTTATTGAAAAACATTATTTTGTACATTTTTTACATGATCCACCATGGGATATGAACAAGCAATCATCTGATTGCTTGTTCTTGATAATACTCTGCAATACTAATTCCCTTCTCTTAGGAATGGTAATTTTCCAACTGTATAAATGAATCGCATATTTAGTGTATGTATAACATTTTAATGAAAACCATTTCTTGAACACATTTTTATCAGATGGAAAAGTACAAATTCCCAGTTTGTATTTGCATTTACAGAGATAAAACCTTTCATAACTCATAGGAAGGAATAAATGTAATTAATAACATGTGGTAATATATTACATGCCCATGGTACTAGAGATGAAATGACTTCAGAGAAAGAGGTGATTATGTACTCACTGGAAACCTTGATGTCTAGAGACACCTTGTGGCTAAAGCTTGGAATTGGTTTATAGTTCACTGTTATGTGGAACTTTAAAGCTGTAAAGAATTTAATCTAAAACATTTTTTAAGATTTGTTTTAGTAGAAAAAAAAGAAAATGGTATAAAGTGCAACATGAACACTCTACAAGTGTAATACATTCCTCAAGAGTGAAATAGATGTTAGAAAATCAGTGATGACTACATATTAACATGTAGTCAGAAGATTATTATTTTCATTAGGGGGTTATTTATCATTAGGCAGGCGCCTTGCAATAGGTCTACGTATATGTCTGCCTTTGGAGCTCCGCTGCCCCTCAGATTCTCCCATCCTTAACCTTGTTGCAATTTGACAAGGGCTTTTTTTAAAGTGGTGCGTTGTCATAACTGATTCATGGTGCGAGAAGTCACCAGCATTCACCTGACTGAGCAATATACAGTATAACAAAGTTATTGAAGAAAATTGAAAGAGCTCATATCAATATACAAGTTATTAAAATCTTTTGTACTGAGCTTCCCCTAGTGCTGACAAACTGCTATTCTAAGATAGCAAACAGGGGAGTAACTAGGAAAGGCTGTGCCTTATAGCAGACTTACATAAACTGTAGAACACACATTTATATACTTATATACACTGTCACAAGGTCACTATTGAATTGGAGTGAAAATGAGTGTTCATGTGTATTACAGTGACCAGAATGTGAATTGGGTCAAACTTGAAACTGTTTTCCATGTGTTTTCTCTTGGAAGACCTGGTACAGGACTCTAATTGCTGGAGTGGAGACAAAAGTGTGATCACCACTCCAGACCAAAGCTTCCAGTTTCTAACGGGTCTAACCATGCACCAGGTGTGCAATCCCTTAAAGAAGGGTGTGGAGCAGTCAGAAGGGGTTCTCTACCTGGAGACACAGAAGCTGGACTGTGTGACTATGGAGGGCCGCCAAGTGTATAGTTAGAGCTGGACAGGCAAGGATTTTATTTGATGTTTAGTTTGATACTGCAGTTTTTTCTGGAATAAATGCACAGTTTCAACTTTAATCCTGTTGTCCATGAGAGCTTTGTCATTGCCGACCCCCACATTTGAGCTGAACCCCTACAACACACAGAGGGCTTATTTACTAAGCGTCACGGATCGCACTTTCGCCAGACTGTTTATGGTTTTCGGTATTTAATTTTCAATTTGTGTCGCAAGACAATGCACTTACCGGCGGACCTGAGAGGGGAAGCGATACATGATCTTAGTGAATAGCGCCAGAGTGCATGATCGTTGGAACAATGCATTTTGCATGAACAGGGTAAGCAAATGTGCCCCAGTTCTACATGCATACACTTTCTTACACACATGCATGTATACATTCATACACACAGATCTATGATCTCATATATAGATTTATACACTTATACATACAATGGGGCATATTTATCAGGGCTTCTGCGCCAGGTCAGTGGAGTAGAAGCCCTGAAAAAAATTTAAAATGCTAGCTTATTGCTAGAACTTGCGATTATTTTTCACTTTCTGCCACCTCCACGCCAGGGGAACATGGAGGGGCATGAAAGGGGGGGAAGACGGCCAGTTGGGGGGCTGGCACGGCCGGAGGGAAGGCCAGAGCCTCTTGATGTATCTAGCTGAGCCGCATGCTTGGGCCGACATATGATATATAGCCCCCAATAACGCTACCACAGAGATTTCTAGGCACAAGTTGTTTTTGAAGAGTTTGCTGAAAAGAAAGCTTTAGTTATTTGCTTTTCTAGTATCCCCTTTCATTACAATTACTCAACGCCTGTGTTTTCTGCTCCTCGGGAAACGTTACTGTGCCCACTGTGTTGCAGAGGGTTACCTAAATGCGGTACTACATACGTATTGTAGAGGTTTCATGAGAATAGTTATGCCAAAAAATTATCAGGGTTCATAGGTATCCCCTAAAAATTGTACTCACCTTGAAAAAAGATATTGGCAGGTCCAAATGAATGGTCTTTGTGTTTTTAGGGAACAGCAACCTGTGAAGAAGAGCCTCTGCCTTTGCACTCTTCAACCTTTCATTAAAGTCAGTTCAGAAGAGCCCTGATTTTTCTTTCTATGGTGCTCCATAATTTTACTCACAATTAATTACCTTTTGTGAGTCACACAGTGATATCCTCCACCTAGAGAGTAGAAATGCCCTAATCCTGTTTTTGTGCATCACACTGTAATTATTCATAATATTATAGTAGTTAAGGCTTAAAAAGGACATTGGTCCATCAAGTTTAACGCACAGATATTGCCTCTTGCTGGTTCTTGCAAGACAGTTCGGGAACCCTCATGGAGGGCCTCGCTTTCACAGCAACTAATCAGGACCTCCTAGATCCCTTCAAAGATGAAAGTGCCAATATGCCTACAGAATATGAGTGGCAAAACCAAGTTTGATTGTTTTAGCAGCAACTGTTTGATGATAAAAATATCTTATACATTTTATTTAATTTTGAAGATAATTATCATAAATAATCCAGAAATGTCACATTAACTACTTTAGTGGTTCCAAAAACAGACTTTGATTTAGAAATTACTTGGGGCTTTTGGACACCCTACATGTTGCAGATAAGAACTCCAGAAACCTTTGGCCACTTAGGCTGGCATCATATAGGGAGGAATTGATGCATTGAACACTTTCCAGTGGCTGACATCCTACAGTCAGTCAGTCAGATGTTTCCAAATTATAATAATGATGATGATAAAAATAATCGATCTTTAGTGCCATCATATTCCACAGGGCTTTACAAATCATGGGGTACATATACAAAATATGAAACATAAACACATTTATCAACCATTATCCATATTGCTGATTTTACAAGTCTGAAGCACATTGTTTGCAAATACACATTAACAGAGATATTACAAGATACAAAAACATCAGAACAAAATCAACAAGTGACTTAATAAATGCACTGAAAAATTTGCTCAATCATCTTTACCGTCTGCAGAAACACTGCCACTATATTAGAACCAGATGACAGTACAACACCTCTCAAAAACATAACACCTTGCATGGCCACGCTAATTTTTGTTGAGTGACGCTTTTCTATGAGGATCAGGGAACCGCCACACTGGCTAGGCAGTTGTTGATGGCCATTCATACAAGTTGCTGTGTTAGTAGTCCTCACAGAAGCCTGCAGTTGCAATGGATATTACCTAATTGATCAGGTCTCTGCTTCATTACCTAATTTGGACTACATCTCTGAATTTGACACTTGGGAACCTTGGAAAAACCTTGAGAAAAGAACTCTACAATTATTTCTGACATCAACAGCAATCAGAAGAAAGCCCACCTAGATACATTTCTGCAAAGGCAAGAAGCTTTCACAATCTCTCTGTCCAGAAACCTAAGTGGAACTTCATCTAGCTAGCATAATAGTTGATAGTTTTATGAAACATTAAAGTCAAAACTGAAATCATACATTGGGTATTGGCAAAATCTTGTTATACACAAAAAGTTGTGTTATAAAAGACTGGGCTAATAGGCCATGTGCTATCTGTGCAACCGTTCTCAAGAAATAAATGGCAATATCTATGTTAAGCTCCACAGGTGGTTAAACAACACATTAGGGCAAAGAACACAGTCCTCTGGATGATGGGAGTGAAAATAAGAGGACCGTTGTTCAGAGATGTACATTGGGTGGCAGAATAGTAAGACCAAAGGTGTTAAGCCTCCAAGTTGGGCGAGTGGGGTGCACACCCCAGCATACCACCTACACATAATGGGGAATGATCAGATACTGAATGGAAAAGGAAAGTGGCATCACCAGTCATCAGAAGGGTTGCATGATCAGTAAGGCATATATCAATGAGAGACATAGAATTATAGGAAGCTGAAAAACATGAGAAAGTTCTGGCATCTGGGTGTAGCCGAGACCACCCATCATCCAACACCAGGTTCGCAGCTAGGGCATGGAAAGCAGTGATAGAAGATGGGGCCAGTGCCTGCACCACTACTGAATTGCTATCTAAGGATCTGTCCCAAATAGTGTTAAAATCTCCTATACACAGTACATGGATTCTTGTGTGCGTTAGCATAATGTCAAGGATAGGACAGAGAAGTTAGGATCACCGGAGCACCATGGAAAAATGTGTGTAGAATAACGTAGTAGCCATCAGGATCAATAACCACTTTCAGCAGGGTAAAAGAAACACTCCTAGGTATAAATATAGATACCCCTCAAGCATTCAAGGAAAACACAGAGTGATAGGCCCTACCCATCCAGGATTTTTTAAGTCAGTATAGTCGATCACCCTCCAGGTCCTGTAATCACATAGGGGCACATTTACTAAGGGTCACTCACCTCATTTCTGTCAGAGTTCCCAACTATTTCCGATTTTAACAGGGGTTTTTGGAGCACGCGATCAGATTTTGGCGTCGACTTTCATGCAACACAAATCGGGGGCGTGGCCGTCGGACAACCCAACTGATTCGGACTAAGTGCGGGATTTAAAATTCAAATTGTGTCGCAAGGCAATGCACTCACATACACCTGGAAGAAGAAGGTGAACTCCGGTGGACCTCAGCGGGGAAGCGTTACATGCAGGATATTGGGCGCGCGCACAATCTTAGTGAATCGCGCCGGACTTCATCCTCGTCAAACATTGCACTTTGGGGATTGTGACAGGACTGGGTAAGTAAATGTGCCCCTGTATGTCAAAACTGTGCTTCCTGAAGTATTGTAAGGTCCAGGGATTGCTTCTTGCTATCCTTTACTCCCCTAACATTCCAAAAGACCATTGTTTGGTTTCAAGTCACCATTTCATTGTGGTAGAGAGAGGCAGGTAGTAGAACCACAAGGTGAGGCGCTGTGATGCTACAGGTGTCAAGACAGGTGCAGTAGGGTGGAATACAAGAATAATATAGACATAAAAACCCAACCCCCACCAAAAACCAATTGTTGAAGATGCCAGCATAAACTCCAAGTATAGGGAGAACAAAAACAGGATTAGGAGTCAGCATACCAGAGGCTAACCAGTTCCGTACCAGTAAAGGAGAAACACAATCCATATACAACCTAATAAGTAGAAAATGTTATGTTAAGCTCCAAATGGAAAGGAGGAGCTTCACCCATTTACAATAAGAAAGGGTACAAAATCACACCCCAGGCCAGCATGACACGTAGTGTGGTGACTCAGCCAGCCAGAATAATATCAGTCCTGTGGGTTTCATTGGTGATTTAATTCTGGGACCTGAAAGATACTTCATATGCAACCTTGTATCCAAATTGTTTAACTTGGTTGTCGTCTGTAGATCTTTTATTTTATATAAAAGTAAAAAACATAACAATACAAAACAAACGTAATATACAATATATACAAAATATATACAATCTTACCTGCTGGTCCAGCCATATTCACACCTAGCAATAACTTAAAATACACCAAAATGAATAAACACCAAATACCACAACCCCCACCCAACCGATTATCACAACCTAAACCAAACCAATAAACAAAGGCAAGCCACACGCACAAATAAACATAAATGACTATAAATATACATATACCCACCCCACATCCTCTAATAACAAACCACCCCACACAGATCACATCCCACACTCATTTTTTTTTTTTAAATATATAATAACAAACACAGAATACACATAACACTACACTAAACTAAATCCCTCGCCTGCACCCTCCCCTGCCCCCAGACACTGGTCTAACGTCTGCGTTAAGTAGTCCAGACCAGTGTCCAAGGTCAGTTCATAAGTCCCACCACCATCGCCCCCCTTCCAACCTAACACTATGTCCCAAACCCCACTATATACAATATATACACTGATTACAACATGACTTGAATAAAACATAATACAAATAAAACCTTAACAAGGTAAATCTAAACCACATAAAGCCCAGGTTCGGCGCCTGCAAACCCCTACATCACTACATGCCCAGAACACAAAACAAAAATCTACAGTGCAGCATCAGCCCAACACCAGGAGAGGAGATGACAAACTAAGGGACACTAAAGGAGAAGCCCCTCCAAAGGAGAGAGGCTCTCCCCGTGCCCAGCCTCTCATACTACAGAGAGCGCACCTTCACCAGGTCACCCAGAATGTTCCTAACCACCTCATCCACCGGGAGGATTTTACGCTGCGTTGATACTAAGCACCGTGCGTTCCACGTCTGTCTGTCGTCTGTAATGTCTCACAAAGGCCATGGTTCAGGTCTGAAGAAGAGAACAGAGATTAGAACCAAACCCTGATAGAACAAAGAATACTTGTTCTAAAATCATTATTGCTGTTGCAAAATGTGTGAAAGGAGCATGTTCTAAGATCAGAGGCAGATTAAGACTGCCATGGGCCATGAAGGAATATTATTGCCCCTACAAGGCTGGATTTCACTTCCTCCATCTACCTGCTATCAATCTGCAGTTTCAGACCTTGGCTACATCTGTATTGAGAGCTCTCAATTCTCAGTATAAAATTTGGTGTTTGGCAATTTGGGACAGCTCTTTATACATTTATTATGTTATTATTTAATTATTCCTCTTATTTAATTTTATTAATATTATTAATATTAATACATTTTCAACTGCCCTGTAAGATGGATTGGATTGTATATCAGTATTGTATTATACAATATACAGTAGTGTATTATCAGTATAATTGGTATCACACTTATTGCATGCTATGATTAACAATCAACCTATGTTACATGTTTTTCAATGCAAAAGCTACAAGAAAATATGTCCTAATTTAAGATGCAGATTACCGTATTTTTCGTACTATAAGGCGCACCAGATTATAAGGCGCACCATCAATAAATGCCTTCTTAAAAGTCTAAGTTTATATATAAGGCGCACCGGATTATAAGGCGCACCTGATTATAAGGATGAATGACCAGCAGGTGGCAGACCTGTGCACAGTTCAAGGCAGCTGTTGTCTGTAAGTACAATTCATGGATAAGGTGCACTGGACTATAAGGCACACCTTTGATTCCTGAGAAAATCAAAGGATTTTTTGTGTGCCTTATAGTCCGAAAAATACGGTACAGGGAAATCCACTGCTGAATTTGCTTTCTACTGATACCACTAAAGGAGAACTCTAGTTGCTATACACACTATACCATGTGCAATATAATTATATATTCAGTGAACTTAACCACTTGAAAATTGCCTGATCAGCAGTTTCCTCAATAATACGGTTGGTTTGCCTTGTTTATGGTTTTCATCATGTATATTTACAGAACATACTGAACTCAGTCTAATAAGAAGCTTATTATATAACCTTGTCTGTATTAATTCCCCTTTCAAGACAAGAGTCTGCAAAGAAAGGCAAGCAGATTTATGATGTACAGACTTTTTTAGACTTCCATCACATGAACAAGACAGTACAGATAATATTAACCTTCGCCCATAGCAAAGTCAATGTCATCTAATGAAAATGATCATAATTTAAATGCAAAGAGCATTTTATGGACCTATTTTTAGAATTAGTGTGCACATCAGCTGTGTTTTACCATTATACTATTGAGAATGACAACATGCAAAAATAGATCACAAAAATGACTCAAGGAAATAAATGGAGCTTAGCCAATTATGAAGCCAGTGTCCATATAGAACAGCCTAGATGAAAAGCTTTAAAAATGCCAGAAGCTGTTAGGTGGCAAAAGACGATGCCTGGAATATGCAATGCTGCAACTTTGGGCTATTTGAATTATTTTTAGTGAATTATCTCACTTAAAGGGGTTGTTTAAGCAAATAATTGATATACAATTATAATTATATACAATTTTCCAATAAACTTTCTGTATCAATTCTTCATGGTTTTCTAGATCTCTGCTTGCTGTTCTGCTATGGAAATCTATTGTTTCTTCCAGTGCTTAAAAAATCTGCCCCTGGTCATGTGATGGACATGCAGGTGCATGAGCCGTTAGAATCACACAGCTCTGATTAATAACGGCTCATGCACCTGCCTGTCATTCATTGCATGACTGATTTCTGTCCACAGGAAGTAAACAAAGAAGCTATCTATAGCAGGACAGCAAGCAGAGATCTAGAAAACAGCGAGGAATTAATACAGAAAGTATATTGGAAAATGGTATAACTTTTTATTACACATACCATATCAATTTGCTGAAAGTGGACAACATCTTTAAGGTTATAAGCACAGAGCTAGGTTATGCTTCAATTGTCATAAGGAACCAGGAACTAGGCTCCTTAAAGGGGTTGGCCACTTTACCTATTTTTTTTTTTAATATGTGTGTTAGTGTCAGACAGACATTCCTGTCCATAAAATGGCTTACAATGTGATCTCTATCTGTCCATAAACAACCACCCTCCATCTGCAGGTACACAGCATAAGGCAAGATGGCTGCCGACCGTAAATCAGAAGATACAGGGTCGGAAACCAGGAGCAACTGAAATTGTGTACACCAGGACTGATAGAGACAGGATGGCAGGGGCATCGCTAGGTCAAAAGTTCCGGGGCTCATGCCACGCATCTTTTGGCCGGAGCCCAGGATCTCCCCAGGTCAGCAGGACATTTGTCACGCTGCCCACCATTCCTCCCCTCTCCCATCAGGATCTGTATCCTCAGGACACAGATCTTGAGTAGAAAGTGTGCACTAAATACTGCTTTCTTCTGCAGGTCTTGCAGCCTCGGGACTGCAGGACCTGTGATGATGTCATCTGTCACATGACCTGCAGGGGAAGCCTGTGCACAGAGCTGCACAAATAAGTTGAGGGGGATACATGAGGGGATCTGTGTGGAGGACATTACTGGGGGGGGCTGTGTGGGGGACATTACTTGGGGGCTGTGAGAAGACATTACTGGGTGGATGTGTGGGGGACATTACTGGGGGGGCTGTGTGAAGACATCACTGGGTGGATGTGTGGGGGCATTACTGAGGTGATGTGTAAGGACATTATTTGGGGGCTGTGTGAGGACATTACTGGGGGGCTGTTTCGGGGACATTACCAGGGCACTGTGTAGGGGACATTACTGGGGTCTGAGTGAGGACATTACTAGGGGGCTGACATTACAGGCGGGATTTGTGGAGGACATTTTTGGGGGCTGTATGGGGGACATTACTGGGCGCTGTGTGGGGCACATTACTAAGTACTGTGTGGGCACATTACTGGGGGCCTGTGTGGGGGACATTACTGGAGGGCTGTGTGAGGACATTAGTGGGGATGTGTGGGGGCATATGCATTTCATTAAAACACCTGGTGTCTTGTATTGTTTAAATGTGAGTCAAACATGTGAGTGCAGCCTTACAGTATTTGAGAGTGTTAGGGGTAACACTATCAGGGAACCAAGATGTCAGGACAATGAAGAACATAAGATGTCTCTGTGGTGAACTCCACAGGGAGGACACGTGGCTGAAGAGGAGACATGGAGGGCCTTATGGAGAAGATAGAGAACTGCAATCACTGTGTTTTCTGTAGCTGTATATACTGTCAGTGAAGTTGTTATTGGCACAACCAAATGTGAGGGGGTTATGTACAGGAGGGGGCATTACTGAAAGTGCAATACATTTGCATTGTGGCCCGTGCCCCTGATCTTTTACAACCCTAGCAACACCGCTGCAGGTTAGCTTTATATCTGTGAAATGCTTTATTTTTGTTAATAACATATAAGGGAATGTGTTATTTTGTTTTCCTGCTTACATTTAAGAAACTTTTCTTCATGGGAATACCTCTTTAATCAGCTTCATACAACAAAGTAATAAAAGGTTATGGGTATTGCAGAGTTTTTATTTTGAAATCAAGACATATTCAGGCCATATAAATTTGTTACTTACAGAGAAATTTCTACTTTCTCGGTACAAGCCTCAGAATATTAAATTGTGTCATTTAAATATACAACAATCCCTTGTAGAAATAAAAACCTGATAAAATTGTATTAAGGGGATAAAGGAAAACATGTAAATACCAAGGAATTTTAAATGTGATAATCTTATATCTTAAATCCTATCTCACATTTGTTTTCCGTGGCATCCTTCTTTTTATAATCAACTTTTAGATTTATGTTAATGATCCAGGAAAGCTCTGGGGGTGTTACCAGAGCCCCTTCATGCTGCAGCTTCATAGGAGTTCACACTGTGCAAGAAACACTTCCCCATCTCACTGTATGTTGGAACTTCCTCTGCTGCAGTGAGATTACATCAGGTAGAGGGAGGGGGAAGTGCTGAGAGAGCAGGGGGAAGTGCTGAGGGAGCTGGGGGAGGGCCGATAGCGTTGCAATCTGTTATGCTTCAGTACAGCTCCTCCCCTGAACTCTTATGGCTCATAAGCATAATTTTAAAAGTTGGATTTAGAAAAAAAGAAGGCCATACATAACAAATATAAGAAGATTACCATAGCCATGGTGTCCGGAGTAAATTCCCTTGTTTATCATGTTTTATATTGATGATAGATTTCCATTAACAATGCAGAATTCTACAATAGCTCGGACTTTATAGACCTGTATCTTTACTATTTTCCTATGATACCCTAACATCCTGTGGGGGTATGATTCATAATGCCAGAGTTTTCCACTGGTTCTTTACAAATTCAAAAGTAGAAAACAAAAAAATAGAATAATGACCTAGAAAGTTGTAAAGTTATTACATTGCTGCTTAGCTTCCGAAGAAATAACCATTCTGTAAGTAATGAGAGAATTCTGTATTCCAAAAATTATTGATCTTTCAATGACACTTTCATCATTAGTTAAGAAACTGCTGAAGTATGAAGATGTTTCATTTATTTCTCTTTGTTTTCAACTTTCAAAGACTGTTTGGGTTGCTAAAATGAAAAGCAGTATCAGTAACAGATTGTTTCAATATTGCTTTTTGTAGGCTTTTGCATACATAAGGATGTTTCGGCTTCAACATCTACAACAATTGCTGTTTGAATTAGCGACTAATGAGAAACCCTTAACATATTCTTTTGATTTAATAGATGTGGAGGAGAGAGAACGGCACAGAACAGATTGATTTGTGTTTACTGTTGATTGAAGTAGTACATTGAATATTTTATATCACCACATTTGCATTAAATGCCTTCATTTAAAAATACAGCATACACCAGCTCCATTGTAGCATGGAAAGGAGATGGTGTTTCAACAGTTCTAAATTTTTACTCAATACTTTTAGTGTTTTCTATTATTGATTGAGCTCTAAACGAAGTATAAAGTTAAACAATGTTCTAAGGAAAAAATACATTCATTTTGAATGAAACTTGTTAGTGGCTTTTCAAAAGTAACTTTTCAGTTTAATAGGAGTTGCACATTCGGCACAGTTTCTGTTTCCAAAGTAATAAGTGCAGTTATTTTTTGGACCTGATATCCAAATTAGGCTTTGTATATTCAGTTGGGCTGTCCTAAGAGCCTTATTATATTGGTAGCAAAGCTATCAGCAGTGAATTCTCAAATAATCGGAACTAGAGAAAAAATTCAAACTGCACTGGAAATCAGTAGAGCGACATCAGGGCCATTTTTATCGCTTAGCAAGAGTCACAACCAATCCAATAAACAAAGGTATAAAAATTGGGGAATAGCAAAGAAAGAATAGTGCTTTTTGCTGATGACATGTTGCTAATGTTATCTAACGTTTCAGGTTCCCTGATAGAAGTGCTGAAAACACTTCAACAATTCGGTAAATTTGAAATATTGAAGGATGAAATATAAATTGTATAAGTCAACTATATTACCTTTGGATGAAACAACTGATATACCAAAAACAAAACCTAAAATATTAGGTTTGAATGATAGCTTCAAATACTTGGGCATTAGATTGGGTTAAAATGTGAACAATTATGTTGAACGTAGTAATGTGATCCCAGCAATACAGACAACAAAAGCAAAGATTCAACTCATGGCAAGAATTGATATAGTTAATATGGTGATACTACCAAGATTTATGTATCTCCTTCTTAACTGCCCAGTGTGGATTGAAGGAAACATATTTAGTACATAAGAGGGAATAATGTGAGAATTTATATGGCAAGGCAAAAGAGCAAGGATTAAATATAATTATCTTCAATACTCTAGGAATCGGGAAGGAATAGGGCTAACTAATTATATTATTACGCAGCGGAATTACAACAACTAGCGAAATGGCAGGATCAAAATTTATCAGAAACAATAACATCTATTTACCCAGCTATGAATAATAAAGATGTATTTCAGTCCTTAGAGGCCAGTCTTTTTGAGGTTGACAAGAAGATGATCCCATTAAAAAACATTTTAAAAATATGGAATATGCCCAAGAGGGTAAAGGGACGAAACAGGATGCTACCTTGTACTCCATTATGGACAAACCGATATCTGAAAGGAGTTCAAGAGGCAGATGGGGGAAGATATTGGGATTATAGGGGAATATAAACAGTTGAAAATCTATTTAGTAAGTATCCAGAATTATTATGGAAAGGGGATGGTAGATGAATTTAGGCATATACAATTAAAGGCAATTGTAGAGAAGGCAAAAGAAGAGGTAGCTTTTGAGGTGGGACATTCTGTAGTATAGAATCCTTCAGAAAAAAAGAAGAAAGAAAATACCCCAGAATACGTATGGAAAAATGAAGGCAGGATATTGACAATATGACAAAAGAGAAATGGGATGCTAAGATTAAGAATCTTAGCAAATCTCATGCAATCCTGGGTTTCTGGAGACACAATATGCTGACATATTCCACTTGCTGTGGAGATGTCCCTAACTATATAGATATTGGGAATTGATTATAGATAGGATACCTGACATTTTCCAAGTGAAAATAACACTAGAACCATGTTTGTGTATTTTGGGGTATCTAGAATATCCAACAGAATTGTGAATATACACTCACCGGCCACTTTATTAGGTACACCATGCTAGTAACGGGTTAGACCCCCTTTTGCCTCCAGAACTGCCTCAATTCGTCGTGGCATAGATTCAACAAGGTGCTGGAAGCATTCCTCAGAGATTTTGGTCCATATTGACATGATGGCATCACGCAGTTGCCGCAGATTTGTCGGCTGCACATCCATGATGCGAATCTCCCGTTTCACCACATCCCAAAGATGCTCTATTGGATTGAGATCTGGGGACTGTGGAAGCCATTTGAGTACAGTGAACTCATTGTCATGTTCAAGAAACCAGTCTGAGATGATTCAGCTTTATGACATGGCGCATTATCCTGCTGAAAGTAGCCATCAGGTGTTGGGTACATTGTGGTCATAAAGGGATGGACATGGTCAGCATCAATACTCAGGTAGGCTGTGGCGTTGCAACGATGCTCAATTGGTACCAAGGGGCCCAAAGAGTGCCAAGAAAATATTCCCCACACCATGACACCACCACCACCAGCCTGAACCGTTGATACAAGGCAGGATGGATCCATGCTTTCATGTTGTTGACACCAAATTCTGACCCTACCATCCGAATGTCGCAGCAGAAATCGAGACTCATCAGACCAGGCAACGTTTTTCCAATCTTCTACTGTCCAATTTCGATGAGCTTGTGCAAATTGTAGCCTCAGTTGCCTGTTCTTAGCTGAAAGGAGTGGCACCCGGTGTGGTCTTCTGCTGCTGTAGCCCATCTGCCTCATCAGAGATGCTCTTCTGCCTACCTTGGTTGTAACGGGTGGCGATTTGAGTCACTGTTGCCTTTCTATCAGTTCGAACCAGTCTGCCCATTCTCCTCTGACCTCTGGCATCAACAAGGCATTTCCGCCCACAGAACTGCCGCTCACTGGATGTTTTTTCATTTTCGGACCATTCTCTGTAAACCCTAGAGATGGTTGTGCGTGAAAATCCAGTAGATCAGCAGTTTCTGAAATACTCAGACCAGCCCTTTTGGCACCAACAACCATGCCACGTTCAAAGGCACTCAAATCACCTTTCTTCCCCATACTGATGCTCGGTTTGAACTGCAGGAGATTGTCTTGACCATGTCTACATGCCTAAATGCACTGAGTTGCCGCCATGTGATTGGCTGATTAGAAATTAAGTGTTAACAAGCAGTTGGACAGGTGTACCTAATAAAGTGGCCGGTGAGTGTATAAGTATCAAATCTTATTGATGGAATTAACTGCCAGGAAGATAGTAGCATTGTCATGGGTGCTCCCGCGATCCCTGTCTCGGGTTGCAGGCGCACCCGTGTCCCTCTGTGTGCCCCCGCTCCTGCCACAGCTCCGGACTCACCTGTCCTGGCTCCTGCTCCCCAGCAGACTGCCTTCTGTGCGTGTCCTAGGGCACGCGCTCACAGGGTGTCGGAGATACAAAGGGCCAGTGCACCAATGATTAGTACGCTGGCTGAACACCTTCACCTTATTAACCAGCACCTCCCTTCCTTCCCCGCTGGATCTTTGTGCCTACGTCTTAGAGAAAGCTCCCCAGCGATATTCCTGTGTACCTGTGTGTTTCTGCTTCTGAGTTCCCGTGCTCCTGTGTTCCTGCTCCTGAGTTTCTGTGTTTCCGTGTTTCTGTGTTCCCGTGTCCCTGTGTTCTCGCATTCCTGTGTTCCCTCGTTGCCATGTTCCTATGTTCCCGTTCCCATCTGCCTGGACCTCCCGTTGCTGACCCCGGATTGGACCTGACCTTGCATCTCTACCACCTGCCCTGACCCTTATCCTGTGCCTGAACCTGACCACGAAACTGTCTCCTGTTAATGTACATTGACCTCGGCTGCCACCGCGGGCTAGTCGCAATGAGGTATGGTGTTATAGTATTTTTTAATATGATTTTGTGGATAATGAATATGTATGTACATTTATTAATATTTAATAAAAAAAATAAAAATAGAGTTGCAACCACCCAAGGAGCCAATATTATAGAGCCCAGGGGCGGGAGAAAGCAAGTGGGGAGACATCCGGGGTGGTTAAAAAAGATGAAAACTGGTGTACAGCTGAAAAAACATGTTTTGACCGTCAACCTGGCAGCCCGAGGAGATACTCCACTGTTGTATCTTGTGTAAGCACTGATTTTGATTTTAGGTATTCCACATCTCTTTACTACTCCTTATATTTATCCTCATATAAGTGTCAGGATTGATTGTTTGTTATGTTCCACTCTCGTGGTTCAGCTTAGATATCACCTGCAATATTTTATGCATGTTCTTATACATTTGTGATTAATTAAGATATTGGGGCACATTTACTAAGGGCATTGCACCAGTTTTCTATCGGACTTTGCTTGTTCTTTTTGTTTGCACAGGTATTTAAGAAGTGTCTGCACCACATCTGTGGCACACGCGACCCTTCATGAGACACAATTTTGTGCACTGAAGGGAGCGTTTCCGGTGCTCAGTTAGACACCAAATTTAACATGCAACGTCCAACAGAATTGTTTTGCATGCCGTGTGCTAAAGGTGCACCAAAAAAAGTGGTGCACTCTGTCGGGGACGCCAGAAGAACAGGACATGGATTTAAAAGGGGTTTTTGGCGCACGCTGTCTGATTTTGGCACAATTGCGCCAGCTTTCATGACACACAAAACGGGTGGGCGGGTCATCGGACGATCCAACTGATTCAGATAAATCGTGGGATTTAACTTAAAAATTGTGTCGCAAGCCATGCACTTACATACACCGAGAAGAAGAAGGTGATATCCGGCAGACAACAGCAGGGAAGCGACACATGCAGGATATCGGACGCACGATCTTCATGAATCGCGACAGAGTTCATCCTCGTCGGATAGTCCACATTGGGGATCGTGCAGGGATCGGGTAAATAAATGTTCCCCATTATATTGCTTATTTTATTTTGCCATTGATGATCAGTACTATATATAACTTATTATATTACTCATTTCTTCCCGTTATACAAAATTGGTATTGTACATAAATAAATAACATGGAGGAGGAAATCAGCTGTGTGTCTATTGCCAGCAGCCAGAGGGTTTTTTTTTCCACTGATGTTAAAAATCAATGCAAGAAACCTTAGGGTGTGGTAACATAGTAGTATTTCTATAGCAGTGATCCACCCCAAAAAAACTATAGTATCCAAAATCTCAATATAGAAGAGAAAAATAGGTAGCTCTTACGAGATATAACATTTTTGTCCTTTAATTCATTGTTTAAAACTTGCAGTAGACATAGGGAGCAGGGGATCTCAATGAAAAAAGGACGCTGATTTTTAAAGGAAATCTAACATTTAAATGAAGTGGTTATAAACTTCTTACTATGACACTTAGGCTTCATTCACACGACCCTTGTGGGAACGTATATACAGCCACAAGCTTGCATAGTGTCACTTTATTTCACAACAGTCTGGACATGGCAGGAGTAGGAGTCTACTCCACACTCCTGTTATTCTCTTCTTTCTATATTAACCTGTGATAATGACAATGACAATGCTCTTCACCCTCTACTTACTAAGGTCACGGAGCTAGGATTACACTTACTATATACAGTATTCATTCATACAGTATGCACTGGCCTCTGCTGCTGTGTAAATAATACATCTGTAAAGGATCAGAAAGCCAATAATCTGTTTTATTTTAATCATCAAACCTATAAGCAAGAGTAAAACTTGTTTATTATAATTGCTAATGACTTTTTGTGTTACTTCACTGAAAACTGTCTTTTGCACCATTTGCATGATTCAGAAGGAAATGGGGTACTATTGGAAAATTTAATCAGAGGCTGCACTGAAAGAACTCAGTAGAGGGTTTCTTTTAATGATTTTTAATGCAGAGGTGCATCAGCAAAAAGGCAAGTTGGGCCTCTTGCCTCAGGCAGCACTACCTGCAGAAAGATAGGGGGACAGCATCAGGGGTTCCATTATCTAGTACAAAGCGGGACCTACCACTTAAAAATAGTGTCTCTCCATACCTGAAGACAGCATTGGTTTAAGATTCCATTTACTATAACATAAGCTGATATATTTTTACTCGATGGGGCAGAGGCCGTACCGTCTTGTTCCAGCAAGTTTTCTGTTAGGTACATGTGTAGGAGGGAGAAACAAAACATATGAGACTTTGGTGATTGCTTTCTGCCAAATAAGGAGATGTCAATATAATTAAAGGCAAATGGCTTGTTGTTACAGATTTTGCACTAGGGACCAGGAACTTCATGAAGCCTCTGATACAAATCTTCTTCCACAGAAGATGAAAACCACAACAGCTAAGTGCAGTTACAAGCATGCCGAGTATTTTATACATTCCTTGGTTAATATTGATTTCGTAAGGCATCATTGTATGTGATGGGGAAACCTTCATGTGTTATCTTATTGTGCAAGTATTAAACCATCTTTAGTGTTCATTGACAGTTATGATCAGAAAACTTTTCTTTTCCATCACCACAATATACCAATCTATAAATGGCTGTTAACCAGCATGGTGCACAACACAGTACTGTGTGACTGGCACTATAGACAAGCCTTATCTGTGCGCAAGTACAATGCTAAACCTCCACCTACCTTATAGACTGCCGGCATGCCACCTACCTCATAGACTGCAGGCATTCCACCTACCTCATAGACTGCCAACATGCCACCTACCTCATAGACTGCCAGCATGCCACCTACCTCATAGACTGCAGGCATGCCACCTACCTCATAGACTGCAGGCATGCCACCTACCTCATAGACTGCAGGCATGGCACCTACCTCATAGACTGCCAACATGCCACCTACCTCATAGACTGCCAGCATGCCACCTACCTCATAGACTGCAGGCATGCCACCTACCTCATAGACTGCAGGCATGGCACCTACCTCATAGACTGCCAACATGCCACCTACCTCATAGACTGCCAACATGCCACCTACCTCATAGACTGCAGGCATGCCACCTACCTCATAGACTGCAGGCATGCCACCTACCTCATAGACTGCAGGCATGCCACCTACCTCATAGACTGCAGAAATACCACCTACCTCATAGACTGCAGGCATGCCACCTACCTCATAGACTGCAGGCATGCCACCTACCTTATACACTGCAGTCATGCCACCTACCTCATACACTGCAGGCATCCCACCTACCTCATAGACTGCAGGCATGCCACCTACCTCATAGACTGCCAGCTTGCCATCCAATTTCATATATTGCGGGCATGCCACCTTCCTCATAGACTGCCAGCATGCCACCTATCTCATATATTGCGGGCATGCCACCTACCTCATAGACTGCAGGCATGCCACCTACCTCATACACTGCAGGCATGCCACCTACCTCATAGACTGCCAGCATGCCACCTATCTCATATATTGCGGGCATGCCACCTACCTCATAGACTGCAGGCATGCCACCTACCTCATACACTGCAGGCATGCCACCTACTTTATACACAGATTAACCGACCAAAGAAGCTCAAAAGGGGGAGGGGTCATCACCCAACTGCACCCACTCGCTCGGCTCAAAGAGCCACCGCTACACACCAAAAAAAGAGCAAGAGCACAACAATCATGTAAACGAAATATAAAATTTCTAAATTTTATTAACCCCTTAACGCTCTGCGCCGTAGCTCTACGGCGCAGAGGTATAAGGGATGTATGAAGAGGGCTCACGGGCTGAGTCCTCTTCATACAGAGGTGGGGGTTTTTGCATTTTGCACAAAACCCCCACCGCTAATAACCGCAGTCGGTGCTTGCACCGATCGCAGCTATTAACCCTCTAAACGCCGCCCGCAAAGTCGCGGGCGGCGTTTAAAAGACGGTGGCGCGCGGGCGCCGCCATCTTTTTGCCGATCGCCACGCCCCCGAACGTCATCGGGGGGCGGCGATCGGTTACCATGGTAGCCTCGGGTCTTCTTTTGACACGAGGCTACATGGTTTATGCAGGTTCGTTACAATGAGCCAGTGGCTCATTGTAATGTAAGACCTGCAAAAACGCCATATATTGCAATACTGTAGTATTGCAGTATATGGTAGGAGCGATCTGACCATCTAGGGTTAATGTACCCTAGATGGTCTAAAAAATAGTGAAAAAAAAAAGAAAAAAAAAAGTTTAAAAAATAAAAAAAATTAATAAAATATTAAAAGTTCAAATCACCCCCCTTTCCCTAGAACGGATATAAAACATAACAAACAGTAAAAATCACAGACATATTAGGTATCGCCGCGTCCCAAAATGCCCGATCTATCAAAATATAAAAACGGTTACGGCCGGCGGTGACCTCCGAGGCGGGAAATGGCGCCCAAATGTCCGAAATGCGACTTTTACACCTTTTTACATAACATAAAAAATGAAATAAAAAATGATCAAAATGTCGCACAGACCTCAAAATGGTAGCAATGAAAACGTCGCCTCATTTCGCAAAAAATGACCCCTCACACATTTCCGTGCGCCAAAGTATGAAAAAGTTATTAGCGTCAGAAGATGGCAAAAATTTTTTTTTCTTTTTTGTACACATTCGTTTAATTTTTGTAAATGTATTAAAACACAATAAAACCTATATAAATTTGGTATCACCGCGATCGCACCGAACCAAAGAACAAAGTAGGTGTGTTATTTGGAGCGAAGAGTGAAAGTCGTAAAAACTGAGCCCACAAGAACGTGACGCACGTGCGGTTTTTTTTCAATTTTTCCACATTTGGAATTTTTTTTCAGCTTCGCAGTACACGGCATGTTAAAATAAATAACATTACGGGAAAGTAACATTTGTTACGCACAAAATAAGCCCTCACACAGGTCTGTACACGTAAAAATGAAAAAGTTATGGATTTTTGAAGTTGGAGAGCGAGAAATTAGCCGAAAAACCCTCCGTCCTTAAGGGGTTAAAGCATAATAATGATACAATGACGAAAAATATAAATGTACAAATTACAAAGACACCTGCCTTATACACTGCAGTCATGCCACCTACCTCATACACTGCAGTCATGCCACCTACCTCATACACTGCAGTCATGCCACCTACCTCATACACTGCAGGCATGCCACCTACCTCATAGACTGCAAGCATGGCACCTACCTCATAGACTACAGGCATGCCACCTACCTCATAGACAGCAGGCATGCCACGTACCTCATAGACTGCATGCATGCCACCTACCTCATAGACTGCAGGCATGGCACCTACCTCATAGACTGCCAGCATGACACCTACCTCATAGACTGAAGGCATGCCACCTATCTCATATATTGCGGGCATGCCACCTTCCTCATAGACAGCAGGCATGCCACCTACCTCATAGTCTGCAGGCATGCCACCTACCTCATACACTGCAGGCATGCCACCTACCTCATAAACTGCAAGCATGACATCTACCTCATAAACTGCAGGCATGCCACCTACCTCATAGACTGCAGGCATGCCACCTACCTCATAGACTTCAGGCATGCCACCTACCTCATAGACTGCCAGCATGACACCTACCTCATAGACTGCAAGCATGCCACCTATCTCATATATTGCGGGCATGCCACCTACCTCATAGACTGCAGGCATGCCACCTACCTCATAGACTGCAGGCATGCCACCTACCTCATACACTGCAGGCATGCCAACTACCTCATAAGCTGAAGCATGACACCTACCTCATAGACTGCAGGCATGCCACCTACCTCATAAACTGCCAGAATGACACCTACCTCATAGACTGCAGACATGTCACCAACCTTACACACTGCAGGCATGTCACCAACCTCACACACTGCAGGCATTCTACCTACCTCATACACTGCAGGCATGCCACCTACCTCATACACTGCAGGCATGCCACCTACCTCATAAACTGCCAGCATGACAACTACATCATAGACTGTAGGCATGCCACCTACCTCTTATAGACTGCAGGCATGCCACCTACCTCATAGACTGCAGGCATGCCACCTACCTCATGGACTGCAGGCATGCTACCTACCTCATTAACCGCCAGCAAGACAACTACATCATATACTGCAGGCATGCCACCTACGTCGTAGACTGCAGGCATGCCACCTACCTCATAAACTGCCAGCATGACACCTACCTCACAGACTGCAGGCATGCCACCTACCTCATAGACTGCAGGCATGCCACCAACCTCATAGACTGCAGGCATGCCACCTACCTCATAGAATGCAGGCATGCCACCTACCTCATAGAATGCAGGCATGCCACCTACCTCAAAGACTCCAGACATGCCACCTACCTCATAGACTGCAGGCATGCCACCTACCTCATAAACTGCAAGCATGACACCTACATCATAGACTGCAGGCATGCCACCTACCTCATAAACTGCCAGAATGACACCTACCTCATAGACTGCAGGCATGCCAACTTCCTCATAGCCTTTAGACATGTCACCAACCTCATACACTGCAGGCATGCCACCTACCTCATACACTGCAGGCATGCCACCTACCTCATAGACTGCAGTCATGCCACCTACCTCATAGACTGCAGTCATGCCACCTACCTCATACACTGCAGGCATGCCACCTACATCATATACTGCAGTCATGCCACGTACCGCGTAAGCTGCCAGCATGACAACTACATCATAGACTGCAGGCATGCCACCTTCCTCATAGACTGCAGGCATGCCACCTACCTCATAGACTGCAGGCATGCCACCTACCTCATTAACAGCCAGCAAGACAACTACATCATAGACTGCAGGCATTCCATCTACCTCATAGACTGCAGGCATGCCACCTACCTCATTAACTGCCAGCATGACAACTACATCATAGACTGCAGGCATGCCACCTACCTCATACACTGCAGTCATGCCACCTACCTCATACACTGCAGGTATGCCACCTACCTCATACACTGCAGGTATGCCACCTACCTCATACACTGCAGGCATGCCACCTACCTCATACACTGCAGGCATGCCACCTACCTCATACACTGCAGGTATGCCACCTACCTCATACACTGCAGGCATGCCACCTACCTCATACACTGCAGGAATACCAGTGGATGCCCATCAGCATCTTGCACCTATTAGCTTTTTCATTGGCAGCAAAACAACCTGTACCTAAACTTGTGTGGTGTATGGGGGCTCATACATGTCACACAGCATGATGCCTGTTCAGAAATATACAGTATAGCCGTAGTATGAAGTCATCTGCAGTATAGACTCATATGGACTCCCCTAGGACCAATGCAATTAGAAAAATTCCCTGGAAGATAAATATATCTGTATTTTTTTTTCTAATACTTACAGACAAAAGGAAAATAAACGCCATAACAGTTAGGATACCTGAAAGTAACTCCTCAAGTACCTTGTTTATAAATAATGAACAATTATTTTTATATAATTGCTACATTTTGAGTTACATTTGTTTAATAAACAATAGCAACAATTATGAAGTTTGCTGATACTAGTTTTTAATTTATGATTACATGTCTAAATTTGCTTGAATTCCTTAGTTCTACTTCTATGCATTTGTATACATGTAACATATTATGCAGATGACGTGTACTTTGTTATGATATCATATCTTTGTCTACTAAATGAATTAAAAAAATCAAAAACCAGATAAATACGTATTATTTAACAAAAGATAACATACATTTTCTACTTTTCAATATAAATTTAGCAAGGAAAACAAGATATACTGTAAGTTCTTTATGCAAACAGTAGATGGCACTGGTGTTGAATGAATAATTCTCATCCTTCGCTCTTTCTCTAAGTGTAATATAATTAAACTTTATTTCCCATGGTCTTACATTGTACACAGAGATTTCCATCACTTACTGTACTTAAGTCCTTGTCCCTGGTGGGCTTACAATGTTTCCTGTCTTTCAGTAACAGTATGTTTCTGGAATGTGCAGGGAATAGGGATATAGCTTTAAATGGTATAAAGATAGTAGCTTAATCTTACAAGCCACATAATAATAATAATATTTTTAAATTATATAGCACCATCATATTCTGTAGTGCTTTACAAATCAAAAGGGACTGAAAGACCTTCAGTATTATGACTGATATATAAGCAGACCCAAACCCGCAGTGTCCGGATCTGCACCGAACATTGCAATGTACGGGTCACAATTTTCCCGGAGATGGTCGCTCCCTGATGATGTCACAGGAAGCGATGATGCCAGGGAATATGCACTGCCAGCCATTTAAATGCTGCTTGCAGCTCTGCCACTGCATTTAGAAACTCGATCACTAGATCCGCTCATCACTACTCATAGCAAGTAACAGGCCCTTTTACAGATTTTGCTCAAAAGGCCACCAACACTGTAGCCATATGAATCTAAATATAAACCTTTGAAGACTGGTTTCCGCATGAACCCTGTATAGAAAAATTTTAAATAAAAAAGTATATTTGTCATAGGTTATGAGTTATTATGCACATATTATATGTTAAATATTGTATTACTCAATTAAATAACACATTTTTGTTTGATTGCATAAATCATAAAATATTTTAAATAAAAATCAATTTTTTTAATGTTTTGCTGTATTCTGTATAGATTCCCTTTATATACAGGCAGTCCCCGGGTTACATACAAGATAGGGTCTGGAGGTTTGTTCTTAAGTTGAATTTGTATGTAAGTCGAAACTGTATATTTTATAATGGAAGTTCTAGACAATTTTTTTTTCTTTTGCCCCAGTGACAATCGGAGTTTCAAAATTTTTGGTGTAATTGGACCAAGAATTATCAATAAAGCTTCATTACAGACATCTTACAGCAGATCATTGCAGTCTGGGACTATAGTAAAGCATCCAGAGAGCTTCACCAGAGGTCACAGTGGGCAGAGGGGTCCGTCTGTAACTATGGGTTGTCTGTAAGTCGGGTGTCCTTAAGTAGGGGACCGCCTGTATTAGTAATGGCTGCCTCTGGTGTTCTTATAAGTCTTCTTTGTGATCAGCACCTGGAAACTTTATCACCCTTAAGGAAACCTCTCACCCTGCTCAGGGTCGGTTATAGACAAAGTGGGCAAAACTAGTGGGGCCCCAAAATAAAACGATGGTATATTATGAAAAGTCAGTCAGTAAGAGGCTCCTTTAGTCCTGCAGAATAATAACACTTGGTAGTTTACAAGCAGTACTATGGTAAGACAGTCTGTAACATGGGACTGTAGGAGGATTTTATAGGAGATTGACAGAAGATAGGTAGATGATAGAAGATAAATATGAAACATGATAGATAAATATAGATATACATATAGATACACCTATAGATGCATACATATAAAGTAGATTGTATATAGATAGATAGATACTTCAGGAGAATGAAAACAGCACACCGGTGTGGTTGGTTAGTGGTGGGTGCAAGTACAATAGGACCGGGCCACGGGTCCCTTGATGATATAGTGAAGGAAAGTAGGCAGCACTCCAGATGTAACGTGAAAAAAGTGGTTTCTTTTATTCCATGTTTTTTTAGGGTACAGCTAAGTACAGCAACGTTTCGGCTCGCTTAGAGCCTTTTTCAAGGGCTTGAAAAAGGCTCTAAGCGAGCCGAAACGTTGCTGTACCCTAAAAAAACATGGAATAAAAGAAACCACTTTTTTTCACATTACATCTGGAGTGCTGCCTACTTTCCTTCACTAGATAGATAGATAGATATAAAAAAGCAAAAAAACAGCAGCACAGTCCTTAGTAATGAAATATAGCGGGTGCTATCCTTCCACTCACACCAGTCTGAGTGGGTAAGATATCCAAAGCAAAGAAAAACGGCAGCACTCCAATGTTGTGAACAAACAAGCGTGTTTATTCCACCTCCAGCAACGTTTCGGCTGTTAGCTCAGCCTTTGTCAAGGCTGAGCTAACAGCCGAAACGTTGCTGGAGGTGGAATAAACACGCTTGTTTGTTCACAACATTGGAGTGCTGCCGTTTTTCTTTGCTTTAGATAGATAGATAGATAGATAGATGATAGAAGATAGATATGAGCAATAGATACACTAGAAGAGAGATAGAAGATTGATTGATAGTTTGATAGATAATAGATAGGAGATTATTAAAAGAGCAATACATCCTCTGCCCACAAAAGTTTACATGCAGGGGGCCCCTTTAGGACAGGGAGCCCTGGGCAAATGCCCAGTTTGCTGCCCCCTAACGTTGGCCCTGACTTTGCTTCCAGCATGTAAGATATGCAGAAATAAAGCTCAGGAGAGCGCCCCCTACTTCACCGTGCAGGTGCAATGAAGCAGGTTGTACACTCACCAGTAGTAATTCCACTTGGCATTTGGGTCTGAGGCTACCATTGATATAGAGAAATCTTCAGAAAAGGGGCAAAGATGGATTAGAATGGGGGTTATTAGGCTCTCCTATCTTATGGGATCCAAGGGTATTGCAACCCGAATAGCAACACCACTTTTTACTTTTATTATTTTACAAAACGGGCCACTATGGACGGTGCATTTTATATGTGTCAATTCATTGTGGAGAGAGGAACTGTGTAGGCGCTATATTTATTTTTTCAGTTTTGAGGCCTGTTCTGGTGCTTAGAGAACAGTAGTGATGAGTGTAAAATCTGTTTGGACCCATACACCAGTAACACTCGCGATCGGTGCATGGGTCGCGGGTGATTGTTTAAATGCCACCTGCAAAGTTGCCGGCAGTATTTAAATCCCTCTGACCGCGGCCAGAGTCGTCACTTCTGATGACACGTGGCATTGATTTAGATGCCGCCACCTGTATTAAAAGAGTTAATGCCCGGGGGCGTGGCCTGACTGCCTGTCTGCACGGACGCATGAGGTGCTAGCTCCGACACAGAGCTAATCTCCCAGCGACTTTACACGGCACAGACCCGACTCAGCAAACATGCAATCTGCTACTAAGAGCAAGAATACTAATAAGAAGAGGGGCACAGAGCAAAAACCCCATAAATTAATGGATTTTTTCCTTAATCCAGCTCCGGAGCTGGGACAAGATGGCGCCGACCGCCCGCGCACGAGGTCAGTGAAAGTACCGCACGGCTCGGAGGGAGCCAACAATCGGTCTCCGCAGACTAGCAGAAGATCGAGCTCTGCTCCGGCATCACCAGCGCGGAGAGCGACAGCACGCATGACAGGTGAGCTAACGGATAGGGAGTCAGACTCACAGGAACTCCCGGACCCCACAACATGGCCGCCACTGTCATCCTCCACAGGCCAGAGCCCTGCGAAACAGCGGCCTAGATTGACAGCTGAACAAGGTGTAGCTGAAAACATCCCCCGGCCTTGGGGAAGCCCTTCACCCGGCTCACAAGACGCCTTAGAGGCATATCCTGCCTCCGATAAGATAATCACGGAGTGCTCCATGAAAACCATGCTAGGAGTGTTGAGACATTCCTTTCAAGAGGACATTCACAAATTACTAACCCCCATACAAGCTGAAATATCCTCGATGGGAAACAGAGTACACCACATAGAGGACAAAATGGGAGAAGTGGTTAAATCACATAACGAACTTATTGATGACCATTACAAACTAGAAGAGGAAGTGAATCAGATTCAATCCAAAATCGCAGATCTGGAAGACCGGTCACGCCGGAATAATATTAAATTTAGGGGTATCTCAGAAATGATTACCCAAAGTGAGCTCGTCCCATACTTACAAAGAATGATGAAATCCATTCTCCCTGATTGCACAACCTCAGAGATTGCCATAGACCGAGCACACAGACTCCCACGGCCTAAACATCTAAGTGAGGAGATTCCAAGAGATGTCCTAGCCCGAATCCATTTTTACACGATGAAAGAGAAACTAATGATAACCACCAGAAAAATGGGAACACTTCCACATCCTTTTCAAGATATCACGCTCTATTCTGACTTATCAGCAGCAACATTGAAACTCAGAAGAAATCTAACATCCATCACTTCTGCCCTCAGAGAAAACCAGATTGTCTACAAATGGGGGTTTCCCACAAAACTGCTAATATCAAGAAATGGAGTAACATCGGTAGTGAGAACAACAGATGAAGGAACAAGTCTACTCAAAAGATGGGGAATTGTCATCGCAGAAAATTCAAACAAATCTAAAAACCCTCCATCAGCCATAGAGGAAGAATGGCATAAAGTCGGGTCCAAGAACAGAAACCGCACCTGATACCCAGTGTGGAGCTGACATCTGGCTTCATCTTCTATACCTCCTGGACTGGTAACGTTTCTACCCGAACTCCTTTACACACCCCAATCTGAGCAGCTTTTACGCTGCAATTGTTCACTTAAGTTATGTGCGTGCCTTTTATGCTCGCCAAAATTTGTCTTAAGTTTGTTATATGTTATGTTCTTTCAGGCTCAAAATATATAGGTATAAATAACTGCAATTTAATTCATATGGGTAATTTTTTCCCTTCACAGGATATAGTTGATAATTATCATAAGGGGTGGGACAAAGCTCAACTTCCAGACAAGCTATGGGTATAAAAATTTTCTCACTAAATGTCAAGGGTCTTAACAACCCTTTCAAAAGAGCACAGATATGGAAAGACGCACGGAAACAATCTGCGGACATATTATATCTACAGGAAACACATTTATTAGTACAGGATGCACACAGATTACGTAATCCTGGATACAGTCACGTGTTTCAATCACATTATCGTACAAAAAGCAGAGGAGTGGCAATAGCTATTAAAAATTCGGTGGCTTTCCAGGAGGTTGAGCTTGTCCAAGACCCAATGGGAAGATTCATTATACTGGTGTGCTTAATCAATAATGAAATGTATACCTTGGTAAATGTTTATGCACCTAACAAACGCCAAATCCATTGCTTTCGCAAAATCTTACGACTCACACAGAAACACGCTAAGGGTGAGATAATAATGGGAGGAGACTTTAATATGATACCAGACCCATCATTAGATAGCACATCAACCCCCACCAGGAAACCCCAATGTCTTAATCAAGCTATATATAAAACAGAACTGTACGACATATGGAGAGCCCAACACAGTTCCGAAAGGGATTATACATTCCACTCAAGAGTACACAACTCATACACCAGGATTGACCTCTTCTTAATAAGCAGACATCTGATTAATAGGATAGAGGAGTCCACCATTGACGTTATTACATGGTCAGACCATGCTCCCATAACAATAACTCTATCAGAAACCCAAGACCAAACACCCACATTTATCTGGAAGTGCAATGAATACTTACTGAAACAACCCCACTATAAAACCATCTTTGAGAGGGATTTGAAAGAATATTTCAGATTTAATACTCCATCAGTATCTGACCCCATATTATTATGGAACGCACACAAAGTATATATAAGGGGAACGTTTATCAAATTGGGAATCCAAGACAAAGCACGCAGGGCAAGGGACACAGAAGCTATCCTACAGGAAATACAAAAACTAGAAATAAAAAATAAAAGCAACCCAAATCCGATCACAGCGACAGAAATTCAAAATAAAAGAGAACAACTAAGGCTACTCCTAATTCATGTATATGACAAACAACTCCAAAAATCAGGAGCTAAATACTACGCCCAGGGGAATAAAGCGGGGAAAATATTAGCTAACAGATTTAAAAGTAAACAACTTAAAGCAAAGATACCCTATTTACACACAGCTGACAAAAAAGGTAAACTTTTAACCCCAAGAGATATAGCCAACAGATTTAAAGAGTATTATGAATCATTATATAATTTACAAAATGACCCTTTCACATACCAACCAACCCAGCAAGAAATAGATAGGTTTTTGGGAAAGTTATATCTTAAATCCATTTCAGAAACCCAACAAATTCAGTTGAATCAACCTCTCTCGCTAGAAGAAGTTGAACAAGCTATTAAAGAGACCCCCACACACAAGGCCCCGGGACCAGACGGTGTAATCGGAGAATATTACAAGATATACACGGACATAATAGCTTCATACATGACCAAAGCTTTTAACGCTATGATAACAATGGGTACCTTCCCCAAAGAAAACCAGGAGGCTTTGATAGTCACCATCCCTAAACCCGGGAAAACACCCGATTGTCCTCAAAACTTCAGACCAATTTCACTATTAAATATAGACACAAAGATATATGCAAAAATATTAGCATCCCGCCTCATGAAATTCTTACCAGATTTGATTAGTGAGAACCAAACTGGTTTTATAAAGAATAGACAAGCCTCAGACAACACGAGGAAAGTTATAGATCTGGTCAACTTCATAGAAATTAAGAAAACACCTTCCATACTACTAGCTTTAGATGCCGAAAAGGCATTTGACCGCATTCATTGGAGCTACGCCTTCTCGGTCCTAGCGCAAATGGGGTTTGGAGGGGACTTTATTAAAGCAATAGGAAATCTATACTCAGCACCATCAGCAAGAGTCTATTCAAATAACACCCTATCGGACCCATTTGATATATCAAATGGCACTCGCCAGGGGTGTCCACTATCCCCGTTAATCTTTGACCTATCCCTAGAACCTCTATCCTACGCCATACAGCATTCCCCCTCAATACACGGCGTGCAGGTGGGAGACAATGAACATGTCATATCACTATATGCTGACGACATCATTTTATCAATCACAAAACCAGAGGACTCATTGGAGTCAGTAATGTCCATGATACAGGCCTTCGGAAACATTTCATACTACAAACTCAACACCACAAAAACACAAGCTCTTCCTTTATTTGTAGACTCCGAACCTCTATTCTTTCTACAACAGAAATACCCGTTTGATTGGAGAACAAGCTCTATCCAATATCTGGGAATACATGTCACACACCCTTCCTCTAAACTCTACTCAGAAAACTATGAAAAATTATTGTACTCTATTGAAAAAGAAGCTAAATCGATGCTAAATAAAGAAGTGTCTTGGCTAGGAAGAGTTGCAGCTTATAAAATGCTATTATTGCCTAGACTACTTTACTTATTCCGTACACTGCCCATGACTCTCCCGAAAAGATTTTTTACCAAAGCTCATAACATAATGTCATCATATATATGGAAAGGAAACAAGCCTCGTATCACACATAAAATTCTATCTAAGCACAAACTCGTCGGTGGCCTAGGAGTACCTGATATTAGGGGATACTATTCGGCAACTATTCTCCAACAGGCTACTCAATGGCTTAATGCTAAATCACCATCCCCCTGGATGAAAATAGAAAAAGTAATGGCAACAAACTTCAATATAGACACACTACTGAATGCCTCACTTTGGAACATACCACAAGCTAAATCCTTACTTCCCTTAACTCGAAATCTTATAGAAGTGTGGCTCAAAGCCCATAAAGAATCAACAGCCCAACTCGCCAACTTACAGCTTAACAATATGACAATTGAAACTATAGAGTATGCTTTACCGGATCTTAATCTGCAAGTATGGAAAAAAGCTGGGATCCACACAATTAGTCAGATTCATGAAGAAAACGGCATTTTATCATTCCACGACATCCAAAAACAATTTTCCCTACCTAATAATGCACTATTTTCGTACCTCAGAGTCAAGCACTTTATTACCAAATTAAGAGATCTGAACCTTAAATTTGACTCCCGTTTAAACGCATTAGTGCATTACCCTACTAGGGGACTACAACCCACGTACTCACATCTAACTTCACATTTAAAATTCCAGAACAACTATACATACAGACTATGGGAAAGAGATCTCGGATATAAAATATCTGGGGATGAATGGGAGAAAGCAATCTCTACTCTACACAAAGCGCTCAAATGTACTACCCACATAGAAAATGCTGTAAAGCTCCACATGAGATGGTATTATACCCCAGATCGAATCCACCAAGCATACCCAAACTCATCGCCGATGTGTTGGAGAGGATGTGGAATTAGGGGCACATTAATACACACTTTTTGGGAATGTACAGTAATAATTCCATACTGGACTAAAGTATATGAATTGCTTCATAGAATGATAGGCCAACCAATTGGGAAAAACCCAGCAACGGCCCTACTAGGCTTAGGTCTTCAAAATTTACCTTGGAAAGAGAAAATACTAAGTTGCAAAATATTAGCCATAGCCAGAATTATATTAGCGAGACATTGGAAGACCCCCACCTGCCCCCCGGTAGCTGAATTTGTTGCAAACGTAAACACTACATACGAATATGAAAAGCATTTAGCACATGGATTACTTAATAAACAACCGATTGAGGATATTTGGTCACCATGGCTTAGATCTAGACCAATGTAAATAAAATAAATCATCTTACCGTGATATGACAGGAAAGAAAATTGTGATACTAAGAGATAGTCTTTCGGGAGACTTTTTCAGACCATGAGTAGAGGCACTCATTATGTAAGGGAAATCCCATATGTAACACTGGCCTGTATACCTAATCAAATTGTCCTATTTTGTTCTTGTATTAATTGAGCCTATGTTCTTTTAATGTTGGTTTTACATTCCTCTTCACGTTTTATTTCATTCGTTATTCAAATTTCAATAAGCTGAAAATACTGATACATGCAAACTAAAAGCATCTTTGAGATATATGCAAAACTGTGTACTTTTAATTGATATTTTATGAGCAAGGTGGCATCATAACTTAAAGGTAACCAATAATTGCATGTAACATTGATGTATATTTTATGTTTTATTGGAAAAGCTCAATAAAAAAGATTTAAACAAAAAGAGCTAATGCCCAACATTCCATCAAAAATTTTATTTGATTTCTTAAAAACATTTTTATTAACATTTTCATAATGTTGTTCATTTGTATTATACATGTCTTTCACCAAAAATTGTATTTAATGGATCTGAACATAATAAAACAAACAAATAATAAAACAAAACATATAGACACTTTTTGACATTTTAACACCTATGAAAATTTGGAGAAAAGGTGATCAATAGGCTGTATCATTCTTACAACTAGTTCAATGAAAATGGCAGTTCATGTTGTGAAAAAGAAAATATTACACTATTCCATAGGCCAAGGTATGACAAAGTTATAGGTGTCTGAATATAACAGTACTAAGGAATTTATTGTTTTAAAAGTATTTAGGCATAACAAAACTATATAATTTTGTTATCTTGCTGATAATATTGACTCAAACACAAAAAGGAAAGTGCATTGATAACTGTAAAAACAAAGCCAGCAATTAATGGTACAACTGTTTTTGTTTTTTTTTTTCATTTCCAACACATTTAGAATTGTTTTCCATCTTTATATACATTACACAAAACATTAAATGGACCCAGGAGTACTGTATATTCTTGAGTATAAGCCGACCCGAATATAAGTCCTGCTACTTACTTTTGTGCATCCTTCTTTCCCTTCATCACTGAGCTCTGCTGAATAGGTGAAGCCTGCAGCAGGAGAGAATGACTCATCCATCTCCTTCCTTCTCCCGGTCTCTGTCAGTGTGGAGGTCTGTGACAAGAGAGACACAGAAGCTTATGTCACATGCCCATCCTGGAGCAGTGGCAGAGACTGCAGATGTGTAAGTAGGCAGAGGACAGCATGGTAAGAGCAGGGAAAGGTTGCAGATTTCGAAGGAGGAAAAGACATCAGTTTGAAACACGACTGGAGATCTGAGGTGATACCTGAAGGTAAAACACAAAAAAACACTTGATTTAAAAAAAAAAAATAATGTAATCTCCAACATTTGAAGGATTTTTTGTACACCATGCCCCTTGAACAGTGTTTTACAAAACAACCAAAGTATATCAACATGAAACTTTTATTTTAATATTTAAAACATTTTTAACAAAATCTACAATCAAAATCAAGCAGGGACATTTACTCATAGATCCAGGCTCCGTCACTGTGGTAATCTTCCTATATGTGTTATCCATGGCTTCCTCCCTTCAAGTTTTATACTTATGCTAATAAAGGGCTCTGGAGGGGGTTTCCAAAGCCCCTGAGTGATGTCTCTTAACTGATTGTTACAATTAGCAGAACATGTCTCCCCCTCCTCTGGCGCTCTCCCTCTACACTCTGCCTGGGTAATGTAACAGCAGCAGGAAAGTGCAGGGGGACGATAGACCTGTTCTGCTCATTGTAACAGGCTGGGAAAAGACATCAATGACGGGCTCTGGAAACACCCTAAGAAGCCCTTCAGGCTCATTAGCAAAGTTGTAATAGTTGAATTTAAAAGGAAGGATAACAAATATAAGAAGATTTCCACAGTCATGGTGCCTGGATCTATCGAGTTTGTGCCCCGGGTTTATCAGGACGGATTTTAATGGTAGTTGTTCTTTAATGATTGGAGAACAGCAATGACTGTGGCACACGGACAGATTACAACAACATTTTTAGAAGGTTACAAGAGTCACTAATCAGTATCATAGTATCATCATAGTATATAAGGCTGGAAGGAGACACAAGTCCATCAAGTCCAACCTTCAAGAATTAAATAAATGTTTTATCCCCATAACCCGTGATATTTTTTCTCTCCAGAAAGTCATCCAGGCCTCTCTTGAACATGTACATAGAGTCGGCCATAACAACCTCCTGCGGCAGAGAGTTCCATAGTCTCACTGCTCTTACAGTAAAGAACCTTTGTCTATGGTGATGGTAAAATCGCCTCTCCTCTAGGCGTAGAGGATGCCCCCTTGTCCTGGTCACAGGCCTAGGTATAAAGATCTTTGGAGAGATCCTTGTACTGTCCGTTCAGGTATTTATACATTGTAATGAGGTCTCCCCTCGTCGTCTTTTTTCTAAACTGAATAATCCCAAATTTTGTAATCTGTCATTGTATTCTAATCCCCCCCATTCCCCTAATAATCCTGGTTGCTCTTCTCCGTTCCAGCTCTACTATATCCTTTTTATACACTGGTGGCCAAAACTGTACACAATATTCCATGTGTGGTCTGACCAGGGATTTGTATAAGGGCAGAACTATGTCTTTATCATGAGAATCTATTCCTCTCTTGATACATCCCATTATTTTATTTGCTTTAGCAGCAGCCGCCTGGCTCTGGTCACTAAAATTAAGTTTACCATCCACCAATACGCCCAAGTCCTTTTCAGCTTCAGTTTTACAAAGTAATTGACCGTTTAGAACATAATTATACTTTTTGTTTCCATGGCCCAAGTGCATAACTTTACATTTATCTACATTAAACCTCATCAACCATTTCTCTGCCCATCCCTCAAGCTTCCACAAATCCCTCTGTAATGCTAAACTATCGACCTCAGTATTTATTACTTTACACAGCTTAGTATCATCTGCAAATATTGAAACTTGACTGTGTAAACCCACTACAAGGTCATTAATAAAAATATTAAAAAGAAGTGGCCCCAATACTGACCCCTGTGGCACTCCACTGGTAACATCAACCCAATCTGAGAATGTGCCATTAATGACCACCATCTGTTTTCTATCACTAAGCCAATTACTTACCCAGATACACAGATTTTCTCCTATTCCCAGCAGTCTCATTTTATATACCAACCTTTTATGTGGCACGGTGTCAAATGCCTTTGAGAAGTCCAGATATAAAAGTAGAAAGTGTACAGGCCTTTGCTTTGTATGACTTCAGCACATCTGCAGCCACGGGACATCCCTAGTCTCTCACACGGGTCTGCTGGGATTTTGGTCTATTCTTCTTACAGCCTCGTCCACAGTTCTGTGACTATTCGGGGATTCTTGGCCATAACTTTGTCCCCAAAGATTTTCCAGATGTCATAACTTCCTCTAGTACCTTTCTCTGTGGGTTTAGTCTTTCCCCAACTTGTCTGTGAACAAAATCTTCACGAGTGGACCACTTCTCAACTTGTTTATCAGTAAAGGAATGTCTAGCCTTTTGATTCTTCTTCTAATGAGAGGTTTGGTCAGAGTGGGCTTTTTTGTCAAAATACTCTTAAAGAGCCCCTTTATATTTATTAAATTTTCATTAAAATTTGTGTATGTAAACTTAGTTTTAATTGATCCGAATAAGAGGTCAGATCGTCATACAGGTCCCCTAGCCGTATTCATGAGGGGACAGGCCGACACCCCCCCCTCCACGCCCCTGTCAGTCAGGGACCTGTAAGAATCGCCTCGCAGTGCATGTATTGCGCAATTGTTCCCGGCTCTATGCGATGCGGCGCGCTTACAGCGGTCTCAGAGGGGCTTATTCACAGTGCCGGGTGAATGTATTTGTCTTTCGAGGGTGACCAGCCTTCTTGGGGGAGTGTGTAAATGGGTTTGTGATGTTGTAAAGATGAAACATCCTAGAAATCATAGGATTTCCTTGATATGGCTAATGGAGTCACTCCTTTGGCCTTCATCAGCACAAATTGCTGCCGGAGAGTTTTCATCACTTTGTAATGGCACAACATTTTTGCAAAGTCAGTTAAGTAGGGTTTATCAAATAATTAAGGAAATTAGCACCAGGAGCCTGATTAACACCGATAGCTTGCAGGTATCTTGTTCTGTAATTTTGATCTCCAATGTATTATCTTCAAACTGAAAGGTGCTGTGTTAATGATATAGAAATTATTCATGGCAGGTATGAAGTGCATCCTATGGTTACTTATTTGTACATTTCCAAGCATGGGCTCTTTCAAACACACCAATTAAGGAATAATTAATAAAGTATTATTTTGACATTACTAAATATGTAATTTGCATTCAATTTAGTTGCAAATACATTTTTTAATTTAGTCTAGCAGAACTGATCGCATTAAAGCAAAAGAAGAGTCACAGTCCTTGGAGGCTTGAACAAAGCACAGATTATAATGGACACGGACACTGACAGTGCTTTTAGTGGAAATAATTTATGTTTTCTAGCATCACTGTGCAAGGAGGTCATTTTTAATGGCAAAGTTATACAGTACAGAACCAGTCAGCCCTTAAGCTGTTTCTCATTTAGAAACCATTTACCAGCTCCTTAAATAAATAGAGTTGCTCTTCCCAAATAATAATAACTTCAAAAATTATATCAGAGAAATAAAGCAAGAATAGCATACTGCTTATCAAATAATGGCATAATATAGCAATATTTTTGTGCCAACCTTGTTGTTGTGGGATCTGTCTTAAAGCAAACCTGCAGTGCTCATAGTCTTACATACATTAGTAGAACATGTCTCGCTGACTGCTTTTTCTTCTTTGTACCAAAGAAAGTTGTGATCAATATTTATCATATTACATATTTAACCGAGCTTCAACTGGGTTAATGACAATATGCTTGTTCATAGTGGACATGCCACTTAAAGGGAACTTGTCAGCAGAAATTGACCCAATAAACCACTACCTAAAAACCTTCCAGATTATGTCTCTTTCATGGCCCAGAATGGTGGCAGCATCCAGAAAATCAGCATTAAAATGAAATACAGATTGGTAGCATAAAGTCATAGAGGCAGAGAGTTTTCTGTATTTGAAGTCTGGTCCAGGGATGTTTTGAGGTGGGAAGAGCTTGACTTCAGTATTAAACTTTCCGCCTCTGTGAATAATTAATTTGTTTTTGGTCAGACAATGCAATGGTATTATAGTGAGCTTAACCACTAATCTATACACTTACCTGCCAACAATGGAAGGATTTTATTTTACTAAGAGCTTTACTAAAGTTTCCACAGAGTTACACTGTTACACCAGGTCTATGTACTGGTATTCAGAGATGCATCCTCTAGGAGATCACTTTACATTCTCCTTTTTTCATTCTTTTATAGATCATATAATTAATACAATTAAATTTATAGTAATAAATAATAATAATAATAATAAGTAAGTAATAAGACAGAAAATGAATTATATATTTTACATTAACATTACTAGGACAACGTTTAAAATACATATAATTAACCATCACAAAAAGCTATACAGGCAGTCCCCGGGTTACGTACAAGATAGGTTCTGTAGGTTTGCTCTTAAGTTGAAATTCGTATGTAAGTCGGAAGTGTATATTTTATAATTGCAAGTCCAGACATATTTTTTTTGGTCTCTGTGACAATTGGATTTTAAAAATGTTGGATTGTCATAAGAACCAGGATTAACAATAAAGCTTAATTGTAGACAACTTTAGTAACTGTTATAGCTGTTTATTTTAATGTGGGTAGTAAAGTAGAGTAAATGACCAATTACCAAAGGTCTGTTGTAACTAGGGGTCATCTGAAAGTCGGGTGTTCTTAAGTAGGGGACCGCCTGTATTGTAAAAAAGTATCTTCCTGCAAGACTCTGCTGAGATCACAAGTAACCAAGGACGCTTGTGCTGGTGGGAACGTGCAATTGAATTTACCCCATACTAAATAAACCAGTTCCAAATTACATAAAAATTTGAAATAACAGCAAACCTAAATAATCTTGTCTATAACCTGTATACTGATATGACCTAACATCTAATAGGTCAGGCATGCTTGCATTCTAACTTGGGTTGTTGTACAGTAACTTTTTATGATAATGCAGGATGAGTTTTTCCTTTGTTGTTAAGAGCTCATTTTAAATTACATTGGATGCTCACAGGTGATAGGGTATGATATTATTTTGGTCGACGTTCAAAGATGTTTTTAAGAGGATCACAAGGGGAAAACTTTAAGTGCATAGTATAAGATGTCTACTTTCATTGAAGTAGATCCTTACAACAGCGCATTAAATGCACAGTTTAAGATGCTTCAAGCAGGCCTCCGAAAACGGAATAGGCTTAATTTTTCTTTCCACCAGTTAGACGAGCATGAAATTCTTAATCAGAGGACCTCTATATAGGCCAACAGCTCCTCCTTAAACTACAACTGTAAAGTCTAAAAATGTTTGCTTAACTCTGCACTAAGCAAAATAAGCAATTCTCTAATTAGCTATCTGCTGGTTTTTAGCTGATAGCAGGGGTTTTACCTTGCCTCCCAGGCTAATCTCCATTTGTCATGCTTTCTGGTCACCATGGAAAACTGTAAAGAATAGCTAGAGATGAGAGGAGGCTTGTTGGGAGGGGCAGTAGTAGAGGAGTGCAAGATAATAGGAATTGGAGTGATGTCACAAGCATGTGACTTATCACATGCTTCAGGTCGTCCAATTACAAATATGTTGTCCTGATTCATATCAATGCCCTGAGTGTTCTGGCTTCAGTGCCCTGAGCTGATGTCATGACATGGAAGTGCTGCCCACTTCAGAAATAACCGATAGGATTATTTTGCAAATAGCCTCATATATCTATTATCCCTATATTTTAGACTAGGAAGAAGCCAGCAGCATGATACATTATTGTTGGAATTGTTGTCAAAGGCTCTCTCCAGCTGTGCTTAAACTATTTTTGTCAGTAACTTTACTGTAATGCTTTATGGATTGACAGAAATGGGTAGGTACTAAATTATTGTGTAATGCAACAGCAAACAATGTCAATGAGCTACAAGTTCTAAAATATGCAACATTAAATTGTGTTATTAATTTTTGCATATTTAGTGACTGCCATATCAGGTTTTTATGATGGGCATTTCTTATGAGGTGCTGGGGTTCTAGAGAGGTGCATCAAAAGAAGATTGTAGGACATTGCATTCTGCATGGAGGTGCTCATCCTTTGTCCCAAAAAATAATTTCATTATTCATTTAAAAAACTGTACATTACTATACTGTATTCATATTCACCAAGTTAAAACTTTATATACTGTGTATATATATATTTGTTTTTTTAGTGTACTGTTGTGAATGGACCATGATCTAATTCTCTCATTAACACCTTAATACTTCCTGCCGTCAGACAAGCATTTGGTATTCAAATGTTAATCAGATATTTTGGATGTTGAAGCATTAATGAGCTGAGCTGCAGGATATATTAACATACATAAGCCATAATTAGAATAGGGATAAAGCTATAAGAAGATCCGTCAGTACTGAAAGAAGGAAAAATGTTGTGAAGATAAATTTCAAAGATTCCAGATTTTCTACTTATTGCCTACACAGCCAATGTTAATAAAAAATATAAAAAAACTCTTTAAAATATAGTTTATAAGTAGGGTTGCTATACCAGTCCAGGAAAGATCTAGGATTACACTATTTTAATGTATTTAATGGATAGTAAACTTAGAAATGCATGATATAAGCAAATGGAAGATAAAGCTGTCTGTTTATCAGCGTGCAGGATTATCTGCATATTCCTTAACCTCTTAACGCTCAGCGTCCGATATATCGGACGCTGAGCGCAGTGACTTAGCGCTCAGCGTCCGATATATCGGACGCTGAGCTGATGCCGGTTCAGCTCAAGATCTGAGCTGAACCGGCATCGGGAAACACGGGGTGCCGGCTGTAACTAATAGCCGGCACCCCAGTGTAACACCCGCGATCGGAGTTGTCTCCGATCGCGGGTGCTTAACCCAGTTAAATGCCGCGGTCAGCGCGACCGCGGCATCTAACTTGTATCTGGGGGATCTTTCCCCCACGATCGGCCCCCCCGAACCGTTTTCGGGGGGCGCCGATCGTTGCTATAGTAACTCTGGGGTCCGATCTGGACCCCAGAGTTACCTGCAAGAATTGCCAGTAAGATGGCGTCTGTGACGTCATCTTACTGGCACAGTGCCAGCCTATGCAAGTGTATAGGCTGACACTGATAATACTCTGCAATACATGAGTATTGCAGAATATTATCATGAAGAAGCAATCAGAAGATTGCTTCTTCATGTCCCATGGTATAAAAGTGAAAAAGTAAAAAAAAAAGTTATTCAATAAAAAAATAAAGTCATAAATCACTAAAAATGCCCCAAACCCCCAAAACATATAAAGAGACATATAACTCAAAAAAAAGTCTAAATCATAACACAAACCCCACATATATAGTATCACCGCGTCCGTAACAACCCGTAGAATAAAAGTAAATCATTATTGAACCCGCACGATAAACGCAGTAAAAAAAAACTGTTATAAACCCTCCAAAAATTATGATTTTTACCTTTTCAATCCCACAAAAAATGCTATAAAATGTGATCAAAAAACCATATGTACTGCGACATGATACTGGTGCAATGTACAACATGTCCCGCAAAAAACAAGCCATCAACCAGCTCCGTAGCCAAAAAAGTAACAAAGTTATGCCACTTGGAAGACGGCAATACATAAATGATAGATTTTTCCCCACATTAGGGTTTTGTTTGACAAATTTAGTAAAACGTAAGAAAATATATTCATGTTTGGTATCCCCGTAATCGTATCAACCCATAGAATAAAGATAACATGATTATTAGTCTATACGGTGAACACCAAAAAAAAAGAAGTAAAAAATCCAGTACAGAATTGATGCTTTTCTACTCCTGTCCTCAAAAAACGTTCCTAAATTTTCAACAATAGGTGATACAAACCCCAAAATGGTAACATTGGAAAAAGCATCTCATCCCGCAAAAAAAATGGCATCACATGGCCCCAATAACGAAAAAGCGAAAATTTTATAGCCTTCAAAAGGGGCCAATGAGGAAACTAAAATCCTGGCAGCTGCAGCGCCCTCCTTCCCTTCTGCACCTCGCTGTGCCCCCATAACACAAGTCACAGCCACATGTGGGGGGTCTTTGTACTCAGGAGAAATTGCATAACAAATTGTTTGGTGGGTTTTCTCTTTTTATCTTTTGGAAATGTGTAAATTTTAGGGCTAAATGAACGTATAAGGGAACAATATGACCATTCTAAATTTCACCTCCATTTTGATTCAATTACTATGAAGATCTCAAGGGGTTAACAATCTTTGTAAATGCTGTTTCTGATAGCTTGAGGGGTGCAGATTTGAAAATGGGTTGGTTATATAGGGGGTTTTGATGCTAAATATGTAAAATTTCATTCCAAACTGTATTTATCCCCAAAATAGTCAATTCTGAAAATCCGGAAAAGCGCTATTCTATTTGTAAGCCGCGTGACGTCAAAATAAATTATCCAGACATTTCAGAAATTATGAAAATGTAAAGTAGACAAATGGGAAATGTTATTCAGCAACTTATTTAGGTGGTAAATCGATCTGCCTGAAAACGCAATGATTTTGAATTTCGAAAATGGCAAATTTTTCCAAAAATTTATCATATTTTCTTTTTTTTTGTAAATAAATGCAAAACTTATCTGCCAAAGTTTACCACTAAAATGAAGTACAACATGTGGGGAAAAAACAATCTCAGAATCGCTTTGATAAGTAACAGTGTTCAAAAGTTATAACCGTATAAAGAGACGCAAGTCAGAATCCAAAAAATCGGGCTGAGCCTTAAGCTACAAAATGGCTGCGTCCTTAAGGGGTTAAACAAACAGTTGAAATCCTGCAGATCCTTCTACTGAAGCTTGTTGTCTTGCAGCCAGATATTATGTTGTAAAAAGGGAGGGGGAAGGCTTGTACGGACAATTTAATCCCTTAAGCATCTTGTTTTTTGGGGCCTTAAAAGAGATGAACAAGGGAAATAATTTAATATTAGGAGGGCATACTGAAATAACTTACAGTGTTACTTACCGGGAGAAATTATTGGTATGCGGTTAATTACTTATTATTAGAGATGAGCGAACATACTCGTCCGAGCTTGATGCTCGTTCGAGCATTAGCGTACTCGAAACTGCTCGTTGCTCGGACGAATACTTCGCCCGCTCGAGAAAATGGCAGCTCCCGCCGTTTTGCTTTTTGGCGGCCAGAAACAGAGCCAATCACAAGCCAGGAGACTCTGCACTCCACCCAGCATGACGTGGTACACTTACACGTCGATAGCAGTGGTTGGCTGGCCAGATCAGGTGACCCTGGGATAGACTAGCCGCTGCCCGCGCTGCTCGGATCATTCTGTGTCTGGATGCCGCTAGGGAGAGAGCTGCTGCTGGTCAGGGAAAGCGTTAGGGTGTTCTATTAGAATAGTGTTAGGCAGGAGTGATTCAACAAGAACCCAACAGCCCTTCTTAGGGCTACAAAAACGTTATACTTTTTTTTTTTTGTTTGCTTGTGGCTGGGCTTGCTGGCACTAGTAGTGCAGCTAGTACCAAATTGTGAGGAATTGGCAGGGGGACTTGCTACCGTTGTGTTTAGCTCTTAGTGACACACATATCCACCTCAAACACCAAAGTGGGAAAATTTATTAGGGGTTTGATTTCAATTAGGCACAGTCTGCCATTTACTTTTTATTTTACGTTTATTTTTTCATAACTCAGCGTCATCTCATCAGTGTGCTTTCATACTTGGCTAGAAAATAGCCATAGGAGAATCCAAACGGCTTACTTACGCCTACAGTAGCGTTATATATATTTGATTTCTGGTTGATCTGCTGGTGGCTGTCCTTGCTGCAGTGCATCTACTAGCAAATTGTGAGCAATTTGTAGTGAGAGTTGTGACCGCTGTGTTTTGCGCTTAGTGACGCACATATCCATCGCAAAGACCGAAGTGGGAAAATTTATTAGGGGTTGGATTTCAATTAGGCACAGTCTGCCATTTCCTTTTTTATTTTACGTTTATTTTTTTAATAACTCAGCGTCATCTCATCTGGCATAGTAGTGTGCTTTCATACTTGGCTAGAAAATAGCCATAGGAGAATCCAAACGGCTTACTTACGCCTACAGTAGCGTTATATATATTTGATTTCTGGTTGATCTGCTGGTGGCTGTCCTTGCTGCAGTGCATCTACTAGCAAATTGTGAGCAATTTGTAGTGAGAGTTGCGACCGCTGTGTTTTGCGCTTAGTGACGCACATATCCATCGCCAAGACCGAAGTGGGAAAATTTATTAGGGGTTGGATTTCAATTAGGCACAGTCTGCCATTTCCTTTTTTATTTTACGTTTATTTTTTTAATAACTCAGCGTCATCTCATCTGGCATAGCAGTGTGCTTTCATACTTGGCTAGAAAATAGCCATAGGAGAATCCAAACGGCTTACTTACGCCTACAGTAGCGTTATATATATTTGATTTCTGGTTGATCTGCTGGTGGCTGTCCTTGCTGCAGTGCATCTACTAGCAAATTGTGAGCAATTTGTAGTGAGACTTGCGACCGCTGTGTTTTGCGCTTAGTGACGCACATATCCATCGCAAAGACCGAAGTGGGAAAATTTATTAGGGGTTGGATTTCAATTAGGCACAGTCTGCCATTTCCTTTTTTATTTTACGTTTATTTTTTTAATAACTCAGCGTTATCTCATCTGGCATAGCAGTGTGCTTTCATACTTGGCTAGAAAATAGCCATAGGAGAATCCAAACGGCTTACTTACGCCTACAGTAGCGTTATATATATTTGATTTCTGGTTGATCTGCTGGTGGCTGTCCTTGCTGCAGTGCATCTACTAGCAAATTGTGAGCAATTTGTAGTGAGACTTGCGACCGCTGTGTTTTGCGCTTAGTGACACACATATCCATCGCAAAGACCGAAGTGGGAAAATTTATTAGGGGTTGGATTTCAATTAGGCACAGTCTGTCATTTCCTTTTTATTTTACGTTTATTTTTTCATAACTCAGCGTCATCTCATCAGTGTGCTTTCATACTTGGCTAGAAAATAGCCAAAGGAGAATCCAAACGGCTTACTTACGCCTACAATAGCGTTATATATATTTTATTTCTGGTTGATCTGCTGGTGGCTGTCCTTGCTGCAGTGCATATACTAGCCAATTGTCAGGAATTTGGAGTAAGACTTGCGACCGCTGTGTTTAGCGCTTAGTGACGCACATATCCATCGCAAAGACCGAAGTGGGAAAATTTATTAGGGGTTGGATTTCAATTAGGCACAGTCTGCTATTTCCTTTTTATTTTACGTTTATTTTTTCATAACTCAGCGTCATCTCATCAGTGTGCTTTCATACTTGGCTAGAAAATAGCCAAAGGAGAATCCAAACGGCTTACTTACGCCTACAATAGCGTTATATATATTTTATTTCTGGTTGATCTGCTGGTGGCTGTCCTTGCTGCAGTGCATATACTAGCCAATTGTCAGGAATTTGGAGTGAGACTTGCGACCGCTGTGTTTAGCGCTTAGTGACGCACATATCCATCGCAAAGACCGAAGTGGGAAAAGTTATTAGGGGTTGGATTTCAATTAGGCACAGTCTGCCATTTCCTTTTTATTTTACGTTTATTTTTTCATAACTCAGCGTCATCTCATCAGTGTGCTTTCATACTTGGCTAGAAAATAGCCAAAGGAGAATCCAAACGGCTTACTTACGCCTACAATAGCGTTATATATATTTTATTTCTGGTTGATCTGCTGGTGGCTGTCCTTGCTGCAGTGCATATGCTAGCCAATTGTCAGGAATTTGGAGTGAGACTTGCGACCGCTGTGTTTAGCGCTTAGTGACGCACATATCCATCGCAAAGACCGAAGTGGGAAAATTTATTAGGGGTTGGATTTCAATTAGGCACAGTCTGCCATTTCCTTTTTATTTTACGTTTATTTTTTCATAACTCAGCGTCATCTCATCTGGCATAGCAGTGTGCTTTCATACTTGGCTAGAAAATAGCCATAGCAATAGGATAGCATTGTTTGGTTTTAAAAAATAAAAAACACAAAAAAAAAACTAAAAAACACAAAAAAACACAAAAAAAAGTTAAAAAAAAATTAAAGTTATAACTTTCATTTTCAAAATGTTTAACCCGAGGGCTAGGGGTAGAGGACGAGGGCGGGGACGTGGGCGTCCAACTACTGCAGGAATCAGAGGCCGTGGTCCTGGGCGGGGTGAGACACCACCTGCTGATGAGGGAGCAGGGGAACGCCGCAGAGCTACACTCCCTAGGTTCATGTCTGAAGTTACTGGGACTCGTGGTAGAGCACTGTTGAGGCCAGAACAGTGCGAACAGGTGATGTCGTGGATTGCCGACAATGCTTCGAGCAATTTGTCCACCAGTCAGTCTTCCACGCAGTCCACCCATGTCACCGAAATCGGCACTCTTCCAGCTCCTGCACCTCAGCCTCCTCCCCCCCAGTCTGCCCCCTCCCAGGAAAATTTGGCATTTGAACCGGCATACTCTGAGGAACTGTTTTCTGGACCCTTCCCACAGTCACAAACCACTTGTCCGGTTGCTGCTGAGCAATTTTCCGATGCCCAGGTTTTCCACCAGTCGCAGTCTGTGGGTGATGATGACCTTCTTGACGTAGTGGAAGAAGTGTGTAAAGAGGTGTCCGACGATGAGGAGACACGGTTGTCAGACAGTGGGGAAGTTGTTGTCAGGGCAGGAAGTCCGAGGGGGGAGCAGACTGAGGGATCGGAGGATGATGAGGTGACAGACCCAAGCTGGGTTGATAGGCCGGGTGAACACAGTGCTTCTGAGACGGAGGAGAGTCCTCGACCAGAACAGGTTGGAAGAGGCAGTGGTGGGGCCAGACGGAGAGGCAGGGCCAGACCTGGTGCATCAGCGCCAAATGTGTCAACTAGTGAAGCTCCCGTGGCGAGGGCTCCTGCGGCGAGTGCTAGATTTTCAGAAGTCTGGAGGTTCTTTAAGGAAACACCCGATGACCGACGGACTGTGGTGTGCAACATTTGCCAAACCAGGATCAGCAGGGGTTCCACCACTAATAGCTTAACTACCACCAGTATGCGCAGGCATATGAATGCTAAACACCCCACTCAGTGGCAACAAGCCCGTTCACCTCCGGCCGTGCACACCACTGCTCCTTCCCCTGTGTCAGCTGATAGTCAGCACCCTGCCACAAAAACCCCATCGTCGCCTCCACGATCCTCCACAGCATCCACCAGCGTTCAGCTCTCCATACCCCAGACGCTGGAGCGGAAACGCAAATATAGTGCAACCCACCCGCACGCCCAAGCCCTTAATGTCCACATCTCCAGATTGCTCAGCCTGGAGATGCTGCCCTATAGGCTAGTAGAGACCGAGGCCTTTCGCAACCTCATGGTGGCGGCCGCCCCTCGGTATTCGGTCCCCAGCCGCCACTACTTTTCCCGATGTGCCGTCCCAGCCCTGCACCAGCACGTGTCAGACAACATCATCCGTGCCCTGACCAACGCCGTTTCTGACAAGGTCCACCTGACCACGGACACGTGGACGAGTGCTGCCGGGCAGGGCCACTATATATCGCTGACGGCACATTGGGTTAACTTGGTGGAGGCTGGGACCGAGTCTGACCCTGCGGCTGGTCATATACTGCCGACGCCAAGGATTGCGGGGCCTACCTCGGTCCAGGTGTTTCAGGCCTACTATGCCTCCTCCTCCTCCCACCCCTCCTCCACCTCCTCCTCCGAACTACCATCCGTGGGCATGGCGCCATCAGTCGGTAGCTCTAGGCACAGCAGCAGTGCCGTCGCTAAGCGACAGCAGGCGGTGCTCAAACTGCTGAGCCTAGGCGATAAAAGGCACACCGCCCAAGAACTATTACAGGGCATCACGGCACAGACTGATCTGTGGCTGGCACCGCTGAACCTGAAGCCAGGCATGGTTGTGTGTGACAACGGCCGTAACCTGGTGGCGGCTCTGCAACTCGGCAGACTGACACATGTGCCATGCCTGGCCCATGTGTTAAATCTGATAGTTCAGCGTTTCCTCAAGACATACCCCAATCTGTCTGATTTGCTCACGAAGGTGCGCCGCATCTGTGCGCATTTCAGGAAGTCCAGCACAGATGCTGCCACTCTCAGGGCAGCGCAGCGCCGCCTCCAACTGCCCGCTCACCGACTGTTGTGCGACGTGCCCACGAGGTGGAATTCAACACTGACCATGTTATCCAGAGTTTACCAGCAGCGCCGAGCGATTGTAGACTGCCAGATGTCAACTTCCACCAGAACTGGTAGTCAGGTCAGTCAGCTTCCTCAAGTCTACAATGAGGAGTGGACGTGGATGTCTGATATCTGTCAGGTGCTGAGTAACTTTGAGGAGTCAACACAGATGGTCAGTGGCGATGCCGCCATCATCAGCCTCACCATCCCGCTGCTTGGCCTGTTGAAAAAATCTCTGATCAGCATGAAGTCGGAAGCTTTGCGCTCGTCACAAGAGACGGGGGAAGAAGATTCCCTTGTTGATAGCCAAAGCACCCTTAGGTCTGTTTCTCAGCGCATATCGGAGGAGGTGGAGGTGGAGGAGGATGAGGAGGAAGAGGAGGAGAATGTTGGCGAGACACAAGAGGGGACCATTGTTGAGTCCTTTACTGTTCAGCGTGTATGGGCAGAAGAAGAGGAGTTGGAGGAGTTGGAGGAGGAGGAAATGGACAGTCAGGCCAGTGAGGGGAGTGAATTCTTACGCGTTGGTACTCTGGCGCATATGGCAGATTTCATGCTAGGCTGCCTATCCCGTGACCCTCGCGTTCAAAGAATTTATTCCAGCACCGATTACTGGGTGTTCACTCTCCTGGACCCACGGTACAAGCAAAATCTTTCCACTCTCATCCCTGGAGAGGAAAGGAGTGTGAGAATGCATGAATACCAGCAGGCCCTGGTGCACAAGCTGAAACAGTATTTCCCTTCTGACAGCGCTAGCGGCAGAGTGCGTAGTTCTGCGGGACAAGTAGCGAGGGAGAGTAGGCGAGCAGGCAGCTTGTCCAGCACTGGCAAGGGTACGCTTTACAAGGCTTTTGCCAGCTTTATGTCACCCCAGCAAGACACTGTCACCTGTCCCCAGTCTCGGCAGAGTAGGGCTGATCTTTACAGAAAGATGGTGAGGGAGTACGTAGCTGACCATACCATCGTCCTAAATGATCACACAGCTCCCTACAACTACTGGGTTTCAAAGCTGGACATGTGGCACGAACTGGCGCTGTACGCCTTGGAGGTTCTTGCCTGCCCTGCCGCTAGCGTCTTGTCCGAGCGGGTTTTCAGTGCAGCTGGTGGCATCATCACCGATAAGCGTACACGCCTGTCGACTGACAGCGCTGACAGGCTGACGCTTATTAAGATGAATAAAGCCTGGATTTCTCATAATTTCCAATCTCCACCAGGTGAAGGAAGCTCAACCTGAATAATTTATCCACTCCTCCTCCTCCTCATTTTCCTCCTTCTCCTCCTCTTTGTACAGTAAAGCAGAGGAAACTGGCTATTTTTTGACAGGGCCCACTGGCTCTAGCTATAGTACTTTATGCATTTAATTTTTCTGGAGGGCCACCGACCCGGTCCTCTGTTTTAAACAATTTTTGGGAGTGCCACATACAGGCACTCAATCTATTCAATTTTTCTGGAGGGCCACCTACCTGCTCCTCTGGTTTGAAAACTTTTTTGGACTGCCACATACAGGCACTCAATCTATTCCATTTTTCTGGAGGGCCACCTACCTGCTCCTCTGGTTTGAAAACTTTTTTGGACTGCCACATACAGGCACTCAATCTATTCCATTTTTCTGGAGGGCCACCTACCTGCTCCTCTGGTTTGAAAACTTTTTTGGACTGCCACATACAGGCACTCAATCTATTCCATTTTTCTGGAGGGCCACCTACCTGCTCCTCTGGTTTGAAAACTTTTTTGGACTGCCACATACAGGCACTCAATCTATTCCATTTTTCTGGAGGGCCACCTACCTGCTCCTCTGGTTTGAAAACTTTTTTGGACTGCCACATACAGGCACTATCCAAATTAAATTGTCTCCATAGCAGCCTCCACACGTTGTCTCCATTGCTACCTCCAAAAGTCGTCCATATAGCTGCCTCCATACATCGTCCCTTTATCAAACGAGGTGTGTCAGGCAGAAATTTGGGTTGTTTTCATGGATTCCACATCAAAGTTGTTAACTTTGTCGCCACCCAGCTGTGTTATCCACAAAATATACTGGCAAACTTTTATCATTTACCAATATTATTTCAGCGCTTCTTGCGCTTCTGTTTACATTCCCCTCACCCGCCATATCCTAAACTTATAAGAACGCTACTACACTTGATCTTATACAAAAGGTTCTTAGAAGTGCTGTTTGGGGAGTAGCCTAGAGACACGGGCTTGGATTGGCGAAAGCTCGCCTGGCAGCGGAGCGCCAGCTCCATGCCAAGATCCAACTAACATAGTTTTAACTGCAGCACCTTTAATCTACTACTAGTTCACTGCCTCCATACATGGTCCCCTTATCAAACGAGCTTTGTCAGGCAGAATTTTGGGTTGTTTTCATGGCTTCCACAACAAACTTGTTAACTTTGTCGCCACCCTGCTGTGTTATCCACAAAATATACTGGCAAACTTTTATCATGTACCGATATTATTTGAGCGCTTCTTGCTCACCTCCTTTGGTTCCTCTCTGCCACCCATTGGTTTGAAGCCTGAGTCCATTTAGGGTATGTCGCCATGCCACTCTCTAGCCTGCCGCTGCTGCCGCTGCCTCTGCATGAAGTCCCCTATAGTGTCAGGGTCAATTATTGGATGTATTAGATGCTATCTAGCTTCATTCTGTCACTCTGTCATGGCCATGCTGTTGCCCATAATTTTGGCATAATGGTGCGATTAAGCAGCCTCAGAGGAATCCATGCATGCTGCCCCTGCTGTTTCCTGTCCATTTCCGTGGTGTTTCCATCCTTTTCTGAGGTTCCCAGGTGTTTGGCCAAGCTTCCCTGTGCAGAGCCTTGGTCCCCTTGAAAAATGCTCGAGTCTCCCATTGACTTCAATGGGGCTCGTTATTCGAGACGAGCACTCGAGCATCGGGAAAAGTTCGTCTCGAATAACGAGTACCCGAGCATTTTAGTGCTCGCTCATCTCTACTTATTATACTTTGTTGAGATTACATAAATTTTATGTCAATGCAACTATCTGTTGGTTAACATTTTTAGAGGTACATACAGGTGTGGTCACCCTTAACTTCTTGCCGCCGATGCATTTTTTCCATTTTATGATTTTGTTTTTTGCTTCCCGCCTTTAAGAATCCATCATTTTTTTTATAATTCCTCAGACGGAGCTGTAGATGGCTTATTTCTGAGTGACAAATTGTGCCTCCTAGTGGCAGCATTTTATATTTACATGCCATGCACTGGGAAGCTGGAAAAAAAAATCACTACTTTCTCACTGCTAAAATGACTTTATTTTTTTGGGTTAATATGATCATGAGGATATCACATTTATAAAGGTTTTATAAGGTTGTGTTTGATTTTAAAAAATTAATTTTGTACAGAAAAAAAATATATTCAGTTCGTCCTATGTTGATGCCAATAGCTTTTTCATATTACAGGATGGTTTTATATTTTGATAAATCAGGACTTTTGAGACACATAATTTCCTAACATATTTGTTTATTTCATATTCATCATTAGAGATGGGCGAATCAATACTAACGATTCTAAATTCGTTTAGAATTTCAGGAAAACCTCGATTCATCACGGATCCGAAGTTTACGGTGATTTTTGGGAACAAATTTCTACATTTTTTTTTCTTCCCATTATTAGCAAAATGGCTGCGAGCACAACGTGTTACTAGGGGTAATTGTATATTCCCTATACTTGTGTATAGGGAATAGAGAAATATTGAAAGCTTTTTCTATCCTAATTTCGTCCAATTCACTTGCTCCAATGAAATAACATGATAAATAAGCTAGCAGGTTAGTGGTTAAAACCATAGCATTTCTTCTCAAGACTAAATAAACCTAATTCCTTTAATCTTTCGACACAACTGAGATCCTCCATACCCCTTATAATTTTTGTGGCTCAGTTTTCTACCCCCTCCAACTACCAGGCATCCTTTTTGTGGACTGATGCCCAGATCAGAAAAAGTCTCATTTAAAATAGTTTGTGCCTTATAGTCCAAACACAGGAGCAACTAAAAATTAGAAAAAAACAGAAAAAAGAAACAAACACAGGACCAACAAGCACTGTCAGATACTCCTGACCATTTTCATGGAGATGGAGAGGCATTTTACCTTTGTACTGCTCTCTCCTTCTCTCTGCACATCTCCTTGTCTGATCATATGTATCATCACTGTAAAACTTTTCATGCTGTAACGCAGTAAGGTGATGAAAAGAAATTTGTGTTAGTCAAGTTCATGAAACATCGTCAAATTTCTTTTGGCACCTAAACTTGACCTCAAACACAAACTCCATTAAAGTCAATGGGGATCCAAATTTTAACATACAAAAATGGTTATAAAATGGAGGTAGTAAATAGTAGAGGACTGAAAAATGGTGGTAATAAATGTAAATAAAGAACTAATTTAAAAAAAAATGCTCTTAATGTCATTGAGGTTAAAGGGACTCTGGTTGTTCAGACCCAGTTAATCTTATAGTATCAAAAGTAGCAATGGAAAAACTGTACACCATTCCTCTCACTCTCAATATAGGCGCTCTGTATGTTCACACCCTGGTATTCTCATAGCATTAAAAGAAGCAATAGGAAAACCACAAACCCTTCATCTCTCTGTAGTTAAAATCCAGCTAATGGATTTTCACTATTTTAATTTTAATCCAGCATATGCGGAATTAACATGACAATTTCAGGCATAAATTCAGGTGCTGCCATATTAGACAGTTTCCAGTTTAAATTCAGGTACTGTGGAACCTGACAATTTCATGCTTAAATTCCATTTAAGCGATATTTCCAAAATTTAGGTTTGAATTAAGGTACTTCCAAAATCAACAAATTCAAATTTAAATCCAGCGAATGCAGAATTTGACAATATCAAATCTAAGTTCAGGTAAGGTAGTATTTCACTCTCTACTAACTTATTCAGACGATGGCAAAGCCAAGTCACATGGGATCTATGGCTGGTTCATTTTAATGAATGTGAGGTTGTCCATGTTGGCTGTGGATAGGTGGATCCTCTTTTCTGTGATGACACCATCGGCAATGCTGAACATGCGCGCTGACAGCACAATTTCTGCAGGGCAGGACAGCAAGGCACCTGCAAGGCTCGGTGGCGTAACAACAGCCATAGCAGCTGTGCTGGCTGCTACAGGGCCCAGGCTGCACAGGGGCCCTTCTTTCCCTGCTAACAGCACAGCCATAATGGGGGGCCAGTTTACAGTCGCCAACCTGTAATCGACTTAACTAGCACTTGTGATTATTTTCCCCAATCTGCCACCTTCAAGCCAGCGGGAGGGGCACCTTTGGCCGGGAGGTGGGCGGCAGGGAGTGGGCCAGCGTGGGGCATTCCTGTCCCAGCGTCTGTGCACTTGCTGCAGCCAGCAAATTTTCATATGTAAAAATTTGCCGGCTGTGTTTATAAACACTGTCCAGGACCCTGCCGGATAAACCAGGAGGCCAAAGCCTCTTGATGTATCCAGCTGTGATGGAGCAGCGGCCGACGTATGATAAATAACCCCCTTTGTGTGTATATGGTTTGTTTATACTGCATGTATGTGTATAAACGATTAGTGTATACTGAATGTATTAGTATATGATGCATATATACTACATGTATGTTTATAATGTGTATGTACTATACAGTATGGGGCACATTTACCTACATTCCTCCTGTAGCTCACAGAAAGTGCATTGTCCGGCGATAATGCACTATGCCGCAATTCACTAAGATTGTGAGCCTGATATCCTGCATGTGTCGTTCCCCAGCTCAGGTCCAACAGAGTACACATCGTCTTCCTGGTGTATGTAAGTGCATTGTCTTGAGACACAATTTGAAAGTTAAATTCCGTGCTCAGTCCGAATCAGTCGGATTGTCCGACGGCACGCCCCACAATTTGTGTCTCATGGAGGCCAAGCAGTCCAAGCAGTGCTATCCCCGCAAAAGGTGCAAAGTCAGACAAAGTGCAGCGTGCTACGCTTAGTAAATGAGCCCCTACGTATGCAAATTTTGTATGCATACATGTGTGAGTTTGTATAAACTGCATCTATTAGTGTATAAATGTACATATGAGTGCATAAATGTATGAAGTGCAAGTATATAAAGTGTATGAGTTTAGGACTTTATGTGTGTGTGTGTGTATAATATAAATGTGTTTGTATAATCGTGTCTGTACCAATATCTATATATTTCTTAAGGGGGGCCCCATGCAGAAATTCGCTATGGGGCCCAAGCTCTCCTAGTTACGCACCTGGCAAGGCATATAGTGAAAGCTCTGTCAATGTGTCCAATTTTTCTACCCAGAAATTGAATGGGGAGACATGTGGACATACAGGGGGTCATTTACTAAGGGCCCGATTCGCGTTTTCCCAACGTGTTACCCAAATATTTCCGATTTGTGCTGATTTTCCCTGAATTGCCCGGGTTTTTGGGGCACATGATCGGATTGTGGCGCATCGGTGCCAGCGTGCACGCAACGGAAATTGGGGGGAAACCCGACGGATTCGGAGAGACCATCACATTTTTTTAAAAAAAGTGTCGCTGGACACGCTCTTACCTTCACCCCGCAATGGATTGGGGACTCCGACGGACCTCGGTGGACTTCAGCGCAGCAGCGACACCTGGTGGACGTCAGAGAAACTGCCTTAGTGAATCGCCGGAAGACCCGAATCCACCGCAGAGAACGCGCTGCTGGATCGCGAATGGACCGGGTGAGTAAATCTGCCCCATAATCTTCCACCATGCAAGTCACTTCTGGTAAACTGGTGCACAGTGTAAGCAACAGCACATTTGATTCTAGTAATGCCCCCAGAGTCCTTCTGGCTCATTAGTATAATTGAAAATATTATTTTAGAAAGAAGGAGGCCATTGGTAACAAATATAAGATATATACCAAAATCATAATGCCTGGATATATAAGTGAGTGTCCCTGGTTTATCATGCTTGATTGTGATGGTAGATTTCCTACATTACAGGTGAACCGTCAAAATTATAATATGTAAAAAAATTTAAAAATGTTTTACCATTTACAGCCCTTTCAACTGCAGCTGTAAGCCATGCTATTGCTGAGGATTTCCTCAAAAGTTTTCAACAAGTTCTGCATTGTCATAAATCACAAGATCAAACAAAGTATTGCCTCTTGTGGGATCTTCTACAAACTGTCCCATAAAACTATCCCACAAAAGGTTCATAAAATGTTCCCCCCTGACAGATGAAGCAGAACCCTGACCCCCTTCTCCTATAATCACTGTCCCCTCATTTGGAGCCCGCTCCATCTGTTTATTTTTCAGACCAATGACAAAAAGCCTAGAACTGTATGACAATGGAATTCGATCTCCTGCAGATCCAGTAATTGGGACATTATTTGGATTTACCTGTCTATACTCTGATCCAGTTTTGAAAAATAAATCTGAGAATGTGTACACAGCACATTGTTTTTCACACCTGCTATTTTTTCTCTTTATCATACTTTGTTTATTTCATGCCTATGTTCTAGCTAGGGAATTGCTGTACCTGACTGCTGCTGAACATTTCCTATTATTTTTAAACAAATTTCCATTTTCCTGCTTCCGCCTTACTCTCTGGAAAATGAGTGAAATTGCCAAATTGTTATTCATGTCATAATCTTCAGCACTGCCAGGCTCTGAGTCCACTTAAAAGATGTCTGTATTAAATCAGCTATATAATTTAGTCTTTTTATTAACTGATATTAAATATTTTTTATATAATGCAAATGTTATATGTAGATATATGTATAAAAAACACTAGAAGTCCTTGAAAATCCTTGAAAAAGGATCCTGAATAGGATTAAGCAGCCATCCGTTTGTTCACATTCAATTTGGAGTGCAGACCTTTTAGATATATTTATAGATATATATGTACACATATATAATATATTATCTAATACAAATATTAGTGTATGTATGTTTGTCTCTGCTAAAGGAATCCATACCGCCGCATTTACATTCACTAAATTTTACACAGATGTCTCCTGTGACCCGGGGAACATCATAGACCAGTGATGGCTAACCTATGGCACTGGTGCCAGAGGTGGCACTCAGAGCCATTTCCATGGGCACTCAGGCCATCACCAGAGATGACTCCAGGTATCTTCCTGCAGTCCCAGACAGCCCAGGACTTGCTGTGCACAGAGCTATATTAAAGTGACAGCTCTACCTGGGACTATTTTCTGCTTTATTGGTGTCCTCAGGGTGCTGGTATCAATGAAAGCTGTGACAGAGAAGGGAGTACAAATTACTAATTACATTTCTGTGTTGGCACTTTGCGGTAAATAATTGGGTCTTTGTTGTAGTTCGGGCACTCGGTTTGCCATCACTGTCATAGACTATACTTTGAGCATAAACTTTTACCCTGTGCTTCCAAAACTTACCAAACTATAGGAGCAATTGTTTCTTGGCTGCTGTGGCAGTTAGCCTGGATAAAAACTAATCACAGTTCTGCTTCTATTTTGCTACAGGACGTTAATATGAACTCTGAGCTCTGATTAGTTGCTATAGGCAATAAAGGACATAGTATAAAACAGATCATGTGTTTCTTCATTTTTAAAGTGAAACCTCCTGTCTTTTACCTTTGTCCATATGCAATTGCCCTTATGATATTATATGATTTTATATTGTTATAACATCTTTGATACTCCAATCTCATCCAGAGCTGCAGTTGCATATTCTTGCCATTATAATATATGATACTCCAATCATATCCAGAACAGTAGTCTTATATCTTTCATTAGATTAGTTCTGATACTCCAGTCACATCCAGAGCTACAATCATCTATCTGCCATTATATCATCTCAGAAGACTGCAGCTCTGGATGTGACTGGAGTATTTCTCTGATATTATCTAATTTCTGAACTCAAGTCATATTCAAAGTTGTAGTCATTTATCTATTGGTATGTAATATCTGATACTCTAGTCACATCCATACTTTCAATCATCTTTCTACCTTATGACTGTAGCTCTGCATGTGACTGGAGTATATATCTGGCTTTATGACAAAAGTTCCACTTTCGCCATTCCTTGCATTTTTTCTATTGATTTGTTGGTGGGTTGACCAGTATCAGGGAGGACTTGAGACATTAGGGTTCTGCAACAGGGACACATGCATAAGAAGTTTATAAAAACTGAACTGTGATTTATTACAAAATAACCCAAAACTAACAACAAGTCTTTCTTTAGCACAAAAGAAAAACAAAAGCTGTTCTGAACTACAATAGTCAAATCTGACTGGAGAAAACACCCAGTTGTATCTTGTATGCACCTTCTGCAGGTGAAGCTGACTGTGCAGCTATGCAGTTCTAAAGGAAGAGATGGATGAGAGATAGGGGAACCCATACTTCATTCATGTAATATATATCAATAATATGGGGATTTGCATGTTGATATATATTACATGAATGTCTTTATTGTCAATATTTTAATACTGCATGTATTTTGATGTATTTTGCTTATTGCAAACACTAATATGTAAATATAATGGGCGGATCTTTGTAGGTCATGTGATCATGTTTGTATATATTTCCACTGACTGCACCATGTAAATAGCTTGAAAAAGGCTCTTCCAGGGCCGAAACGTTGCTACTGTCAGTTATGATGGAATAAAAGAACCACACTTGGTTTACACTACAAAGGGAGTGCTGCTCATTCTTTTGCATTTAGATAGATAGATAGATAGATAGATAGATAAGTAAACAAAAAATGACAGCACTCCCAAGGATTGAAGAAAAAAAGTGAGGTTTTATTCCATCTCTTGCAACGTTTCAGCTGTGGATCAGCCTTTGTCAAGCAATACAACAAGTGTTCAGTCAGTGTTTAAATAGGTGGATACATAGTGACGTTTCACATCCATCAATTAAGTGAAAATACAATTTTACAAATCATCAACTTATCTATATCAAGCGGTAATATAAGTGTTATCAGTATCGCAGTGTTGTCAATGTATACATAGTGACATATTATATAAATACAAAACGAGGACATTAAAAAGAGTTATACAGTGTAAATTGATGCCAAAAATCACCTGTGTGATCCTGTGCCCGCGTTGCGCAGGACGCATTCAGCGTCTCCTACCGGCTACTGCGCATAGCCGGAAGGAGGAGAGGAGACAATGCACTGCTACTGCGCATGTCTGTCAAGTAAATAATGGTGTAACTAATTCACTGTATCGTGGAGAATAGCAGCAGTATAATAATGCGCAAATGCGCCTAGTGACCCATTCTGGTGACTGCTAACACATTAGGGCGCATCTGCGCCAAATATTGTGTAGTTCCATTCCGTCATCTTTAGCGACTGATAAGGAGATATATGTGTGCTATTGTAGAGGAACTAGTCTCACATTATGGACAATGGGAAATATCACGGGGTTAGAAAACCTCCAGAGAATAAGTCCACAAAGAATGAGGGTCATGGTGTGTCCTCCATCACCCAATTCGGGCGATCAGGGTACCCATGTAGGGGGCAAACTGCAGTGCGGACAGGGTGTACATAAAATATGCCACACTGTCTCTCACCAGAAGATGTCCCCACCTCTAGTGGACCTAGACTAATGTCCTAGAGACGTATATAGCTTCCTCATTAGCTATAGCGCTACGACAAAGAGAAGTACATTATCGGTGCATCGCTAATTGGAACAAATCCACTGTCTCCACTCCTCGTTAAAAATTAATGCAATAATGAAATAAATATCATAAACTAAAAGAAAAAGAAAAAAGAAAAAGGCGGGAAAGTACACACAAAAAATTGATGATTTTGGCGATCTTCTTTTAGTGCATGTGGTGATTACACGTGAAGATAGTGGTCTGGAAAAAACAGATAAAACAAAAATTAGTATCATGGTATCAAGAACACCAATAACCTTATGGTAAGAAGGAAACAGGTAAGTCATGGGACATGTAGGGCAAGCAAGACGTCAAAAGATCCCACTAGTCTTGAAATCCACGTTCAAGCCATTTGGTTTAAGTGTGTTTAATTTATAAATCCACTCCAATTCTCTCTTTTTCAATAATTTCGTTCTATCCCCACCTCTTCTAAGAGGGGGGATCCTGTCAATCAACCTGAACCTCAATTGTCCTTCCCTGTGGTTACACTCCTTAAAGTGTTTAGGGACCGGAAGGTCCTTCCTACCACTCCTGATGGTATATCGATGTTGGCTCATACGTATTTTGAAGTCTAAGGTGGTCTCTCCTATATACCAAAGATTGCAAGGACATTGAAGTAAATAAATTACAAAATCAGAGTCGCAAGTTAGGTAATGTTTGATCTGATGCTTTTGCTTAGTAATAGATAGATAGATAGATAGATAGATAGATAGATAGATAGATAGATAGATAGATAGATAGATAGATAGATAGATAGATAGATAGATAGATAGATAGATAGATAGATAGCAACTTTATCCTCAAGAGGAAATTCTTAAACCACAGCACAATCAACAATTACAACAAACATTTTACAAAACAAACTAAAACAATAGAAACATAAACATGATATTAATTCAACTACTAATTTAGCAGATTACAGTTAAAGTGCAATTGCCATAGGGATGGGTGATCTCCTATTTCATTCACAATTTAATATATCTTCCTTAAGTTGCTCTTTTGTTCTGTTACCAAATCAAAACAGGGACGATCAGAATTGGTTATGATACTGATAAATTTATTTACCATTCTGCTAGCAGAGAAAAATAACCCATAGGAGGCACTAATGATACTGGAAACCACAGAGCAAAAAAAAAAAATATAGTAATATTGGAGATGATAATAATAATAATAATAATTGTAATTGTACCGGAAACCCCAGAGCATATAAATCATAAAATAAACTGAAACACAGACTACTAATAACAGCGACCACAGAGCATACAATAATACTGGAGAATGCAGAGCAGACATTATTACTGGAGACTCCGAAGCATACTACTTATACTACAGACACCACTTCATCTTTACTAGAGAATAAAGACGTTGGCACGGCCATTCTTGGTTCTCTGGCATCCTTCACACTGAAGGAGGATGCATGGAGTGAGAAAACCATTCCCATTGTGGTGAGCTATTGTATCCCATTTTTCTTTTTTCTAAATTTTAATTATTACCCCAGAGCAGGAAACAATACTAGAGGCCCCAGAGTGGAAAATAATAATAAAATGAGATGCTCTGATTGTGTCATTGTGTTTCACACTGACATTGTTAATGTGAACACTGGTTTATACTTGCTGGCTACCTTGATAGTTTGTTCTCTACACCCATCAGCCTCCTGCAAACTCTTCTCTGGTTCTCATAAAGTTAACATGATGTGATTGACAGGATTTCCCAGGGAGGGAACATATTGTAGTTGTTCTTCACTGCCTACGGTAATGTGAGACAAGTAGGTAGAGAAAGTAGGTAGGGTTTTAGTCTTGGGTCCTACTGTCACTTCCATTTGTCTGTGTCATTAATCGGGTCCAGACTCGGCATTAAAGAAGAATAATTTTTAACCACTTCTATAAAAAAGATTACATGAAGTATAGTTAGTGTCGTCTAGCTCTGCATTGTCAGATCCAGCAACACATTAATAAATTCCACCCCAAGGGGGGGATTTATCACAAGTTTCTTAGAGCAGAACTGTTCTACAGTCATGGCCAAAAGTTTTGAGGATGACACAAATATTATATTTTTACATGATCTGTTGCCCTCTGGTTTTTAAGTGTGTTTGTCAGATGTTTTTATCACATACAGAAATACAAGTGCAATCATATTATGAGTAAGAAAAGCTTTTATTGATAGAATGAGTTAATGCAGCAAGTATTTGCAGTGTTGACCCTTCTTCTTCAGGACCTCTGCAATTCTCCCTGGCATGCTCTCAATCAACTTCTGGACCAAATCCTGACTGATAGCAGTCCATTCTTGCACAATCAATGCTTGCATTTTATCACAATTTGTTGGTTTTTGTTTGTCTCTTGATGATTGACCACAAGTTCTCAATGGAACTAAGATCTAGAGAGTTTTCAGGCCATGGACCCAAAATCTCTGTTTTGTTTCCTGAGCTATTTAGTTATCACCTTTTCTTTATGGCAAGGTGCTCCATCATGCTGGAAAAGGCATTGTTGATCACCAAACTGCTCTTGGACAGTTGGGAGAAGTTGCTTTTGGAGGACATTCTGGCATCATTCTTTATTCATGGATGTGTTTTTAGGCAAGACTGTGAGAGAAAAGATTCCCTTGGCTGAGAAGCAACTCCACAGATGAATGGTTGCAGGATGCTTTACAGTTGGCATGAGACAAGACTGGTGGCATCTCTCACCTTGTCTTCTCCGAACAAGCTGTTTTCCAGATATTCCAAACAATCGGAAAGGGGATTCATCAGAGAAAATGACTTTACCCCAGTCCTCAGCAGTCCACTCCCTGTACCTTTTGCAGAATATCAGTCTGTCCCTTATTTTTTCTGGAGTGAAGTGGCTTCTTTGCTGCCCTCCTTGACACCAGGCCTTGCTCCAAGAGTCTCCGCCTCACATTGCGTGGAGATGCACTCACACCTGCCTGCTGCCATTCCTGAGCAAGCTCTGCACTGCTGGTAGCCCGATCCCGAAGCTGAAAGACTTTTAAGAGACGGTCCTGGCGCTTGCTGGTCCTTCTTGGGTGCCCTGGAGCCTTTTTGGCAACAATGGAACCTCTCTCCTTCAATTCCTTGATGATGCGATAGATTGGTGACTGAGGTGCAATCTTTCTAGCTGTGATACTCTTCCCTGTTAGGCCAGTTTTGTGCAGTTCAATGATGACTGCACGTGTTTCTTTAGAGATAACCATGGTTAACAGAAGAGAAACAATGATGCCAAGCACCAGCCTCCTTTTAAATGTCCTGTGGTGTGATTTTTACTTAATCATGACAGATTGATCTCCAGCCCTGTCCTCATCAACACCCACACCTGTGTTACTGGAGCAATCACTGAAATAATGTTAGCTGCTCCTTATAAGGCAGGCCTGCAATAAAGTTGAAATGTGTTTTGGGGAAAAGGTTTATTTTCTAGGCAAATATTGACTTTGCAATTAATTGCTGTTAAGCTGATCACTCTTTATAACATTCTGGAGTATGTGCAAATTGCCATTATAAAACCTGATGCAGTAGACCTTGTAAAAATTAACATTTGCATCATTCTCAAAACTTTTGGCCACGACTAGATTAATAGAAAATCATTGACGTCTTGATTACATGATAAGTTACCATACAGATACTTTTGAATATTGGCTTTTATTTTTAGCTATAATTTCTTACCTATGATGAAATGACTGTACTCTGTTATAAACTAAATGTTATCACTAAACCGAGATCTAAACCCATTCAGTTGCTATAAAAATGTTCTAATTCATAGGATATCATTTATAAAACTGAAGTGACCTTTCCTTCCCACATCCTACCAACAAACATATTCTTCTCCTTGGGAGCCTAATCACTATCCATCAGAAACACAAAGCATCTACAACAAAAGAGAAGATAGTGTAGCAGTCTCTAGAGAGATGAAAGAGAGAAGGCAAGACTATGCTTTCTATAACAAAATATCTGTCATATTTTTCTTATTTCGATGTCTCTTGTAAGCTACAGGGCTATTGTTTTTCATCCAATTATTTTTCAACATTGCAGAAACTATTGTTTTTGCTACATATATTACTGGATCACTCTTGTACATTGTATCTTTATTGTAAAATCAAATTTGTAAGATTTAAGATTTAATAATGTTTAAGGTTAGAAATATATACCCAATTTATTTTTTTAGTATTAATTCCTTAAAGACCCAGCTCGTTTTCACCTTAAGGACCTAGCCAGATTTTTCCAATCTGCGATCACTATATGCGATTATAACTTTAGAGCACTTTAACTTACTAAGGTGATTTTCAGACTATTTTTCCATGAAACATTGTTCTTCACATTAGTGGTATATTTTGGTTGAAATGTTTTGCATTTATTTATGAAAAATTTAAAATTGAATGAAAATTTGGAAAAATTATCGATTTTCTGATTTCTATATTTTATGCTCATCACACTGTTAGTCTAACCTCTCAAATAGGTTACAAACTAACATTAACCATATGTCTGCTTTATGTTGACATATTTTCTTAAATTTTCTTTTATTAAGACATTAGGAGGCTTACAAATCAATCAGCAATTTCCCAGATTTTCACAAACATTTAAGATTCGAAATTATTTTAGAGGCCTATTCATATTTATATTGCGACTATCTGGATCACGGCTGTCACGTAGAGCTGGGCTTCCACACACTGTCACCATTTACGGCTGTAATTACAGTTGTGTTATAGTTTCATGCAGTACAAAAATGCACATCCAGGTTGGGAAACTACCCACTGAATTGGATGTGCATTTTTGTACAAGGGCTAAATAGATTAACTTTTATTTTTCTGTGATAGGATCTGTAATTGTACTGCTGAAGGCAGCTCTAGGGTCCACATCTGGACCCCGGGGTTGCCATAGAGACAATTGGCAAACTCCAAAACCAGAGTGGGGATCATGCCAGGTGCAGATCCTGAAGCCCTATGAACTATTGCAACCCCAGCTGTTACCGCAGGAGCTCAACGGTCGCGTACAGTTGTCAGCTCCACCAACCTAGGTCATTAAAGGGTTAATATACCTCCTTGAAACATGATGATAAATGGTTTATAATTTTATATACAGCATTCTCTGTAATTTGAGAAGGTCTATTTCTGCCTGAGATACTAAACATATACTAATTTGGAACTAATCAAGATGTTTATTCTCAAAAAGCATTATTATGTCTGATAAACTATTCATGTTCAAAATAAATAAATACATAATTGAAGAAGAAAATAAATTACTCATCACAGCTACAGTTTGCACAATGAACTAATAGAATAGAGTACAGAATACATATTAATACTGTAGACGTTGCAGTAATAACAAACACTAAAACAATGAATCCACAATAGTGCTTACCCTTTAATTCCTTTTAGAAATTAGATTACAATCTAAAAGGAAGCAAACCCCTAGAGATCATGTCCTATGAATTCCCCAAATGAAATTCTTAAATGGGTTTTCCAACAAACTAAAGTTAGGCCCATCCATGGGGGCCTTCTGGTGCGCTGGATGCATCCAACCTACAGATGGACCATAGCCATATTAAAAAATGTGCTGTATGGGAGCACTACGGATGTAGTTCTGGACCAGGGGCGTAACTTGAGGGGGTGCAGAGGTTGCGCTCGTACCAGGGCCCAAGAGGTTTAGGGGGCCCTTACGTTGTCACTTTCCCATATGAGAAGACTATTACTATAAACCAAACATTATAGTCGGGGCCTGACACAGACCTTGCACTGGGGTCCATCAGGTTCTAGTTACACCACTGTTCTGGACAGAATTGATCACATTGAAAGCTATAAGATCCATTCTGGCACCAGACACATCAGAGAAAATCTGATGCCAGAAGTGTACATATGTGAATGCACCCTAGGATTCTTTGTAGTACCATATTAATTAAGTAAAATTGGCTTTGCTACTAACATATAAACTGTAGATAAAAATAAGTGAACAATCTAAGGTCACTATATTTTTTCAAAAATATAATTTACATTGATCAACATTTGAAAGGCTTTTTGTACTCCATGCCACTAGAACAGTGTTTTACAAAATTAACAAAGTATATCAACATAAAACTTAGATTTTCCAAAAAATGTGATGATCATAATTAGAGAACAGCAATGACTGTAGCACAGCAAAAGATCATAACTACATTTTTAGAAAGTTACAACAGTCTCATCAGAAGAAAGTGTGCAGGCCTTTGCTTTGAATGACAGCAAGTCTGCCGCCACAGGACATCACTAGTCTCTCAGACTGCTCTGGTGTGAGTCTGGTCCACTCTTATTCCAGTCTCATTTGCAGTTCTGTGACTGTTGTGGGTTTCTTGGCCATAACTTTGTTAAGGATTTTCCAGAGGGTTTAGATCAGGATTATGGAAATTAAGGAATTGCTTTTGCTGTTTTGCTGTGTGACGGGTGGCATTGGGTGAAGAACGCAAGGAAGGAACCAAGTGTTGTTGAAGAAGATACTGATACACACTTGTATTATAGCTGTATGAGAGGTCCAACTCCTGCTGTCTGCAGAAAACATTTCCTAAACCATGACACCTCCTCCACCACCTTTAACCGACTTTGTCAATGAACATATTGGGGCAGATTTACTTAACCGGCCCATTCGCGATCCAGCGGCGCGTTCTCTGCGGTGGACTTGGGTCCGGCCGGGATTCATTAAGGTAGTTCCTCCAACGTTCACCAGGTGGCACTGCTGCGCTGAAGAGCATGGGAACGCACTGGAGTACACCGAGACGGGCTGAGTGAAGGTAAGCGCGTGCTGAGCGACAAATTTTTTTTTTTAAATGCGCAGTTTTTCCGAATCCTTCGGGTTTTCGTTCGGCCGCCCCCCCCCCCCCCGATTTCCTTCGCGTGCATGCCAGCGCCGATGCGCCAAAATCTGATCGCGTGCGCCAAAATAGAGCAGTGTATCAGAACATCGCTGGTTCAAGTTCAAGTATGGAAAAGTAAAAACATGTAAAAACACTGAACACTACACATTAGAATAAATAAAAAATAAATACATAAAAATATAAGCCCCTAAAATGTCACTTTCCTATAAAAACACTTAATAAAGTATAAAACACACAAACACACAAAAAAACGCCACATATTTGATATTGCCGCGTCCATAACAATCTGCATAATAAAACATTACTGGACCCACACGGTAAACGCCAGGGAAAAAAAAGGAAAAAAACTTTCTGAAAAAAGATCATTTTTAATAAACACCTTATCACTAAAGAGTGATAAAAAAAAAGTTCTGCACTCTAAAATAAGACACTAAAAAGAACAACTCTTCTCGCAAAAAATATAAAACATCTAAAAAAATTGTTTAAAAGGCCATACTGTCCTAAAAATGGTAACATTGAAAAGAATTATTGTGTTTTAGATTTTTAAAAAAAATGTAAATCTTTTGTAGAAAAAAAAATTCTTCATTTTGCCAATAACTTTTCTATATTTCGGTGTGCGGAGCTGTGCAAAGAGGACCTGTCACCCTGAAAAACAGCACTAGGAGGGCGCGTTCACACGGTGCGTTATGTCCTGCGTTTTCATTGCGTTTGAAATGCATTACAACAGCTGAGAGGCGATTTGCCTAATTAAATTACTGTTTACGCTTGTTAACGCATGCGTTGACATTGCGTTTAGAGTGCGTTCTGTGAATGGAAACGTTAACAGTAATGTAATTAGGCAAATCGCCTCCTCAGCTGATTTTTGAAAAAATGAGGGAAACAGCCTGGGAGCCCCCTTGTAAGGGGGGACCCCATGCATATTTTTGTCAAAAATTTGAAGAAAAAACAGCGTGGGGTGCCCCCTATTTTTCAAATCAGCCAGCTACAAAAAAAGCAGCAGCAGCCTGCCATTACTGAGCTGGGATAGACCACTGTTAGGGGGCTATTCCAGTGCAACAATAATAGCCTGCGGCCGCCCCACTGCCTGACCATCTATAGACGGTCAGGTACTGGCTTGTACCCAGCTCTTCCCGGCACCCCTGGTGGCGGTGGGTACCGTGGTAATGGTATGGGCGTTAGTGTGAATTTGCCAAAAAATTAAGGTAAACACTAAAGCCAGCCCTTAGTAATGAGCACCGTCATGTAGCCACTACTATGGCAAACTATGAAGAGTGTCGCAAAAAAATAAGCGTCTCCAGGCACGGGCACATGTACCATCAAGATGATTTTTCCTCCTTTTCAGTCACCCCGATAGAACAGGTCCCCCCTGGGAACAACAGATACACTAAACTCTGTCAGAGAGAGATGTATTGGATCTACAAGCTAAACTGCTTAGTACCTAACGGACTCAACGAATCCCTAGAGAGCACCAACTTTTAACAGAACTCCCATGTAACCAAGTAACATGTAACCAAGTTACTCCCCCCATGCATCCACTAACCACCGAAGCATATACATTCTAGAGACATTTCCCATTATCCATATGGGGTAACCTTCCGTCTTTTATCACTTGCCTATCATCATATTTTACCACCAAAACATTTGCCCATATACATGTGTACGCATTTACACCAGTACATTACCTGATCCATCTTCCATATGTTGCAAACCTGCCCCCTAAATACTACCTTAATAGCTTCCTCAATCCCTAACAATACCTGAACACTTGTCACGATCATCTTCCTATCACCACTATCGAGGTACCGCTCAGGACATGCGCATTGCCCCACAAACTTGTGTCGCATCCCTCATGGCTGACATCTTGTAGGTTTCTAGCGCTACTGCGCATGCGCCCGATAATTTATGGCGCAAGCCTCTCCCCACCGCGAACAGTTAAATACCCTCTCACCACGCCATGTCCCTTAATGCTGTGGATGATACAGACAACACCACTAGCACTGGTAAGCATATACAAGCATCCATCATTAGTAGCAGCATTATCAACTATATATTTATAATTCATTACTATTATTTTTCTTAATGTTGTATATTGTAAATTTATCGTTTAACCAATTGATTAACTGATCATGTACCAACTGATTATTTGTTTATTTATTTTAGTCCTTCCAATTGATTAACTGATCATGTACCAACTGATTATCTATTTATTTATTTTATTCCCTATTCGAACCCCTGTTATATATGTTTTATATTCTTAGAGCTATTAAGCATTTCCTCACTTAGATATATTATCTTGTATCAACTATACCATGTTATTTGTATCATTTTTTAATATTTTTTTAAATTTTTAATATTTAATTATTCTTTTGGGTACAATGAACTATTACCAATACTACTATTGCACTTCTGTTGCTAAACAAGTACCAACTACAATTTTACCTCCTTCTCCCCCTCTCCTTTGTCACTGCTTGTCTTCTAAAGTCTTTGTACACTTGATAAAGGGGTACTGTAACCTCGAAACGCGTTGTGTTTTAAGATCTTTAAGAAACCAAACTGTATAATACACTCTGAGTGCGCCATCTGGTTGAATCACAAACATAACCCTACTATCCTAAAACTCCTGAGTGATACGGCTATACCACTCAAGAGATCCTCCACCGGGAGGCAGCACCAGATCATCTGCCATCTAAACCTCTAACATCTCATAGCGTTGTGCCTATCTTAGCACAACCCTATACGGTGAGCACATTCTTTCACCCAAACCTCTATTCTCTTAAAAAAGGTGTAACACTATTAGCGCTCTCCCCCTGTCCCCTCTTGCCATACTCTTTTACACTACTTCCCAGGAAACCTGCTGAAGACTGGACAGCACCTAGGGGCCAGCGGCTCTGGATATTACACTCGTCACCTAATAACGTCTGATAGAGTTGTGCCTAAATTTAGCACAACCACCAACGGTGAGCAATTTTCCTCTTCTCTAACCTTGGAAATCCCGGCAATACTACACCATCGTTCTTTTTCCCCTTGTGTCTCCCCCCAATCTCTCCTATAACACACTTCCCAGGTGACCCGTCTGCAGAACCCCCTCTTCCATAATGGATTACTGCCGACAAAGGATCCACCAGAGAGAAGTACTGATTACCCACTGGTCCCAGACCAAAACCACCTCTCCACAACAAGAAGTTGAAGACGACTCCAAGATCAGCCAGCGAGACCTCCTGAACCTTTTCTATCGCCTAGAAAAACTACTAAAAGACGAAATACAACACCACATTGATGTTCTCTTTCTAAGATTATATCTAAAAGAAAAGATTGTACCCCGAGGGCTACGCATTCGGACTGAGAGCTGTTTCAAAAACCATACATTATTCACCAAGAATTGGGATGACTTTCTACTGACCTGCGCCTTCGGGTGCATGGAACGTATCTGCTCCAAACGAGAAGAAATTCTCAGAAATCTCACATTTGACATTAACACCTGTCACAACTTACTTTCAGAACACCTCAACCACCCTGATTTCTTGAAATTCGATAGACTGATAACAGGGCGAATCCTATCACTTGAAAAAGAACAAATCGATAAAAAAATGAACAAACTACAAAGAGACAGGCTAGATTTTGAGACAAACAATATCAAATTCTGGCTTAAACAACCCGACCAGTCCGATGACCATAACACCGAACCCCAAAACTCCCAAAATCCCAGACACAGGCCTAGCAAACCAACGAGAAATATCGACGAATTGAAGTCCCGTCCCCAACATCCATTAGCCCGTCCCTCCACTACCTTCATCAACTCCAAAAATAAAAAACTTCCAAAGACCAGGATAAGTACAAAAGTCTCAAAACTCCGACCCAAAAACCAAGAACTATCCATACTGCCCCTGGCCATAACATAAACATCCCAAACATTTTTCCTCATAAGAGTTTGGAGTCCCGGAAAAGCATCCCCCAGGACCCAGTTACTCCGCTCACCCTGAGCCACACCCCCAAACGGCTAGACAACTCACTCCCCCCAGCCAACCCTCCCTGGGCCTCCCAAATATTGAGGAAGGTTGCCCACTCCGATTTCCCCCGACCACATTCTCATCAGTTCCAGTATTACATGAACCAGTGGACACCCACTTGTCTTCCACCGCGAAGCCAACCAGCCCGTTGAATCTATCATCCATTACTGTGCACAATTCCCCGACTGTCTCCCAAGTGGACCACACCGCTTCACTCACTCCCCCCATGTCATTACTACCAACCACTCCCCTTAGGGCATCTACATCCCAGGAGCACAATAAACAAGTCACAAACGAGATCCCCTCTACCCCAAACACACCAATGACCCCCCATCATTATTTTTTTCAAAGGGGCCAATACAAGAGCCAAAAAAGAAAAAATGTAGACTAGGCACTAGGGGAGGAAAAAGAAAAAGACCCACCAATTGCCCCAGTACTACAACAGAAAAACAAAAAACTGAGATAAAGATATTTAATCTTTCTAAATACGTCCTTAATGGAGCTGAAACCAGCCTTCTAAACAAAGGACTTTCTTTTTGCCCCACGTCAAAATTCGACGAATTTCAACTGTTCCGTGACCTCCATACCTTCACCAGGAAACTTACTCTCGCAAGACATTTCAGTCTCCCTAAAACCAACATGAAGAGAGACGAGGCCCCCTCTTCTGATAGCCTAAATACACCCCCCAGTTCCGTCCTCCCCAAAGATCCGCTTCCGACAGACGTCCCAGACACTTTCGACACTCCTGACACTACTTCAGTAATTGCCAGTGGGCTAAAACCCAAATCCACGTTTTATCCTCTACACCACAGAGGCAACAACATCCAAACGTTCGTCTCTATGGTTGAAAAAGAATTACGTACCATCAACTCCAAAACCCAGCCCTCCCACAATCTGACACACAAAGAAAGATCGGCAATAAACTCCTTATTGAAGAATGACGATATCGTTATCCGTAGTGCTGACAAAGGAGGCGGCATAGTGATCCAAGATAGGGAAGCCTACGTCAAGGAGGCATTGAACATCCTATCGGACACTAACTACTATGAAGTTTTACCTGAGGACCCTATTCACTCTCACACACAAGATTTAAAAATACTTCTGAACGATGCCTTGGCAAACAATACCATCACTAAATCAGAGAAAGAATACATCTGGATTGACTCACCTTCTACCCCCATCTTCTATCATTTACCCAAAATCCATAAAAACCAACAAAACCCACCCGGACGACCAATCATTTCTGGCATCTCCTCACTCACCTGCAATTTGTCTCATTATATAGATGTCCTCCTCCAACACTATGTTCAAAATCTACCCTCCTATTTACGCGATTCCACCAGCGTTCTGATCAGCCTTCAAAATATCATCTGGGAACCTTCTTACTGGTGGGTTACCCTCGATGTATCATCCTTATATTCAAATATTCCCCATCAAGAGGGCCTCTTCAGAATCAACCAACACCTTGAAAAAAACGGTACCATGCCCAGAAAACAAAGAACCTTCATCCTGGAAGCAATTCGCTTCATCTTAACACATAATGTTTTTAGTTTTCAAAACAAAATATTTAAACAAATCAGAGGCACAGCGATGGGCACGAGATTTGCCCCTAGCTTTGCAAACTTGTATATGGGGGAGTTTGAATCGGAATTTATAGAGAATAACCCGAGATGGTCCGCCAACATTATCTACTACCGGAGATACATAGACGACCTCCTTCTGATCTGGAAGGGGACTGAAGAGGACATCCAGTCCTTCGTAACCACCATTAACTGTAATAACTGGGGTTTGTCCTTTACCCAATCCATTTCGAAAACGGAAGTTGAATTCCTTGACCTACATCTGCAAGCTAAAAACAACAAAATCATAACAGAGACTTTCTTCAAGAAAGTCGATAGCAACAGTTTTTTACATTATAATAGTTCTCACCACCATAAATGGAAAAAGAATATTCCTTTTAGCCAATTCAGACGCATAAGGAAAAACTGCTCTGAAACTAGAAGCTTTCAAGTACAGAGCAAAATACTCTTCAATAGGTTCATAGACAAAAAATTCCCCCAAAAAATCGTCAAGTCAGCCTATGAACGGGCCGAACAATTATCCCAAAAGGATTGTCTTGCCCCTGGAGTCAAGCAAGTCTCCAAACAAACACAAAATAATAACCGCAGATTGAATTTCATTACCACTTACAATGACAACCACTCCCATTTAAGAAATATTTTTGAAAAACACTGGTCGATCCTACTTGATGACCCTTATTTAAAACCCCAATTACCCTCCAGACCCAATATAACCTACAGAAGGTCACAAACTCTAAAAAAATTTACTTGCTCCAAGTACACTCCGGACCATTAGGAGCACGACCACCAATCAACTACTACCCAAAACTACCGGCAGCTACAAATGTGGTCAACCTAACTGTAAATGCTGCCTCAGTATAAACCATAGAACAAAAGAATTTAAAAGTAACATCACTGATGAAACCTTTAGGATCAAATCTTTCCTGAACTGTACTTCCTCTTTTGTAATTTACCTACTAGAGTGCTCTTGTGGTCTTCAATACATTGGACGCACTATCCAACAACTTAACACAAGGATCAATAAACATCGGAGTAATGTCACCAATGGGTTCCTTAAACATAGCGTCTCCAGGCACGGGCACATGTACCATCAAGATGATTTTTCCTCCTTTTCAGTCACCCCGATAGAACAGGTCCCCCCTGGGAACAACAGATACACTAAACTCTGTCAGAGAGAGATGTATTGGATCTACAAGCTAAACTGCTTAGTACCTAACGGACTCAACGAATCCCTAGAGAGCACCAACTTTTAACAGAACTCCCATGTAACCAAGTAACATGTAACCAAGTTACTCCCCCCATGCATCCACTAACCACCGAAGCATATACATTCTAGAGACATTTCCCATTATCCATATGGGGTAACCTTCCGTCTTTTATCACTTGCCTATCATCATATTTTACCACCAAAACATTTGTCCATATACATGTGTACGCATTTACACCAGTACATTACCTGATCCATCTTCCATATGTTGCAAACCTGTCCCCTAAATACTACCTTAATAGCTTCCTCAATCCCTAACAATACCTGAACACTTGTCACAATCATCTTCCTATCACCACTATCGAGGTACCGCTCAGGACATGCGCATTGCCCCACAAACTTGTGTCGCATCCCTCATGGCTGACATCTTGTAGGTTTCTAGCGCTACTGCGCATGCGCCCGATAATTTATGGCGCGAGCCTCTCCCCACCGCGAACAGTTAAATACCCTCTCACCACGCCATGTCCCTTAATGCTGTGGATGATACAGACAACACCACTAGCACTGGTAAGCATATACAAGCATCCATCATTAGTAGCAGCATTATCAACTATATATTTATAATTCATTACTATTATTTTTCTTAATGTTGTATATTGTGAATTTATCGTTTAACCAATTGATTAACTGATCATGTACCAACTGATTATTTGTTTATTTATTTTAGTCCTTCCAATTGATTAACTGATCATGTACCAACTGATTATCTATTTATTTATTTTATTCCCTATTCGAACCCCTGTTATATATGTTTTATATTCTTAGAGCTATTAAGCATTTCCTCACTTAGATATATTATCTTGTATCAACTATACCATGTTATTTGTATCATTGTGTATTTTTAATATTTTTTAAAATTTTTAATATTTAATTATTCTTTTGGGTACAATGAACTATTACCAATACTACTATTGCACTTCTGTTGCTAAACAAGTACCAACTACAATTTTACCTCCTTCCCCCCCTCTCCTTTGTCACTGCTTGTCTTCTATAGTCTTTGTACACTTGATAAAGGGGTACTGTAACCTCGAAACGCATTGTGTTTTAAGATCTTTAAGAAACCAAACTGTATAATACACTCTGAGTGCGCCATCTGGTTGAATCACAAACATAACCCTACTAAGCAAAAAAATAAATCACACCGTTTTATAAGTTTAATTGAACAAAGGACGCAGACACACCCTCGTTGACCATTTTATTTGTTTGAAATGTCGGTCATCGACGTAATCCTTCGAATCCGAAGTAGTCCACAGCAGGTACGGTCCTGGAAGACAGAAATAACACAAACACACAAAAAAGGGCACGCAGCCATGGGGGGGGCATGCTCGTTGTCTGGGGGGGGGCATGCTCGTTGTCTAGGGGGGGGGACATGCTCTTTGTCTAGGGGGGATATGCTCGTTGTCTAGGGGGGGCATGCTCGTTGTCTAGGGGAGGACATGCTCGTTGTCTAGGGGGGGGACATGCTCGTCTGGGGGGGCATGCTCGTTGTCTAGGGGGGGCATGCTCGTTGTCTAGGGGGGACATGCTCGTCTAGGGGGGGCATGCTCGTTGTCTAGGGGGGGCATGCTCTTAGTCTGGGAGGGATATGCTCGTTGTCTGGGGGGGCATGCTCGTTGTCTGGGGAGGGGCATGCTCGTTGTCTAGGGGGGGAGACATGCTCGTTGTCTAGGGGGGGGACATGCTCATTGTCTAGGGGGGGGATATGCTCGTTGTCTAGGGGGGGCACGCTCGTTGTCTAGGGGGAGTGGAATATGCCCCCCAATTATATACATAAATATACATTGGTGCCAGTGGGGTTAATCAGCATATATATATATGTATATTGCTGCTATATATACATTGGTGTCAGTGGATGCGTTGGAGGTATGAGCAGTGGCGTGGACAGGGGGTGTGGTTGGGGGGCGTGGCTAGGGTGTGGCTTCTGTGGGTAAAAAAATCTCTTTCTCCTCAACAAAAGTTGGGAGGTATGACCCAGTGACCTCCTCAGCAGGGGCTTCTCTTGGAGGGGATCCCCCAGTGCTGGTCTCCTGCTGCACCCCTGTAATTCTGCACAGTATCCCCCTCAGATATTGTGCAGAATTACATGGGGGACACTTGTCTGTAGAATCTGCAACATTTTGCAAACTTCTGCAAACTTGTGCAACGTTCTTAGCTCTCTTGCTCTGAGCTCAGGAGTTTGCAGAATGTTTTGTAAATAGAAGGTGATGAACTGTAAATAGAGTCTGCAGCTCCTGTCTGTAGTGTATCTAATGAATCTATTATATGTTCTAGTGTTTGGCTGAGCTCTGCTGCTAGAAATGAGCTGTTCTGCAAAGGGGCTCAGTGCTTTCTTCTCAGATAACGCCCGTTTTTGCGCCTAAATGAAAACGTTGCAAGTGATGAATATCATTAGGCGCAGCAAAACATCTGGATTGGTAAGATAGATGAGGGAAAGCTGCTTATTTTTGCTGCGCGGCTAGTTTGGCGTTTAATCGCAAAAATGGCGCAAAAACGTCAGAAAAAACGAGTGATACATGTGGCCCATAGTATAAACATATGCATTCCTGCCGCGTATAATTACCAGCGGAGCAGGAGAGGGTGAGTACAGTTTTATTATTTTGACATTTTAAGGGGGCTGTTTATATATATGCATTACTGGGGGGAGGCTGTATATATATCTGCATTACTGATACACACTGATGTATATAAATATATTACAGGAAGGGCTGTATTGAGAAACTCTTGCTCAATATACTGCAATAAAGGTGAATTTTACTGGAATTAATTTTACTGGTAGGTAAAGGTAGCCTGACTTCCATTAGGTACCAGATCCTCAGACCCCTAGTGAGACGAGATGCAGGTGCAGTAGGTCCTGGGCTCCTCCTGATGCATGACAAGACCAGGTCTCATGTGGCTGGAGTGTGTCAGTAGTTTACACATGATGAAGACATTGATGCTATGGACTGGCCTGCCCATCCCCCAGACCTGAATCTAATTGAGCACATTGGAAAATCATGTCTCATTCCATCTACCATGCCACATTGCTCCACAGACTGTCCAGTTTCTGACTGATGCTCTTATACAGGTCAGGGAGGAGAACCCTCACCTACTCATCAGGAGGATGCCCTGGTGTTGTAAGGAGGTTATACAGGCACGTGGAGGCCACGCACACTGATGAGCCTTATGTTCTAATATTGAGCCATTTCCAATGTAGTTGGATCAGCCTGGAATATTTTATTCATTAAGATTTAGGATGTGGTATTTTAGTGTTCCTTTTATTTTTTTATTTGTGTATTTTAGAAGAAGCAGTGACACTGCCACTGCCCTTGTTCCCTACATCGGTGATTCAGTGCTACAGTATGTAGTGTGTGCAGGTAATGAACTGCTTTAGTCTTCTCCCCAAGGTCTCTGGTGTCAATTATCTCTTTTGCCCAAGGACTCCTGCTGTCTCTGTAGGTCTCTAGTGCATCTCTGTCAGGCCAATCATTAAAATTGGTGTATTATGCTTGTTAATAATCACCCCTTGTCATTGGCAGCATATCTCATTACAGAGACACAGGATTGTGTTTCCTACTTATGGAAACTGTATAGACACAAACAAAGGCATTAATGAGTGTTCATTATTTATGATCATTGCTGCATTTAGTGTGTTAAAGGACCCATAATCAAAAGACCCTTCCATGTGTATTGTCTGTACACAGGAAATAAAAAAACAATGGCAGACAAAGGTTTTTCTTTTTCTTCATTTGCGAAATGTGTTAAGCATTCACATAATGTTTTTTTCCTGTTGAAGTGAAAACTACAGCGTTCTTTTCCATTTTTGCATTTCTGTTTTTGACTCAAATTCCAAAACTTATACAGTAACTTATTATTTTTCAGTTTACAGACTTGTCTTCTTTGGAACGTTACATTGTGTGATGCATAAATAAATAACAGAGCATTAATTTTATGATAAAAATACATCCATGTTCTAGGGAATTGGGGATGATTAAAATGTTTATATTTTTTACCATTTTTAAATTTTATTTTACATAACCGTTTTTAAGGCAGAAATTGTACAGGTTTTACATCCATATTCTGTGGCATTATTTACCATTATACATTTAATAGTTTGATCCCTTTCAGGAACTTTCGTTAGGGAAAACTAGGTGTGAGTTTGAGCTTGTTTTGTCTGCAGCGGTGGCTTGAGTGATAAAGGGCTGAACCAGTCAGAGCCAGGGGGCAGTGTCTATTACTCCATTTACATTCTGCCCAGTTCCTTCATAGGGTGCTGGTTATTTCAGTCTTCTCTTTGTTAGATGAAATTGCTATTGCTTTGTTTGCTATTCTGTGTATCCAACTTCAGCTACATTTAATCGACTATTCTATCACTTTATGATTCTATGCCTAGCTGCCATCTTGGATTTGACCCAGTTTTGCCAGACTTTGCTATTATCTGTTGTTGGTCACTATGGGGTTACTTACCCATCCATGTCACGATCCCCAATCCGGAATGTTAGATGATCATGGATTGTGCCACAATTCACTAGGAGCGTGCGCCAGATTCATGTGTCGCTCCGCGCTCAGGTCCACCGGAGTTCACCTTCTTCTTCCCAGTGCATGTTAGTTTATGGCTTACGACACAATTTAAATGTTAAATCCTGCGCTTAGTCCGAATCAGTCGGATCATCCGATGGCTCGCCCCCCGATTTGTGTCGCATGAAAGCCAGCGCCAATGCGCCAAAATCTGATCGCGTGTGTCAACACCCCCTGCTAAATGCAGCACAAAACGGAGATCGTCGGTATATCGGACGATAGTTCGGTCTGCAGATTCACCCTTGTCAAGGCAGTTTTATCTGCTGTAGGCAGGGCCATAGCTCGCAAAGATGTCACAGGGCTAGTTCTCCACCACTTACCCAGTCTGACAGCTTGTGCCAAGGCTTGTTATAGTTGCGCTGTTACTGGATGGGTTCATGACAAAAGACTCATAGTTTTAGTTTAAATTGAGTTAAAATACTAATCGAACAGTGATTTGCCAATTTTTCAAGGAAATTTCATATTTTTGAAGCATACTAAAGTTCTTGTTATTAGAAACTCCCAACAAATCACCTGTGCCTCTCAAAATTTTCAAAACAGCCTTTGGTAAGTTGGTGGAGGTTCTATATTGAATTTTCAAATGTTGACAATATTTATTTAGCTCTAAAATTGGCACCTTCACGTAAGACAAAGGAAAAAACACATCTCAGATTTTGTTGAGCAGCTTCTTATGAATATGATGATACCTCACATGTAGATGTAAAAGACTTCATGGTCACATAAGGGGGCACAGAAGGGAAGGAACGCCATAGAACTTTTGAAGGCCAAATTTTGATGACTTCATTATCAGGTGTAGTATACAGCTAGACCCCTTTAGTATATAGTCAGTCCACCCCGTTTAGTATACAGCAATCCCCCTGTAGTATACAGCCAGCAGCCTTTAGTAGCCAGCCATCCTCTTTAGTATACAGTCAGCCCCCTTTATTATACAGCCAGCCCCCAGTTTGCCCAGTACTTAAAAAAATAAACATACATACTCACCTTCGGTTGTTAAGCGCAGCTCCCAGATGCTAGACGCCGCTCTCTTCTGTCTTCTCTGCAATGCTCAAGCCCACACGGCTCCTCTTCTGTCTTCTGTCTGCTGTAACTGCTGCGCTCTGTTGGCCGGAGCGCATTATGATGTATCTGCTGATTACGTCAAAGTATGCACATGACCACATCTCTGCCGGCTGTTATAGCAGACAGAAGACGGAAGAGGAACCTCGGGAACCAGAGAATGGCGGAGATTATGGAAGACTTTAAGACTTTATCTAGGGATAGGTTATTAATAGAGATGAGCGAGCACTAAAATGCTCGGGTGCTCGTTACTCGAACCGAACATTTCCCGATGCTCGAGTGCTCGTTTCGAGTAACGAGCCCCATTGAAATCAATGGGAGACCCGAGCATTTTTCAGTAAAATTACAAACTGACCGAGCACCGTGAAATAACACAGTGCAGAACAGATTGCAGATGTTCGGGAACATCTGCGATCTGTTCCGGAGACACGCGTGCAGAACGGTGTTCTCCGCAATAGCATTTGAAGAACAATATGTGTAGAGAACAACTTGCAGATGTTTGGAAACATCTGCAAGTTGTTCTTCACACATATTGTTCTTCAAATACTATTGCGGAGAACACCGTTCTGCACGCGTGTCTCCGGGACATCTGCGATCTGCACCGGAGACACCCGTGCAGAACGGTGTTCTCCGCAATAGTATTTGAAGAACAATATGTGTAGAGAACAACTTGCAGATGTTGCCAAACATCTGCAATGTGTTCTTCACACATATTGTTCTTCAAATACTATTGCGGAGAACACCGTTCTGCACGCGTGTCTCCGGAACAGATCGCAGATGTTCCGGAACATCTGCAATCTATTCTGCACTGTGTTATTTCACTGTTTTCTTCAATTAAACGATTAAATTAAATGTTTTAATTGTATTTTTTTATTGTTCTTCACTTCTTTTTTTTTAATTAAATGCTCGTTATCGAGCAGGGCAAATACTCGTCCGAGCAACGAGCCGGTCCGAGTATGCTAATACTCGACCGAGCATCAAGCTCGGACGAGTATACTCGCTCATCACTAGTTAGTAACAGTTTTGGTTTGGATCTAAGCTAAATTTGTGAACATGATTTGAGGTCACCACTTTCTAGACTAACTTTGTGTAGATTTAAACATATTTGTATCCATTGTATTAACCATGTGTTACCACAGGATTTGGTCCAATCCCACAAAACAAATGTACATATTAATTCTGTATAAATACTGTTCAGATGTAATCATATTTTAATTTGGATTGGTTTGCATTAAAATATCATTGCAAGTTCTAGATGCCTACCAGCTGTTTTCCCAATGTTCTATATTTTCCCGGTGGAGTCTGCAGCTTCTGGTTAGTAATATGCCCTTGTTTATTTTACTTGGTGTACAGATGGCCTCCCCCGATAGGGCCTATCTCACAACGTTTCTCTCTACATACTATGTCATAGACAAATAACTGTAGAAAATAGTACAGCTGTAAAGATGACAGCCACTTACCTCTATGTGACTGAAAACGAACGCTCAGAATTGGGAGTGATGTGATTTTTTTGCTTTTAAGCAGCAAGATATATTATTGATAACAGCTCTATTGTCTTTGGGCTGACAAAATGCAACATACTGTATATATGACCTAACATCTCCTAACAGCTTTCTTTTGGTAAGAATGTAGACATGTTATTGACACTGTAGCTCTTACAGCTCCAGAACGAAATTTATTTCTTTTGTACTGTGTATTTTTCTGAAGCTTTACATACATCCTCTGCTCAATACTGAAAGAAGAACATGTTTTCCTTTGTTTAAACAATGCTATCGGCTTTAGCATTTTACTTCTTTGCTAAATAGTTATGTGGATGACTGGTTGGTTTTTCACTTTGATGTCTCTTGATAAAATCAGTCATCCAAAGGTGTAATTCTGTTTTTTGCCCTGGGATAGAAAAAAATGTTAACTTTATAATTCCATTTGCAACACAGTGAATTTATACTATAGATAATCTATACATTATATTTAGGCATATTTTACATTTTAGTGTTAAATTGGAATTTATTGTTCCCAACTAGAGATGGGCAAATTTGTTGAATTTCGGTTCGACCCGATTCGCTGAATATTTAAAAAAAATTTGATACGAACCAAATCGAATCATGAAAAAATAACGTTAAAAAACAGGTATTTCCTGGCTGCAGAGAGCCTATAGGGTAATGTAGAAAGTTGTGCCATGCTCAAATATGCATAGGGAGCGTGGGTTGGTCTTCAAACAATGCTGTGTTTTAGTATGACACACACATGACAGCCGCTGCTCTTAGAATCGCTTCACTCTTCAATTCTATGGGCACTTACAGGGGCCAAGTGAAGCGGGATTGCAGCCTGACAAGGTAACGTCTGTGCCAGCTGGAAAGGACTGAGCTGAGGGCTAAGATCCCAATATAACATCAAAGAGTGCACTCTTTTTACACTGACATCAGATGATTCCATAGATTATGACAGAACCTGTTCTGTTAAATGCGGATACATGTAGAAACCCCCCAAAAGAGTGGAGAGGGAGAGGCAGTAATTTTGCATTGATGTCACTGATCATTCTGCCCTTCTTTTTATCCGTCAGTGTCCGCTTTCAATAGGTCAATAAGCCATCATCAGTATTGCTAAAGCCAAAAACAGACAGGAGTGGATCCAATACAGAGATGACCAGTAAATTATATATTTGCATGTCCTCTGTGTTCTGTATCCACTCCTGCTTTTGGCTTTTGGCTATCAATCCTGAGGCTTTTCATTCCTTCTGACAGAAGAAATGAAGGGGAAAACCAAACAGTGGCAACATCATAGAGGGGTAAAGGGTGAAAATAGCATTATGGAAATCACAGGGTTTCCAGGGAGACAGCGGTCAGTTGGTAGCAGCATGAGTAGGCCGCAGAGTGGCACAATGAAAATTCCCGAGCAGGGACAGCTTCTCTACTGCAAACTCCCCAAGTTGCAGCCATGCATCAAGTTTGGCTGCCCAGTAGTTCAGGGGATCCTCTACCTGGGGTGGTAAAGGGCTGTCCAAGTAGGCCACCACAACCATTCTGCAGGATCTGCACCACCAGATCACCTGCTACTGCTTCTACCACCCCCCCACATTTCCCCCCACTAGCCGTGGCAGTAGTACATGAGCAACCACTGCCAGGAATCCCTTGTTCACACCTTGCAGTGGATGGACAATGGCGCAAAAAGTACGCCAGTTGTTCCTCCCTCTCGGCAGCTGGAAAAAAGTCACCCATTTTTTAACGGTTGTGAGGGTCCAAGAGGGTGTATGCCGGATGTTGACTATTCAACTGTCACTAGTCAGGCAAAGCAGCATGCTTTGGGCCATCTGTGCAAGTGACTCTGAGGGTCTCCCGGCCTCCATCCCCACAGTATACGGCCATGGTGCTTCCGGGTCATCTGCCTCATCTTCTACCTCCTCCGGATGCTCCTTCTCTCTTCTCACCTGAGTGAAAAAACCACTGATTTCACCAGACTCTGCTTGAGCTCCAATGTCCTCCTCCTCCAGTCCAGCCCCCACTTGACTCATGTGGCCATGAGATGTAGTCGCCAGGACATGGCAACCGACTGACAAATAACGTGGCCTCTTCAAATGTCCTGAGCAAACAGCAGGTGTCACGCATGAGCTGCTAGTGGCTGACAACAAAGTTACACAGGGGAGTACTCCGGTCCTCTTGCATCATTAAAAATAATTAATGGCAGTCTAACATATAGAGGCTGGAATTTCAACAGGTGCAAACATCGCATATCAGACTATGTTGGGGGAGTGCCTTATGCCGCTGGAACTCAAGGAGAATGTGCTTGGCTTTGTAAGAATGGCTGAAGCGCATGCACAGTTTCATGTCCATTTTTAGAATGTCTTGCAGATGGGTGGAAGACTTGAAGAACCTGTTTACAATCAGATTGAACACGTTCGCCATGCAGGGTGCATGGGCCATCCCTCCTCGGTACAGCACAGACATCATGTTCCTCCCATTGTCTGTCACTGTGGTTCCAATTTTCAGTTATCGCAGAGAAAGCCACAGGTTGATTTCTTCTTGCATGACGCGGAGCAGTTCCTCCCTTGTGTGACTTCGTTAGCCCAAGCAAACCAGTTGTAGAACTGCATGACATCGCTGTGCCTTGCACATGTGGTATGATAGAGCAGCACTTAGACTTGTAGAGGCTCTCTTGTTCAAGATGTTGGTGTGGCTGGGCGGGAAGCACATTCACCCAGTGGGCCGTAAAGGCCCTTACCATAGTTACAGCTCCACACGTCCGTGCTGTTGTGCACCTTGGAAGAAACCGATAAGCTCATGGACTGTCCCACCTTCTGTTCTACATATTTATGAAGGGCTGGCACTGCCTTTATGGAAAAAGAAATTTGGCTTGGAACTCTCCACCTTGGTTCAGCACAAGCAATTAATTCTCAGAAGGGTGCAGAGTCCACGACTTGGAAAGGAAGAGACTGCAGTATCAACAACTTTGACAGGTGCACAGTCAGCTTCTGCACCTTAGGATGGCTGGACGCAGTAATCGCCTTGTGCAACGATTGCTGCCACCATGCATAGCGAGTAGCAGGAGTATCTGGACCAGGAGATGGTGTCAAGAAGACAAACAGCTCCCTTCGGCAGAGGGGACTGGCTGAAATGGCATGTGTGCCACTAAATGTGACTGCTGTTGCTGTGGCGGCACGATGGACCTCCACATCTGTACCACATTTCTCCCAGGCTATTGGATGGTGATGCTGCATATTTTGATGGAGGGCCATGGTGCCAACATTAGCTCCCTTTCCACGCTTCACTTTCTGCCAGCAGATTCTACATATACACACGGTCGGCTCCTCTTGTGTCTTAACAAAAAACTGCCACACCGCCAAGTTGGTGACTTTACTGCCAACACTCTCCACTGAGTCACTACTAAGGCAGCTGCCTCTCTGAGGCCCTGTGCCACTGCTTACTTGGACCTCTGAAGTGGGGTTTGTACCCCGTAACGGTTTGGCTCCCGTCCTCGCACTGTTGCCACCCTGCTGACTTATGGCCATAGTAGCGACTTGCTGCCTGCTTCGCTGCCTGACGTGCAAGCTGACATACTCTTCTACTGATGATGATGATGATGATGATGATGAATCCCTGGCTTCACCCGGCTCCCAAGTGCGATCGGCTACATCATCATCATCGATTTGTGTTTCCCTGTCACTGCTATTCTGTGCACAAAACAGCGGATGTCTGCCCCACCTCTTCACTGCCAAGCAGCTGCTGACTGTCCTCAAGGAGTTCATCCTCGCTGTTTAGTGGTGCTGAGCCCAGATCACCTAGTAGATCTCTGGCTGAGGGAAATGGACAGAACAGAGGCTGGCTGAGGACAGGTGAGTGCCACTGACCTGCTCCTGGGCCATGCCAACTAAGTTTTGTAGCTGACAAACCCACGGACTCTTGGCTGGGGTTGTCAGATGTCATCTGGGAGAAAGTAGAGGACCGAGTCAACCAATCGACAACCTTTGGGTTGTTTATCAACACACTGCCACTAGATAACACCAGCAGTTCTGGCCTTACAGAGTCACCCCTGCCACGACGTACCCTTACTGTGCTGCGCCCTGTGCCTGCTCCACCTTCCACCTCTCTGTCTGACATATTGGTGAATAATCAACAATGTTGATTTGACACAGATCTACTTTATCAAACTTGAAATTTGGGTTATACAGAAGTACAAGAACTAACACCCTGGGATATGAGCAGAAATCAGTACAGAAAGTATGTAGATTTTACACAGATTTCTTCCAATTCACTTCAGCAACAAAAAAGAACTGCTATTTGGGGTATACAGATCTCTCAAATGGACACCCTTGGATTAAAGCAGAAATCACTACAGAAAGTATCTGGATTTTACAGAGATTTATTCCTATTGACTATACTGCTATTTGGGGTATACAGATCCCCCGGGTAGCTTCAGGAGTAGTGAGTGAGCCGGGCAGCCACAGGAGTAGTGGGTCAGCCGGGTGGTTGCAGGAGTAGTGATTCGGCCGGGTGGCCGCAGAAGGAGTAAGTGGGCAACATGCGGAGGACTGGGTGAGTGGACAACATGAACATCTCAGTTCTTCATCCTGGGCCCCTGCACCGCTCAGCCCCCGTAGCAGCCGCTATGGCTGTTGTTACGCTACTATCCACTATACCACCAATATCATGGTTTTTTATATGGTTTTAACCCAATTATTGCCACCAAAGCCATTTTCCACCTTCCTAACATGAACTTATAAATGTACCCCATTATTTTTGAAGTTTGTTGAAAAATGTAGGTATCATGTTTTTTGTTTATTTGTGCAAAATATAATAAATTTGGAAAAAAATTCCTATTTTTTAATTTTCAGGCAGATAGATATTAACTTTTTAGGGTGGTATGACTAACACTTAGCAAATGTCTACTTTATGTTTTTTTAAGCATCCTGTAACTTTAGGAGGGATTTTTTACACTTTCATGCTGGTGGGCTGCTCCTATAAGTTTCTGGTGAGGATCCGATCACTTATATCTGCTGCTTCATTTTATCTGTGCCTGATAGTGACTTTGTCTTCTTGGCTCTTGTGAGATTCTGTGATACTTTGCTGTGATTTTGCTATGATTCTGACCTTCTGCCTCTACTTTAACTTTTCTTGTACCTTATGATTTGTACCCTGACACCATTTTGGTGGCCATAATCTTCTAATACAATTTTTCTGATTTTGCGTTAGTGTCTTTCTTGTGTATTACTGTACTGATACTTTTTCCCTATCTTGACTTTAGCTACAATAAATATTGAGAAAGTATTCAAATCATAAATCTCTGTCTCTTTTATTAAATTTAAATAATATTTATTTTTATCATGGTTAGTAGAACTTAGCATTGATATTAAAGGGGTTTTCCCACAAAAGAAAATTCTCACATTTCTTATCCCCTAGTGAGGTTAACACAATAGAGATCATTTTAATTTACTTTACAATTTTACTCACTTTTATAGCTGTTTTAGCTCCCAACTCTCCCTCGGCTGCTCAATGCAAAATCCCAGGGTTTGGGAGGGGCATCTCTAAGCAGACACATTAGGGCTCATTTACTAAGGGTCCGCGGTCCGCACTATCATCGGAATACCCAAAGATTTCCGATGTGCGCCGCATTTAGAAAGGGTTTTTGGCACACGCGATCAGATTTTGGCGCAGGCTTTCACACGACACAAATCGGGGGGCGACCCGTCGGACGATCTGACGGATTTGGACTACGCACAGGATTTAACAAAGCAATTTGTGTCACAAGCCAAGCACTTACATGCACCAGGAGGAAAATGGTGAACTCCAGCGGACCTCAGCGGGGAAGCGACACATGCAGGAACTATCTTCATGAATCACGGCAGAAGTGGATTCTGGTGGACAACGCACCTCGGGGATCACGCAGGGACCAGGTAAATAAATGTGCCCCATTATGACCCATCTAGTTTTGTGGGGTGACAATGTGGTTAGATTATCAGAGTACAGGTTTATATACATTTTCATCTGGCTTCACATAGAGAGAGATGAGACAGATCAGAGATGAATGATATTACACAGAGGCTGACAGACTTTTACACTGTTACTTTAGCTTTGCTACATCTCACAGATATGTGCCTGCCTCCCCCTTCCCTCGGATCACTTATTTCCTTGTAGTTTTCAGTGTCTTTCTCTGCTCACCATTTGCTGACAGGATGTGAATCACTTAGTGTCTGTGAGCTCTGTGCAGGGGGTATGGCTACAGCCACACAGCAGAGACAGACAGAAATCTCATCAACACAATCCCATTCAAGATGGCGAGCATCCGACCTGAAGTCAGAAGTTACTGGGTCGTGTCTAGGGGAAACTGAAATTGTGTACACCAGGACTGATAGAGACAGGTTGGACTTATATCTGTGAAATGCTGCATTTTTGTTAATAACAGTGAATTAGACAATGTGTTATTTTGTTATCCTGAGTACATATAAGAAACTTTGTGGGAATACCCCTTGTGGATCTTTGTGGGAATACCCCTTTTAGTGTTTTTTCAGAAATATCTTTGTATTGGATCTAAACATGTTGTTTCCTTTTTTTTCATGCAGATTTTGAAGAAACACAATAGGGACATTTATTATCGTCTTTCAAATGGAAACCTGGTGCCTTGCCCCCTATTTGTGAGGTGTCGGCGCCACTATTTTCTGGCTTGTTTTTTTGGGGGGTGCAAAATTGTAGCGTCACTTGTGAATATGTTACTTTTCTGGCACTTCTAGTTTTGTGACACCTTTTGTTGCACAGTTTTTGTTAGAGCAGTTAAAAGCTGGTCTAGGGAGTTCTATTTCACCTTCACAAATGGAGAGACAGTTCTAAGCACTGCCCTGCACCCAAATTAATAAATGCCCCTAACATCTTGTATCATGTACTTTGACCATTTCAGTGGTCAAGCTATCATTAATTTCAGAGAACTTAAGTTTGTGTAAGGTTAGTGAACTCAATGTTTTAATAACTCACAATGCAATATGAGTCATGGTGTAACTTAGAGGAACTGTCAGAAACTTAAAGAACAGTATATGGCTGGTGTGTAATTTACTGAGGCAGTGAAAATGAATGCTGTCAGCCTCTGCAGAGGAGAGGAACAAAAGCTGTCAAATACTTTGAGTAAGTAATATATCACTAAAGACAGTTAATCTAGTACATATGACCCTTGGTGCCCAAGAGTTAATAGCATATCTGTTGTGTAGCCCTGATTTTTTTTAATTTTATTTCTGCACTATGTGTATTAGCTACTAATCTAGTTCGATATCACTTACATATTCATGTACTGTAGATGTTCCTGGGGATGTATACAATTCCCATATTTGTAGCAAAGCAAAATTGCAGAATTTTTTATTTCTTCCATACTTAAACTTGCAAATTAAAAAAAATATTTGTTCTATAACCTCTATTTGCACACCAGGATGACTGCTAAGGTGACCACATATGAAATCTGCCAAGCAATATCATAGATAAAAATAAGAAAACTAGTGTAATGTTTGAAATAAAATTGAAAAAGTGGAATGGTATCCTTATGGTTGGTTTAATTTCAAGAACATTAGTTTTAATTTAAATGTCACTATGTGAAAAATTGAAAGTTATGCACATTTTTGTAATCTGTAATTGATCCAAAAATATAGTTATTCATCATCTGATGCATTCCCCTTTAGTTTCATCAGAGGACCAAACATTCAGATAATATAGGCAATATAGTAGTTTGTAAACTCACAAAACCCAGATTAATGTGAAGAATATTTTTTTTTAACAATAACTACTCTGAAATGCAGAAACTGTGTGTGAAATTAAAGTATACTTTTACAGCTTCCTTAAAAAATAAAGAGGGTTAGTAGCAGATAGGTCTTAAAATCAAACATGATGACTATAAATGACTGCCTCCTCATCTGGAGGGGAAGCTGCGAAACAGCCCTTCAATTTCTGGCATGGCTGAACTATAACATTTTCAATTTAAGGTTACCATAGATTTAAGGTTTACCATAGAACATCTGAATTCCATCATGCCTTTCCTGGATCTTATGGGTAGTAAATAGAGATGAGCGAACATACTCGTCCGAGCTTGATGCTCGATCGAGCTGCTCGATCGTAACTGCTCGTTGCTCGGACGAGTATTTCGCCCGCTCGAGAAAATGGCAGCTCCCGCCGTTTTGCTTTTTGGCGGCCAGAAACAGAGCCAATCACAAGCCAGGAGACTCTGCACTCCACCCAGCATGACGTGGTACCCTTACACGTCGATAGCAATGGTTGGCTGGCCAGATCAGGTGACCCTGGGATAGACTAGCCGCTGCCCGCGCTGCTCGGATCATTCTCTGTCTGGATGCCGCTAGGGAGAGAGCTGCTGCTGCTCAGGGAAAGCGTTAGGGTGTTCTATTAGCTTACTGTTAGGCAGGAGTGATTCTAAAAGAACCCAACAGCCCTTCTTAGGGCTACAATAACGTTATAATTTTTTTTTTTTTTTTATTTGCAGCTAGTACCATATTGTGAGGAATTAGCAGGGGGACTTGCTACCGTTGTGTTTAGCTCTTAGTGACACACATATCCACCTCAAACACCAAAGTGGGAAAATTTATTAGGGGTTTGAGTAGAATTAGGCACAGTCTGCCAGTTTCTTTTTATTTTACGTTTATTTTTTTCATAACTCAGCGTCATCTCATCTGGCATAGTAGTGTGCTGTAATACTTGGCTAGAAAATAGCCATAGGAGAATACAAACGTCTTAATTACGCCTACAGTAGCGTTATATATATTTGATTTCTGGTTGATCTGCTGGTGGCTGTACTTGCTGCAGTGCATCTACTATCAAATTGGGAGCAATTTGGAGTCAGACTTGCGACCACTGTGTTTTAGTGACGCACATATCCATCGCAAAGACCGAAGTGGGAAAATTTATTAGGGCCCGGGGTTGTATTTCAATTAGGCACAGTCTGCCAGTTTCTTTTTATTTTACGTTTATTTTTTTCATAACTCAGCGTCATCTCATCTGGCATAGTAGTGTGCTGTAATACTTGGCTAGAAAATAGCCATAGGAGAATACAAACGTCTTAATTACGCCTACAGTAGCGTTATATATATTTGATTTCTGGTTGATCTGCTGGTGGCTGTACTTGCTGCAGTGCATCTACTATCAAATTGGGAGCAATTTGGAGTCAGACTTGCGACCACTGTGTTTTAGTGACGCACATATCCATCGCAAAGACCGAAGTGGGAAAATTTATTAGGGCCCGGGGTTGTATTTCAATTAGGCACAGTCTGCCAGTTTCTTTTTATTTTACGTTTATTTTTTTCATAACTCAGCGTCATCTCATCTGGCATAGTAGTGTGCTGTAATACTTGCCTAGAAAATAGCCATAGGAGAATACAAACGTCTTAATTACGACTACAGTAGCGTTATATATATTTGATTTCTGGTTGAGCTGCTGGTGGCTGTACTTGCTGCAGTGCATCTACTATCAAATTGGGAGCAATTTGGAGTCAGACTTGCGACCACTGTGTTTTAGTGACGCACATATCCATCGCAAAGACCGAAGTGGGAAAATTTATTAGGGCCCGGGGTTGTATTTCAATTAGGCACAGTCTGCCATTTCCTTTTTTATTTTACGTTTATTTTTTTCATAACTCAGCGTCATCTCATCTGGCATAGTAGTGTGCTGTAATACTTGGCTAGAAAATAGCCATAGCAATAGGATAGCATCGTTTGGTTTTAAAAACTAAAAAACACAAAAAAAAAACAAAAAAAAAAAAAAAGTTAAAAAAAAAATACAAGTTATAACTCTCATTTTCAAAATGTTTAACCCGAGGGCTAGGGGTAGAGGACGAGGGCGGGGACGTTGGCGTCCAACTACTGCAGGGGTCAGAGGCCGTGGTCCTGGGCGGGGTGAGACACCACCTGCTTATGAGGGAGCAGGGGAACGCCGCAGAGCTACACTCCCTAGGTTCATGTCTGAAGTTACTGGGAATCGTGGTAGAGCACTGTTGAGGCCAGAACAGTGCGAACAGGTGATGTCGTGGATTGCCGACAATGCTTCGAGCAATTTGTCCACCAGTCAGTCTTCCACGCAGTCCACCCATGTCACCGAAATCGGCACTCCTCCAGCTCCTGCACCTCAGCCTCCTCCCCCCCAGTCTGCCCCCTCCCAGCAAAATTTGCCATTTGAACCGGCATACTCTGAGGAACTGTTTTCTGGACCCTTCCCACAGTCACAAACCACTTGTCCGGTTGCTGATGAGCAATTTTCCGATGCCCAGGTTTTCCACCAGTCGCAGTCTGTGGGTGATGATGACCTTGTTGACGTAGTGGAAGAAGTGTGTAAAGAGGTGTCCGACGATGAGGAGACACGGTTGTCAGACAGTGGGGAAGTTGTTGTCAGGGCAGGAAGTCCGAGGGGGGAGCAGACTGAGGGATCGGAGGATGATGAGGTGACAGACCCAGGCTGGGTTGAGAGGCCGGGTGAACACAGTGCTTCTGAGACGGAGGAGAGTCCTCGACCAGAACAGGTTGGAAGAGGCAGTGGTGGGGCCAGACGGAGAGGCAGGGCCAGAGCTGGTGCATCAGCGCCAAATGTGTCAACTAGTGAAGCTCCCGTGGCGAGGGCTCCTGCGGCGAGGGCTAGATTTTCAGAAGTCTGGAGGTTCTTTAAGGAAACACCGGATGACCGACGGACTGTGGTGTGCCACATTTGCCAAACCAGGATCAGCAGGGGTTCCACCACTACTAGCTTAACTACCACCAGTATGCGCAGGCATATGAATGCTAAACACCCCACTCAGTGGCAACAAGCGCGTTCACCTCCGGCCGTGCACACCACTGCTCCTTCCCCTGTGTCAGCTGATAGTCAGCCCCCTGCCCAGGACCCTGTCACAAAAACCCCATCGTCACCTCCACGATCCTCCACAGCATCCACCAGCGTTCAGCTCTCCATACCCCAGACGCTGGAGCGGAAACGCAAATATAGTGCAACCCACCCGCACGCCCAAGCCCTTAATGTGCACATCTCCAGATTGCTAAGCCTGGAGATGCTGCCCTATAGGCTAGTAGAGACCGAGGCCTTTCGCAGCCTCATGGCGGCGGCCGCCCCTCGGTATTCGGTCCCCAGCCGCCACTACTTTTCCCGATGTGCCGTCCCAACCCTGCACCAGCACGTGTCAGAAAAACATAATCCGTGCCCTGACCAACGCCGTTTCTGACAAGGTCCACCTGACCACGGACACGTGGACGAGTGCTGCCGGGCAGGGCCACTATATATCTCTGACGGCACATTGGGTTAACTTGGTGGAGGCTGGGACCGAGTGTGACCCTGCGGCTGGTCATATACTGCCGACGCCGAGGATTGCGGGGCCTACCTCGGTCCAGGTGTTTGAGGCCTACTATGCCTCCTCCTCCTCCCACCCCTCCTCCACCTCCTCCTTCGAACGACCATCCGTGGGCATGGCGCCATCAGTCGGTAGCTCTAGGCACAGCAGCAGTGCCGTCGCTAAGCGACAGCAGGCGGTGCTCAAACTGCTGAGCCTAGGCGATAAAAGGCACACCGCCCAAGAACTATTACAGGGCATCACGGCGCAGACTGATCTGTGGCTGGCACCGCTGAACCTGAAGCCAGGCATGGTTGTGTGTGACAACGGCCGTAACCTGGTGGCGGCTCTGCAACTCGGCAGACTGACACATGTGCCATGCCTGGCCCATGTGTTAAATCTGATAGTTCAGCGTTTCCTCAAGACATACCCCAATCTGTCTGATTTGCTCACGAAGGTGCGCCGCATCTGTGCGCATTTCAGGAAGTCCAGCACAGATGCTGCCACTCTCAGGGCAGCGCAGCGCCGCCTCCAACTGCCCGCTCACCGACTGTTGTGCGACGTGCCCACGAGGTGGAATTCAACACTGACCATGTTATCCAGAGTTTACCAGCAGCGCCGAGCGATTGTAGACTGCCAGATGTCAACTTCCACCAGAACTGGTAGTCAGGTCAGTCAGCTTCCTCAAGTCTACAATGAGGAGTGGACGTGGATGTCTGATATCTGTCAGGTGCTGAGTAACTTTGAGGAGTCAACACAGATGGTCAGTGGCGATGCCGCCATCATCAGCCTCACCATCCCGCTGCTTGGCCTGTTGAAAAACTCTCTGGTCAGCATGAAGTCGGAAGCTTTGCGCTCCTCACAAGAGACAGGGGAAGAAGATTCCCTTGTTGATAGCCAAAGCACCCTTAGGTCTGTTTCTCAGCGCATATCGGAGGAGGTGGAGGTGGAGGAGGATGAGGAGGAAGAGGAGGAGAATGTTGGCGAGACACAAGAGGGGACCATTGTTGAGTCCTACACTGTTGAGCGTGTATGGGCAGAAGAAGAGGAGTTGGAGGAGGAGGAAATGGACAGTCAGGCCAGTGAGGGGAGTGAATTCTTACGCGTTGGTACTCTGGCGCATATGGCAGATTTCATGCTAGGCTGCCTATCCCGTGACCCTCGCGTTCAAAGAATTTATTCCAGCACCGATTACTGGGTGTTCACTCTCCTGGACCCACGGTACAAGCAAAATCTTTCCACTCTCATCCCTGGAGAGGAAAGGAGTGTGAGAATGCATGAATACCAGCAGGCCCTGGTGCACAAGCTGAAACAGTATTTCCCTTCTCACAGCGCTAGCGGCAGAGTGCGTAGTTCTGCGGGACAAGTAGCGAGGGAGAGTAGGCGAGCAGGCAGCTTGTCCAGCACTGGCAAGGGTACGCTTTACAAGGCTTTTGCCAGCTTTATGTCACCCCAGCAAGACACTGTCACCTGTCCCCAGTCTCGGCAGAGTAGGGCTGATCTTTACAGAAAGATGGTGAGGGAGTACGTAGCTGACCATACCATCGTCCTAAATGATCACACAGCTCCCTACAACTACTGGGTTTCAAAGCTGGACATGTGGCACGAACTGGCGCTCTACGCCTTGGAGGTTCTTGCCTGCCCTGCCGCTAGCGTCTTGTCAGAGCGGGTTTTCAGTGCAGCTGGTGGCATCATCACCGATAAGCGTACACGCCTGTCGACTGACAGCGCTGACAGGCTGACGCTTATCAAGATGAATAAAGCATGGATTTCTCCTAATTTCAAATCTCCAGCAGGTGAAGGAAGCTCAACCTGAATAATTTATCCACTCCTCCTCCTCCTCATTTTCCTCCTTCTCCTCCTCTTTCTACAGTAAAGCAGAGGAAACTGGCTGTTTTTTGACAGGGCCCACTGGCTCTAGGTATAGTACTTTATGCATTTAATTTTTCTGGAGGGCCACCGACACGGTCCTCTGTTTTAAACAATTTTTGGGAGTGCCACATACAGGCACTCAATCTATTCAATTTTTCTGGAGGGCCACCTTTCCGGTCCTCTGTTTTAAACAATTTTTTGGGACTGCCACATACAGGCACTCAATCTATTCCATTTTTCTGGAGGGCCACCTACCTGTTCCTCTGGTTTGAAAAATTTTTTGGACTGCCACATACAGGCACTCAATCTATTCCATTTTTCTGGAGGGCCACCTACCTGCTCCTCTGGTTTAAAAACTTTTTTGGACTGCCACATACAGGCACTCAATCTATTCCATTTTTCTGGAGGGCCACCTACCTGCTCCTCTGGTTTGAAAAATTTTTTGGACTGCCACATACAGGCACTCAATCTATTTCATTTTTCTGGAGGGCCACCTACCTGCTCCTCTGGTTTGAAAAATTTTTTGGACTGCCACATACAGGCACTATCCAAATTGAATTGTCTCCATAGCAGCCTCCACACGTTGTCTCCATTGCTACCTCCAAAAGTCGTCCATATAGCTGCCTCCATACATCGTCCCTTTATCAAACGAGGTTTGTCAGGCCGAAATTTGGGTTGTTTTCATGGATTCCACATCAAAGTTGTTAACTTTGTCGCCACCCTGCTGTGTTATCCACAAAATACACTGGCAAACTTTTACCATTTACGGATATTATTTCAGCGCTTCTTGCGCATCTGTTTACATTCCCCTCACCCGCCATATCCTAAACTTATAAGAACGCTACTACACTTGATCTTATACAAAAGGTTCTTAGAAGTGCTGTTTGGGGAGTAGCCTAGAGACAGGGGCTTGGATTGGCGAAAGCTCGCCTAGCAGCGGAGCGCCAGCTCCATGCGCATCATGCGCTTCTTGCGCATCTGTTTACATTCCCCTCACCCGCCATATCCCAAACTTATAAGAACGCTACTACACTTAACTTGGTGCAGGCTGGGACCGAGTCTGACCCTGGGGCTGGTCATATACTGCCGACGCAGAGGATTGCGGGGCCTACCTCGGTCCAGGTCTCAAAGGCCTACTATACCTCCAAATCCTCCCACCCCTCCTCCACCTCCTCCTCCTCCGAATTACCATCCGTGGGCATGGCGCCATCAGTCGGTAGCTCTAGGCACAGCAGCAGTGCCGTTGCTAAGCGACAGCAGGCGGTGCTCAAACTGCTGAGCCTAGGTGATAAAAGGCACACCGCCCAAGAGCTATTGCAGGGCATTCCACATCAAACTTGTTAACTTTGTCGCCACCCTGCTGTGTAAGCCACAAAATATACTGGAAAACTTTTTTCATTTACGGATATTATTTCAGCGCTTCTTGCGCAGATGTTTACATTCCCCTCACCCGCCATATCCCAAACTTATAAGAACGCTCCTACACTTGATCTTATCCGAAAGGTTCTTAGAAGTGCTGTTTGGGGAGTAGCCTAGAGACAGGGGCTTGGATTGGCGAAAGCTCGCCTGGCAGCGGAGCGCCAGCTCCATGCCAAGAACCAACTAACATAGTTTTAACTGCAGTACCTTTAATCTACTACTAGTTCACTGCCTCCATACATCGTCCCCTTATCAAACGAGCTGTGTCAGGCAGAATTTTGGATTGTTTTCATGGCTTCCATGTTAACTTTGTCGCCACCCTGCTGTGTAATCCACAAAATATACTGGCAAACTTTTATCATGTACCAATATTATTTGAGCGCTTCTTGCTCACCTTCTTTGGTTCCTCTCTGCTACCCATTGGTTTGAAGCCTGAGTCCATTTAGGGTATGTCGCCATGCCACTCTCTAGCCTTCCGCTGCTGCCGCTGCCTCTGCATGCCGTCCCCTATAGTGTCAGGGTCAATTATTGGATGTTTTAGATGCTATCTAGCTTCATTCTGTCACTCTGTCATGGCCATGCTGTTGCCCATAATTTTGGCATAATGGTGCGATTAAGCAGCCTCAGAGGCATCCATGCATGCTGCCCCTGCTGTTTCCTGTCCATTTCCGTGGTGTTTCCATCCTTTTCTGAGGTTCCCAGGTGTTTGGCCAAGCTTCCCTGTGCAGAGCCTTGGTCCCCTTGAAAAATGCTCGAGTCTCCCATTGACTTCAATGGGGCTCGAATAACGAGTACCCGAGCATTTTAGTGCTCGCTCATCTCTAATAGTCTCCTATCGGAGAAAGTCTGCCGGGACTTATGGACATGGCTAGAAGATGTAGACTTACAGTCTGGTAATACGATGGAGGCTCAGCATTTTGTAGAGTGGAAACTTTCGTTTTGAGGAGGAGCCAAAACTGGATTGAAATTATTGTGAGCAAAGAGTGTGTATTGAATATGAGACAGCTGTCATAAACAGCTGATGATTAAAGGGGGGGAGGAAATCTGACTTTTGTGGTCAAATTGCTGACGACCTGGCTGCTTTCACCACAAAAAAAATCACATGAAGTCTCGGCTTTCAAGAGTGGAGGTCTGGGAGCCACAGGGTATTCCGGAGGAGTGGTGGCATCAAGGATAGAAGCAAAAACCTCAAACAGAAGTTAGCTCTTTATTGACCCCCAAGATTAGTGTTCTGCTAAACGACAGTATTTGTATGTATTTTTTTGATGAACCGATGAATGCATAAGAATGGTAGGATAGACAGAATAGGTCAGTGGTGGCGAACCTATGGCACGGGTGCCAGAGGCGGCACTCGGAGCCTTTTCTGTGGGCACCCGGGCCATCACCTCAGCATGAAGTTCAGACAGGACTCTGCAGAATCTTCCTATAATGTTAGGTACATTTGCCCTAAACCTTTCAACTGTGTTGGTTTTCTTAGAAGGCTGAATGATTAAAAGTTATCAAAGAACAAGGAGAAATAAATTACTGCTTAAATTGCTGTGCTGGCACTTTGCAATAAATAAGTGGCTTTTGGATTAAGTTTGGGCACTCAGGCTCTGAAAGGTTAGCCATCACTGGAATAGGTAATAGGACATCTTAGAGGAGTAGACGAGAGGGGCTGGACAGACTATTTGCGACATAAATTTCCCACAACTCTAACATATTTTTGCTACAGCTCCTCTTATAACTCTTATAACAAATAGATTACATGTTAGGCTCTGCTTTGCAAGCTACCTGCATTAAATATATACAATATCATGACAGGGGTGTCTCAGGCCACTCTCCCATACTTAGTCTTATGCAGGTCAAAACCAGATCGGTGGCTCATGAAGTTAGAATACATGCCTTGTCATTGGACCTACTACCATGTTTCCCCAAAAATAAGACAGTGGCCAAAATTTATCAAACTGCACTAAATGATCTACTAATGTATGGTGCGGGGGTAGCTGTAGCAATGACTGGCTTGGGTCTTATTTTCAGGGGAGGCCTTATATTTCTTATATTTCCAGGCTTGAATAAAATTGCACTAGGTCTAATATTCGGGGATCTTATTTGTTTTTATGGAAACAGGATAGGATACAGCCCAACTGACCAGCATTGTAGAGGCACACCCCATTAATGACCAACCACTGGCCCAAAGCGATACACGAGAGAACTTGAGAGGATGCTTTCAATCTTCAAATTTCTTTATAAAGACGGAATCTAAATGTAAAGTGGTGGAGTTTACCAGATGTATATCTTTAGAATGGCAGTATATAGCAAAAAAACAAAAAATAAGAAGCTTCCTCTTAACATAGCAGGGAGGGTTGCCTTATTAAAATGTATCTCTTACCTATGATCCTCTATATCAGTGGTGTCGAACCTATGCCACTCCTCTCTGTGAGCACTGAGGCCATCACCTCAGCATAGAGTTCACCAGGCAGGAATTAACGCCTCCTTCTGCAGTCCCAGGCCACCCAGGACTGCAGTGAATCAGTGCTATTGTAAAGTGACACTTCCTTGGCTACCTGGGACTACAGGAGGAGTGAGAAAGTTTGGACAGAGCTCGATTATCACTGGAGCTCCTGCTCTGGGCCCTGCAATTCTTTCTTTTAAGGGGACCCTGGAGAGAAGCTACAAAGATAATCTGAATTTATCCTCCTTCATTCTGATATATTTATGTCCTGAGAACAATTATATAATTGAAAGCTGTGACAGAGCAGGGAGAAAAAAGTTGAATTGCCATGTTGGTACTTTGCAACAAATAAGTGAGTTATTATTGCAGTTTGGGCTCCTGGTTTCTGCAAGGTTCCCCACCACTGTTCTATATCATCTCAGTAGGTCCTATATCAATTCCCAGCAAATTCTTTAAGATCATGGAAAGATTCTTTAAGATCATCAATGCAAGAGTGGCTATAGTAAGACATGGATATATAGGGATGTCCCAGCTACAGTTATGTGGAAGAGCATAGCAAAATATTCTATGATAAATAAAAGGAAACATGCTGAAATAGAGGAGGTAGACATTCTATTGGAGGAGGGGGGATAAGGAATATTTTTTACATTTGTTTTCTTTTTGGGTTAAGGTACAATGTCAGTGGTAAGGAAAAAAATTAAATTGAAATAAAGAATAGTGATCATGAATCAGGAAAGAATGGTTGTGTGTGAACATTGCAGAAAATAAGATAATTATGCTATTGTGATATATTTGTATATTTTAAAAAATATCTAATGAAAATGATTTCAAAAAGATAATTTGTTGTTCCTTAGAAATTAGAATGCTGTCCTTGGATATGATCACCTCTGTTGGAGTGAGTATACAAAGAAGCAAATGGATTTTGCATATAAAATGTCCGCGAGGTATTGCATACCGTACAGCCATCCTGTGGTAATGAGCACTGAAGCCAGATGGTCATGCACGGCTCAATCCTGCATATCTGGCCACTGCTGCCAGAGTATTGGGGTGGTCATATCCAAGGACATCTCGTTTCTAATGGACAACATGGCGACATTTATGGAAATTTATCTTCACAGAAGTACATTTTTTAAAAACATGCAATTGAAGAAATGTTATATATGGATTAATTAAATTAAATGTGAATTTCCAGATGGGAATACCCCTTTATTTAACACATCATTCATAAAGAGGGAAAAAGGATTGTGTCACCATATTATACATTTTAGGGACAGTGGTTGATCATGGAATACAAGGGCTTGGAGTAATTGGAGAAGTAAAGTGGTCAGTTCCTATTATAATTACATAACGAGTACAGGTCAATGCAATAACTGCACTTTATTAATTTGCAGTCCAATGGGAACTTAAACCCTTAACTACTAACTTGTTTTGGGAGAATATATCACTGACATCTGAGCCGAGATGACACTTAATTGATACAATTACGTAGATGCAATAATTCAGTATAATTTCAAAGAGAAAAAGCATTGTAACTAGAGATGAGCGAACACACTCGTCCGAGCTTGATGCTCGTTCGAGCATTAGCGTACTCGAAACTGCTCGTTGCTTGGATGAATATTTCGCCAGCTCGAGAAAATGGCATCTCCCGCCATTTTGATTTTTGGCGGCCAGAAACAGAGCCAATCACAAGCCAGGAGACTTTGCACTCCACCCAGCACTCCACCCGTGGTACACTTACACGTCGATAGCAGTGGTTGGCTGGCCTGATCAGGTGACCCTGGAATAGACTAGCCCCTGCCCGCGCTGCTCACATCATTCTCTGTCTGGATGCCGTTAGGGAGAGAGCTGCTGCTGCTGCAGTGATAGCGTTAGGGTGTTATATTATCTTACTGTTAGGCAGGAGTGAGTCTACAAGAACCCAACAGCCCTTGTTAGGGCTAGAATATTTTTTTTTCTTTGCTTGTGGCTGGGCTTGCTGGCACCAGTATGGCAGCTAGTACCATATTGTGAGGAATTTGCAGGGAGACTTCCGAACGTTCTATTTAGCTCTTAGTGACACACATATCCATCTCAAACACCTAAGTGGGACAATTTATTAGGGGTGTGATTGAATTAGGCAGAGTCTGCCGATTTTTTACTTTTTTTTTCCAAACTTAAAGTGACAGGCACACCACAAAATCCAGTTGTGTGCTGTCAGTGTAGGTTAGAAACTAGCCATACAAGAACCCAACCGTCTTACTTATGGCTACAATAGCGTTATATATATATATATATATATATATATATATATATTTTATTTGCTTGTGGCTGGCCTTGCTGGCACTAGTAGTGCAGCTAGTACCATATAGTGACGAATTTGCAGGGAGACTTGCGAACGTTCTATTTAGCTCTTAGTGACACACACATCCATCTCAAACACCTAAGTGGGACAATTTATTAGGGGTGTGATTGAATTAGGCACAGTCTGCCTTTTTTTTTTTTTACTTTTATTTTTTTTTTCAAAGCTAAAAGTCATCATCACAGGCACAGCACAAAATCCTGTTGTGTGCTGTCAGTGTAGGTTAGAAACTAGCCATAGTAATCATCATCATCTTATGTGGTTGCTGTGTGATTTCTTCTGATCGTTTTGTTTAAAAAAAAAAAACACAAAAAAATTTACAGTTTACATTAATTTTGAAAATGTTGAACCCGAGGGCTAGGGGTAGGGGTAGAGGACGAGGGCGACCAACTACTGCAGGGGTGAGAGGCCGTGGTCCTGGGCGGGGTGAGACACCACCTACTTATGAGGCAGCAGGGGAACGCCGCAGAGCTACACTCCCAAGGTTCATGTCTGAAGTTACTGGGACTCGTGGTAGAGCACTGTTGAGGCCAGAACAGTGCGAACAGGTGATGTCGTGGATTGCGGACAATGCTTCTAGCCATTTGTCCACCAGTCAGTCTTCCACGCAGTCCACTCATGTCACCGAAATCAGCACTCCTCCAACTCCTCCTCCTCAGCCTCCTTCCCCCCAGTCTGCCCTCTCCCAGGAAAATTTGGCATTTGAACCGGCATACTCTGAGGGACTGTTTTCTGGACCCTTCCCAGAGTCACAAACCACTTGTCCGGTTGCTGCTGAGCTTTTTCCCAATGCCCAGGTTTTCCACCGGTCGCAGTCTGTGGGTGATGATGACATTGTTGACGTAGTGGAAGAAGTGTGTAAAGAGGTGTCGGACGATGAGGAGACACGGTTGTCAGACAGTGGTGAAGTTGTTGTCAGGGCAGGAAGTCCGAGGGGGGAGCAGACTAAGGGATCGGAGGGTGATGAGGTGACAGACCCAGGGTAGGTTGATAGGCCGGGTGAACACAGTGCTTCTGAGACGGAGGCGATTCCTCGACGAGAACAGGTTGAAAGAGGCAGTGGTGGGGCCAGACAGAGAGGCAGGGCCAGAGCTGGTGCATCAGCGCCAAATGTTTCACGTAGTTAAGCTCCCGTGGCGAGGGCTAGATTTTCTGAAGTCTGGAGGTTCTTTAAAGAAACACCGGATGACCGACGGACTGTGGTGTGCAACCTGTGCCACACCAGGATCAGCAGGGGTTCCACCACTACCAGCTTAACCACCACCAGTATGCGCAGGCATATGAATGCTAAACACCCCACTCAATGGAACCAAGGCCGTTCACTTTCGGCCGGGCACACCACTGCTCCTTCCCCTGTGTCATCTGCTGCCTCTGCTAGTCAGCCCCCTGCCTAGGACCCCGGCCCAAACACCTCCCATGCGAAAACCGCACCTTCGCCTCCACGATCCTCACAGCATCCACCAATGTCTTCATGCGCAGCGTCCGCTGGAACGCAAGAGGAAATACAGTGCAACTCACCCACACGCCCAAGTCCTCAACGTCCACATCTCCAAATTACTCAGCCTGGAGATGCTGCCCTATAGGCTGGTAGAGACCGAGGCCTTTCGCAACCTCATGGCAGCGGCCGCCCCTCGGTGTTCAGTCCCCAGCCGCCGCTACTTTTCCAGATGTGCCGTCCCAGCCCTGCACCAGCACGTGTCAGACAACATCATCCGTGCCCTGACCAACGCCGTTTCTGACAAGTTCCACCTGACCACGGACACGTGGACGAGTGCTGCCGGTCAGGGCCACTATATATCCCTGACGGCACATTGGGTTAACTTAGTGGAGGCTGGGACCAAGTCTGACCCTGGGGCTGGTCATATACTGCTGACGCCGAGGATTGCGGGGCCTACCTCGGTCCAGTTCTCTCAGACCTACTATGCCTCTTCCTCCCACCCCTCCTCCACCTCCTCCTCCGAATCACCATCCGTGGGCATGGCGCCATCAGTCGGTAGCTATAGGCACAGCAGCAGTGCCGTCGCTAAGCGACAGCAGGCGGTGCTCAGACTGCTGAGCCTAGGCGATAAAAGGCACACCGCCCAAGAGCTATTACAGTTCATCACGGCGCAGACTGATCTGTGTCTGGCACCGCTGAGCCTGAAGCCAGGCATGGTTGTGTGTGACAACGGCCGTAACCTGGTGGCGGCTCTGCCACTCGGCAGACTGACACATGTGCCATGCCTGGCCCATGTGTTAAATCTCATAGTTCAGCGTTTCCTCAAGACATACCCCAATCTGTCTGATTTGCTCACGAAGGTGCACCGCATCTGTGCGCATTTCAGGAAGTCCAGCACAGATGCTGCCACTCTCAGGGCAGCGCAGCGCCGCCTCCAACTGCCCGCTCACCGACTGTTGTGCGACGTGCCCACGAGGTGGAATTCAACATTAACCATGTTATCCAGAGTTTACCAGCAGCGCAGAGTAATTGTAGACTGCCAGATGTCAACTTCCACTAGAACTGGTAGTCAGCTCAGTCAGCTTCCTCAAGTCTACAATGAGGAGTGGACGTGGATGTCTGATATCTGTCAGCTGCTGAGTAACTTTGAGGAGTCAACATAGATGGTCAGTGGCGATGCCGCCATCATCAGCCTCGCCATCCCGCTGCTTGGCCAGCATGAAGTCGGAAGCTCTCGTCACAAGAGACGGGGGAAGAAGATTACCTTGTTGATAGCCAAAGCACCCTCAGGTATGTTTCTCAGCGCATATCGGAGGAGGTGGAGGAGGAAGAGGAGGAGAATGTTGGCGAGAAGGAGAGGAGTTGGAGGAGTAGGAAATAGACAGTCAGGCCAGTGAGGGGAGTGAATTCTTGCGAGTTGGGACTCTGGCGCATATGGCAGATTTCATGCTAGGCTGCCTATCCCGTGACCCTCGCGTTCAAAGAATTTATCTCAGCACCAATTACTGGGTATTCACTCTCCTGGACCCACGGTACAAGCAAAATCTTTCCACTCTCTTCCCTGGAGAGGAAAGGAATGTGAGAATGCATGAATACCAGCAAGCCCTGGTGCACAAGTTGAAACAGTATTTCCCTTCTGACAGCGCTAGCGGCAGAGGGCGTACTTCTGCAGGACAAGTAGCGAGGGAGAGTAGGTGAGCAGGCAGCTTGTCCAGCACTGGCAGGGGTATGCTTTACAAGGCCTTTGCCAGTTTTATGTCACCCCAGCAAGACACTGTCACCTGTCCCCAGTCTCGGCAGAGTAGGGCTGATCTTTACAGAAAGATGTTGAGGGAGTACGTAGCTGACCATACCATCGTCCTAAATGATCACACAGCTCCCTACAACTACTGGGTTTCAAAGCTGGACATGTGGCACGAACTGGCGCTGTACGCCTTGGAGGTTCTTGCCTGCCCTGCCGCTAGCGTGTTGTCTGAGAGGATTTTCAGTGCAGCTGGTGGCATCATCACCGATAAGAGTACACGCCTGTCGACTGACAGCGCTGACAGGCTGACGCTTATCAAGATGAATAAAGCCTGGATTTCTCAGGATTTCCATTCTCCACCAGGTGAAAGAAGCTCAACCTGAATAATGTATGCACTCCTCCTCCTCATTTTCCTCCTTCTCCTCCTCTTTGTACACTAAAGCAGAGGAAACTGGCTCTAGCTATAGTACTCTATGTATTTAATTTTTCTGGAGGGCCACCGACCCGGTCCTCTGGTTTAAAAACTTTTTTGGACTGCCACATACAGGCACTCAATCTATTTAATTTTTCTGGAGGACCACCTACCTGCTCCTCTGGTTTGAAAACTTTTTTGGACTGCCACATACAGGCACTCAATTTATTTAATTTTTCTGGAGGACCACCTACCTGCTCCTCTGGTTTGAAAACATTTTTGGACTGCCACATACAGGCACTATCCAAATTTAATTGTCTCCATAGCAGCCTCCACACGTCGTCTTTATAGCTGCCTCCACACGTTGTCTCCATTGCTACCTCCACACACCATCTCCATAGCTGCCTTCCACAGTCGTCCATATAGCTGCCTCCATACTTCGTCCCCGTAGCAAACGAGCTGTGTCAGGCAGAATTTTGGGTTGTTTTGGTGGCTTCCACATCAAACTTGTTAACTTTGTCGCCAAACTGCTGTGTTATCCACAAAATATACTGCCAAACTTTTATCATTTACCGATATTATTTCAGCGCTTCTTGCGCATCTGTTTACATTCCCCTCACCCGCCATAACCAAGCCAATTACTTATAAGAACAGTACTACACTTGATCTTATACAAAAGGTTCTTAGAAGTGCTGTTTTTAGCCCCCGCCTGCTTTGAAAATTATATTTTTTTCAAAGTAAACGCTTCTGGCCCAGAGGCTCATTTTCGGTAGGGAGGAGCCGAGAGGCAGGGTCTTGGACAGGAGAAAGCTCGCCTGGCAGTGGACAGCCAGCTCCATCCCAAGATTCAACTAACATAGTTTTAACTGCAGCACCTTTAATCTACTACTACTTTAATGCCTCCATACATCGTCCCCTTATCAAACGAGCTGTGTCAGGCAGGTGTTTCACCAGATACATAATGGAACTTAGCCCATCTGGCGCCGCCATGCGGGAGACCTAAAGATTCAATCATAGCAGCACAATATGCATGCCCCATACTGTCGCTCTTAATCATGGAAGTCGTCTCCATAGCTGCCTCCACATGTCGTCCCCTTATCCAACAAGCTGTGTCAGGCTCATTTTTCGGGTGTTTCACCAGATACGTTATGGAATTTGGTCACTATGTCGCCACCATGCTGTGTTATCGACTAAATATACCGTCAACCTTTTGTAGGATACCATAGGAAATCATTTCAGCGCTTCTTGCTCACCTCCTTTGGTTCCTCTCTGCCGCCTTAACCAGGCAAAATACTGATACATACAGTGCTACACGTTATCCTCACCAAAAGGAATTTTTAAAATTGGTTTGAAGCCTTAGTCTATTTGGGGTATATCGCCATGCCACTCTCTAGCCTGCCGCTGCTGCCGCTGCCTCTGCATGCCGTCTTCTATAGTGTCAAGGTCAATTATTGGATGTTTTAGATGCTATCTAGCCTCATTCGGTCACTCTGTCATCGCCATGCTGTTGCCCATAATTTTGGCATAATGGTGCAATTAAGCAGCCTCAGAGGAATCCATGCATGCTGTCCCTGCTGTTTCCTGTCCATTTCCGTGGTGTTTCCATCCTTTTCTGAGGTTCCCAGGTGTTTGGCCAAGCTTCCCTGTGCAGACCCTTGGTCCCCTTGAAAAATGCTCGAGTCTCCCATTGACTTCAATGGGGTTCGTTATTCGAGACGAGCACTCGAGCATCGGGAAAAGTTCGTCTCGAATAACGAGCACCCGAGCATTTTAGTGCTCGCTCATCTCTAGTAGTAAACTAAGGGCATTTTTTGCACCACCCTGTACCTTATGCCATCTTCCGGTAACACAATATTATTTGCCATCAGCTGCCATACTACACATACTGCGGCACATTTATTTCCCCGTCCACGGAAGTTCACCGAAAGTGCATTGTCCGATGATAACGCACTGCGCCGCGATTCACTAAGATTGTGGGCCAGATATCCTGCATGTGTCGCTTTCCTGCTCAGGTCTGCCGGAATTCACCTTTTTCATACTGGTGTATCTAAGGCTTGCAACACAATTTGAAAGTTAAATCCTGCGCTCAGTCTGAATCAGTTGGATCGTCCGACGACCCCCTCCCCCCCCCCAAATCTTTGTCGTATGGAAGTCAGCGCAGCTGCGCCAAACCAATTTAGTGTGCGCCAAAATCCCAGCGCAGACACCTGTTAAATACCTGTGCAAGTCATGTAATCCCTGAAAAAGGCTAAACACTCCGACAAAAGTTAGCAGCACAACCTTTAGTAAATGAGCGCCCCACTGTGAGAAACCTGCCGGTGAATTTATAAGGGATAAAAGGTCATGCCATATAACTCCTTGTTATAATTAAACATTTAAGACCATCACAAGAAGACTTTATTAGAGAGGTTATAGAAAAGGCATATGCAACATGGCATCTACTTTATGTGATTCCAGGTCACATTCACATTAATTACAATACACTAAACATACTGACAGCAATCAATCAATTCAGAATTGGGTCACTTTTGGCACATCATACCAAACTTTTCACAGATCATCAATGTGTTTGAAAAATATCTTCCTGTCTTAAACCATGACCATAGAAAAAATCTTAAGTAAGGGCTCATGTGTGCAAATGTGGAGAGAGGGAGCTGAGGCACTATTTGTGTGCACCTAAGAAATATAATGGGGGTCATTTACTAAGGGCCCGAATCACGTTTTCCCGACGTGTTACCTGAATATTTCCGATTTGCAACGATTTTCCCTGAATTGCCCCGGGATTTTGGCGCACGTGAACGGATTGTGGCGTATCTGCGCTGGCATGCACACGACGGAAATCGGGGGTGTGGCTGAACGAAAACCCGACGGATTCGGAAAAACCGCCGCTCGTGCTTACCTTCACCAGGTATAGGCCGTTGAACTTCAGGGCATTCCGGCGGGCCTCGGGGAACTTCAATGCAGCAGCGCCACCTGGTGGACGCCAGAGGAACTACCTTAGTGAATCCCGGCCGGACACGAATCCACCGCAGAGAACGCGCCGCTGGATCGCGAATGGACCGGGTAAGTAAATCTGCCCCAATATCTCCAAAGGTTTTCGAAAAAAGCATGTTGGACAGAACATTTGCATCTGCTGCGGTGGCAACCACTGTTGACATCGTAGTTTCATGCCTAAAACCACCACTTTTAAATCAGTCGTTAGCCAACAGACCAATAATCCACAAATGCAGTAACTGCAACACCACACATTTAGCCCTCTGTGGTCTGCTTAGCTGAGCGCAAATGAAAATATGTTGGGTGTACCACTGGAAAATGAATGAGCATGTTGGAGGCGCTGTCCCAATCCTAATAAAATCAAATCCTAATGTATATCAAAACTTATCTGGTCTCTCCAAACATTTCAAAAACATGCATCAAGGATTTAATTAATCACCGACAATAACTGCAATCGAGCAAGCAGCCAAAAGTCCCAGGGGAGGAGAGCTCAGATTTGGATCCTGAAACTTTGTACTAGAGATCCAAAGGACTGAACTACAAAAATTATCTAATGTATATTTATTGATTATGGTTTTGCAAAAAGGTCGATTATATATTTTCTGCTTTTACTGAGGTCTTTCAAATTCTTGTACGTGGAGACATAGGGACAGATTTATCAAGTTGTCTGAAAGTCAGAATATTCCTAGTTGCCCGTGGCAACCAATTACAGCTCAGCTTTCAATTTACCAGTGCTCATAAATATTTTAAAGGGGAGGTGTGGGATGCAGGTGGATAGAGCCGGGCTGTCTTCCTGGGAGCATTCCAGGCAACGCCAGCCCGGAACACTTCCTTCAGACCTATCCACTATCCATAGGTGAGAACAAAGCTTCTCCACAATGGAACATACCTGTCTTAATCAGTTTCAAGACTCTGCTTTCCTGGATTCCGGTTCTGCAGGAAACTTTGTGGATGCTACCCTGGTTTCAGTATCATCTTCCTATGGTCCATCTCGTCAGTGAGTGGGCAAATTTTCCACAACCTGGTCCGGTACTGCACTGAACCCCTATGCCTGCAAGTTGGGGCCTATCACAAGGAGAAAATTTCATTTTACATGCTAACCCGGTCCACGTCATCAGTTCTTCTGGGCCTTCCGTGGTTGCAGCAACATGTACCGGTGCTAAACTGGCAGACCAGTGAAGTTCTCCACTGGGGACAGGAATGACAAAACCTGCAGAGGGGGTTCATATACAAGAACTCTTCTCCTGCCGGTGCACGATTCTTCTTTGAGGCCAAAAAGGATAGGTCACTCCGTCCATGCATTTCACGCCTGAACAAAATCATTGCGAAGATCTTCTATCCATTGCCCTTGATCATGGAACTATTTGACTGCTTACGTGGAGCCAAACTAGACCTATGTGGTTATAGAGTCTCCGCCCACACCCTGGAATTTTGCACTGACCAGCAATAATCTGAATAAAATTGTAAAGTTGGGATTTGAGAATTTTCTTTCATGGAAAAACCCCTTTAATGTAATTTCTTTTTAAAAAATATTGATGGCCTTATCCAAGAAAAGGTCATTAATATTAGGTTGGTGGGGGTCCAACACCCAGAACCCCCACTGATCAGCTGTTAGCTATAGCTAATAAACCAAGAATGAAAGAACCATTTTCTCCTTAGTGGCTACACCACGTCATTTAAAATAAATATGAGCTGATCTGCAGCAACCTGACAGCTACATTGAGAAAGGCGCTACCTGCTTTCTGTTTCATCCAATGTTTTTCCACTGCTCTGAACAGACAATCGATAAGTGTGTGTCAGTTGCAATCTGTCATTGAGTATGTTATAGATTTATTTTCAATAATAGTAGCTTAGAAAACCACTTTAATCTTAGAAATATGAATATCAGGAAATATAAATAATATGTAAGGAAACCTGCTAGCTTTTTCACCCTTAATTGACCCAAGTAAATTTTCTGTTGCTGTAACATCATGTTAGACACTTTTTAATTATTTTAACAGCATATGGAAATTTTGCTAAACTTTTTAAAGCGGCGCAGACAGCTCACCTATAGGTATTGTAAACCATCACTTGGTAGAGTGATAGATGGGCAATATGTCCCTTTAAAGAGAACCCGTCATGCAAAATAACCCCCTAAACTAAATATATTTTCAAAAATTAGAGAGCATTGCCTCTATCCCTTCATTGTCCCTCTACATGCCTGTAAACCTAAGCAATGAGGTCCTAAAGCTGTATGCAAATGACCTGTGAAATGTCCAATGAAGCATTAGCATATTCAAGCTGTCCACTCTATTCATGAGTGGGAGGCACAGCCACACCCCCAGTGCATGACTGACAGCATGTATAATGATGTGAGGCTGTATAATGCTGTGCTTCCTGGTGCTGGTGGCCACACCCCCTGCAGCCTGTGTGTGTATGTGTGTGTGTTTAGGAGAGATAAAGCAGCTCCAGGCAGCTATGTTACAGCAGAACATGTCAGATTCATGTGTAGCTGATGTCTGTGTATTAGGAGGATGCAGCATGTCAGCAGATGCAGCACACAAACTAGCCATGCTTTACTATACATTGCACACAGACATGAGCAGGGGGAGGAGAGGGGTAACAGGGGTGACAGCACTGCCTATGACCATGTGACCAGCCTCATTTACATGATAAAAAATAGATGATTTTACAATGATTAATGTATGAAATAACTTGATAAAGGCTGGGATGGGATCCTTGTGATCTGCTCCAACAGGTAGTAGTGACAGGACTAGTGACACTAGAGACCTGATGACAGGTGTCCTTTAAGGCTCCTGGTCTCCATGTTATAGGGGCCATGGTTTTGTAACATGATTTTAGATCCAAGGTTTAGATTTTGCAGGGTTCCTGCCTTGATTGCTACTCTCCATTCTCCATGACCTGTTATATACCTGACCCTTTAGCTGCAGGTGTGTGTGTTCAGATTGTTGAGGAGCAAATGGACAGAGGCAAGAGTTGCTGGGTGCTGTTGTTCTAGAGAGAAGACCAACTGCAGGTCCTGGACTACACAGCGGGAGCAAAAGCCTGAAAAGCTGGGTGAGAGCCATTGTTGGACTATTCCTTTTGTACTGCTATCCTGAAACTATGGACATAATATTTTTGTTTTATGCTGAAGAAAGCTTCTTCAGTTCTTGTTGGAAGGTGTTAAGTTAAATAAATCTTTGGACTTTTATTTGGATAAACCTGCCTGGATGTGAATTTGTGCCAAACAACAAGCCTGTCTGAAGGGTCCCATTTCCCAGAGTATGAAGATTATAAAGTTTCTCTTTATAGTCACTACATAGATTTATCTCTTTCCAGAGCTGAACTGTCACACGAAATATTATTTATATATGTAAAAAGTAATTTTTAGCAGGGGCAGAACTAACCTCAACCCCTTTTCCTTAAAACAATGTAAACAGATTTGTACACACACGTTTATACAATCATACACATTTAAACACCTCGTATACACACACATTTATATACTTATACACACACACACATAAAGTTCTTGTAATGAGTGCTGCAGCCACCAATGTCTTGGTACACCGTGCTCCTCTGTGTGCCCCTCCACGCCAGCAGCAGTCTCACTCACCTCTCCACGATTTAGCGCCGTCTCCTGCGGTCTGGCGCGTGCCTCCGTCTCCTAGTGCAAACACTTGCGGCTCTACGAGATTTAAAGGGCCAATGTGCCTCTAATTGGTGCTGTGGCCACCTGACCTAATAAGTAGCCAGCCCCTTCCTTAGACCCCTGCCAGATCTTTGCGCCTAGTGCCCTAGAGAAAGCTGGTTTACTATGTCCTGTGGGTTTATAGTGACCCTGATTCCGTTCCTGACTATGCTCTTCTGCTGCCTGCTCTGACCTTTTGCCTGGTACCAGACTCCGATCCCATGGCACCTGTCCTGACCTCCTGCCTTGTACCTGACCACGATCCTGCTCAACAATTTTGTACTTCACATTGGTCACCACCACGAGCAAAGTCGCGCCTGTGAAGTGACCTTATTGTACAACGCCACAGTCCAACACGCTTTGTGGCAGGCTCTGGTGAAAACTGGGTGCCACTTAGACTCCGCTTGTGTTGGCTTTTGTCCTTGCTTACAGTGGTAAATTGGGTCCACTATCCCTGATTCTGACAGTTCTGCACTCATACACACACATTTATACTCTTTTACACATATACATTCATATATACAGTTCTATGTCTGTTTAAGAGCTCCACTTCCATCAGATCCATTAAAGTGGCTTTGGCCTTTAATAAATGTTCGTATGCTCTATTAGCTGTCTGGGATTTTTTTTTCAAAAAGTTGCAAAATGCATGAAAAGTCCCAGCAAATACACCCTTCCCCCTGGCTGAGGTTCTCTACTAAAAGGGGAATGCCACATCCTGTGCTCAAAAGGGGAAAGGACTTCATGCAGGTGTATGAACCCTTATTATCACACAGCTGCTATTTCTCTGAGTGATAATAACGGCTGGTGCACCTGCTTAAACATACAAGCTTTCTATAGCAGGATATTTGCTGAAAGTGGACAAGCTTACAGGCCTACAATTGCTTGGCGAAGTTCTAGAGCCCTTTTTAGATAGTGGCACCACATTCGCCTTGCTCTAGTCACCTAGCACCATACCAGTCATTAGGGAATCTCTGAAGATTTTAGTCAACGGCACAGAAATAACAGAACTGAGTTCTTTAAAATGCCTGTGGTGTAACCCCTCTAGTCCAGGACCCTTGTCCCCATTTTTGTGAGCCAAGATTGAATCATGTCTATATACAGCATTTACACACAATATACACACAGCATGTACAGACATCATATACACACATACATGCAGTATATACACACATAAAGAATATACACACAAATATACCGTAAATAAACACACATACACACCATAAACAAGTAGACAGAAAGAACAATAAATGAGAGGTTCCAAGTCTTACCATTCTGCTGTCCCTTCCAATTCCCCTGACATTTCTTATCTGAGCTGCCAGCTTAACAGTTTACTGTGGAAGATGTGCACTGTTATAAACATATCATGCTATGCTATGTGCAGTATGATATGTATATGACAGTGCACCTCCTCCATTATTTAGTTTGGCAGGTTAGGTGCTGGGCTCCCTGACACTACAGGCCCCGTAGCAACTGCTATGGCTGCTACCCTTAGTGGGATGCCCCTGATTTTGAGTCTTCTGTAGGTCAGTAGCAGTGCTCACTACAGGAGAAGAAAGGAGCAGAGAAAATAGAAAAGTGTAGCTTTTTTTCTCTTAATAAGTTATATTGCTATGTTTGCAATCATCAACTGCACCATTCACTTCTGTAAAAAGTGTTTCTATTTTTTTATAACCATTAACTTTAAATGTTTTTGCATACCATTTAATCGATGTAATATTTTAAGAAAAAAAATAATTACATTTATTTCTTGGTATGTGGCATTGCGCTTTAGGTATACAATCCTTTAATGATGTGTGTGTGCTTTATGTAATCCGATTTGGCATTGCAACAAGGTCATAGTTTAGTAGAAAAATTCCCTAGTTTGAAAGGCACAGAAATAATCCAACTCGAGAATAGTATGACTTGTCTACTATTATTAGAGCTTGTCAAGTTTACATTTTTACAGGTCTAGCAATGTTATCACCCTAAATTATATACATTTTAAATGTAGCATAAACATTATTCCACAAATGTAGATGTTTTGAAATTTTGTGCTACTCATAAAGCTTTTTTAGAGAATGACAGAATTTGCTGACCTAATTTTTACAACTGTATGTTGAAAAGCACCACTTGTCATACAGGTATGCAGTTTTAACTATACCTATGGCCTAGGACAGGTTGTTAAAGGACACTTACCACAAGAATCAAGGATTGTTAACCAAGCACACTTGCATGCTAGTGTGTGCACCCTCTGGCAGGATCCACTGCTCTTTTAGCTTCTTATGCCCTTGATTTAACAAAAAAGGCTTTACAAATTATGCAAATTAACCTGAGGGGCTCCAGGCAGCTATGGAGTCCGAAGCCTTTTTTATAAAAAAAACAAGGGAAGAAAAAGCTACCAGAAGAGTGGATCCCACCAGAGGGGGCATATGTGTGCTTGCTTTACAATCCTTGATCCTGGTGGTACATTTCCTTTAAATTTCATGGCTTTCAGTATCACTTCTATGCTGTAGACACCCTGATCGAAAAGAGATTGTTATTTAAAAATACAGTATTTGTATGGGGTGTGGGTGTTTTGGCTGCCTTGTTGCCAACCAAATCAAGTACCATTGCCAATTAAATAACTGTCAAAAACTAAATTCTGTTTGCATCATTAAGAATGTGCCATCATTATACTGTCTGGGTGTGGTTTACAAGAGAGGCCGGGATGCCTTTCTGGAGAATAAAAAAATTTCAGAGGTTAGGGGGAAAAAACATTTGTTTACTCTTAATGGTTGGACTTGATGGACTTGCGTCTTTTTCCAGCTTTATGTACTATGATACAATGAAATATATAAAAATCGATTAATAAGTGGCACTGTATATAATTTGGAGAAGGATGTCTAATTAAGAGGCTCTGTAAATTATAAAATTTAGATGGATGATGTGTCAAATCTATTTGGGAGAAGCACTGTTTGTAATTCATTTGGGGTTAGCTGTATTTTACATAATAAATTGGGGGTGAGTGCAGACATAACTTAGGGGGCTCTATAAATAAATGAATGTATTAGGGGGCATAGGAATTGCTGTATTTAAATGACTAAAAGGGTACTGAATATAACTTACAGGTCCTATATATAAATTAATAAATAAATAAGGATATCAGCATTATTCAGAGGTCTCTGGATATATTTGAAGAATGATGTTATTTTCGGTAAATAATATAATTCAGGAGAATGTTGTTGCATAATAAATTGGGGGTGTATAAAGTATAATAAAAAATGTTACTTTATTCTATTAAGTCCATCCAGAATGTCCATTCAATGCCATTAATCTTCTTCTATACTGTGAGTTACAGTATGCAACTATTTATTTCAGCTAAATCATACAAAGATAGATCAGATCTATATCAGATATGTTTCCATATTTTAGCTTGTGTAAATATAATGTTGTGCATTTTTTATGTGTTTTCAACTAAAATGAAAAAAAGTATCAAAACAAAAAATCTGAGCGCACCTGAGTAGAAAAGTAAAAGAAGGCCTAGCCATGGAAACAGAATGAGAATTTGTTGGTTTCTTGCAGCGCCTATGTACCAGCTCATGAAGTTTTCACTCAGATCCTGATTACCAATGACCACTTTAGAAATGAAAGTCAGCAGGTGCCCAAACAACTCAAGAAAGAAATCTCAAATCCTTGATCTGAAAACCTGTCAGACAGACTGCGATCAAAACATGTGCCTGTTTTGCAAAGTATATTTAATTTGACCCATAGACCTGAGCAGGTACTTCTTGTAGAAAAATAAAAACAGTATGAAGAAGTACTGAGGACTATGCTCAGTGTCAAAGGGGAGCACAGGAATTGAGGTTTGTTTTCCTTTTTTTTTTTAAACAACCCATAAAATAAATAAAATCATACAGAATGGAGAACAAAACAGTCCATAAATATACTGTGGATACATCTGCCATAATATTAGAAACAGGGCAGCACATTGAAAGTGGGATCCTAAAAAGTTCTAAAATAGACCTGACCCAAAGGTCACTGCAAAATAGTCCAACCACACTCCGAAATTGTCTAGGTGATAAAGTGTTCTGTTTTTCACTGCTAGAAAAAATATAGGGTTTTCCACTCCTTATTGGATCCATATTCAAGCTATGGGTAAAATGATCTTTTTTTATGGGTGAATACAAGAACACTGGGTAACGTTAAAGTGTTGGTTGGATTATTATTATATTATTATAGTGTAGCCAAAGGGTGGCTGAGAACTTCACCCACATCTAACATTTTTATAAATTGCTAAAGTTTAACTATAAAGGACACCTTTGGGATCCATACCAGTCCGGTGAAAAGAGGCCTAAGAACCAATTGAAATTGGCAGTCATGAAAAATTGTATTTAGCAGTACTGTGGGAACCCTGTATGAATTTTACTGGTGGATTATAGATACCCTTGTCCAAATACTGTATTTTTATATTATTATGTTATTAATGTTGAGGATGTTAGCGGGAAAGTCATTGGGTACAAGTAAATGGACAGGCAATAATGAGAAAAAGTCAATTCTACAGACAAAAGCATTGATGTAGGAGAATTTTAGTAGTATTATAGGAAACCTACCATCAGGAGTACACAAACTGAGGTATTCCTGATGGTAGATACCTTTCTATCTACTAGGCCCTACACTGCCTTTACATAAACTTTTAACCATACCTAACTAATTAAACACTTTTTCTATCCTTCAAGTAGATTAACGTCAGAATCTACTGGGGCCACACCCCTGTAGCCTTCGAAGTCTTACCTTTGTGCATAGCCCTGCAGTGCTCTCCTGCTATTCAGCCATGCCAACATATGCACAGTAACTTCTTTCTCTTTACGGCAGTGAGCCGAGTTAATATGCATGCATGGACATGGCTGAATAGCTGAAGAGCACTGGAGGGCTGGACACAGAGGTAAGATTTCAGAGACTACAGGGGTGATGTGTAGCTTTAGCCCCCGACACTCGGCCAGGCTACTCCATTTCCCAGTAGCCTCTGAAGTTAATCTGCATAAAGGATAAATAAATTTTTAGTTAGTTATGTTTAGTTTAGGTAAAGACAGTGTAGCACAGTAAATAGAAAGGTATCTACCCTCAGGAATACCTCGGTTAGTGTATTCATGATGGTAGTTTTCCTTTAACCCCTTAATGACCGCCCTATCGGCTTTTTACGGCGGTCATTAAGGGTACCTTTCTACGGCGGCGCGTCAGAAGAAGTTTTCGGGACACCGGTTCTCGCTGGTGCCGGTGTCGGGCTGTGATATCACAGCCCAGACCCGACACTAACACCCGGGATCGGAAAAACTCCGATCCCAGGTGTTTAACCCCTTACCCCTTGCTTGACCGCGGCGTGCAAGTGTGTCCCCCGTGGATCGGACCCCCCCGGTGTGCTTACAGGGGGATCCGATCCCTCCTGCCTCAGCCCCGGGTTCCGACGAGTGACCCGGGGCTGTCGGCTTTTCTCTGTGCCGGGTTCCGCCTCCTGGCAGGACCCGGCTGTGTGTAACTGAGCATGCTCAGCATGCTCAGTTACTTACAGTATACACTGCAATACAAGTGTATTGCAGTGTAAAGGCTTGAATAAGCAATCGGATGATCGCTTATTCAAGCCAAGAAGTAGAAAGTGTAAAAAAAAGTAAAAAAATTTAAATCTTTTTATAATTAAATAAATAAAATAAAAGTCCCATAATCTCCCCAGTAACACATAAAATGCAAATAAAGTAAATAAAACACAAAAACACGTACATATTTGGTATCACCGCGTCCGTATTAATCTGTACAATAAATCTAAATCAATATTGAACCCGCTCGGTGAACTACGTAAAAAAAAAACTCAAAAAACTTCCCATAATATACAATTTTCCATCAAACACCATCAAAAAAGATGTTCTAAAAAGTGATCAAAAAAAGTTACGTTCCCAAATATGATACGACTGAAAAGAACATCTGTTTTCGCAAAAAATAAGCCCTCAACCAGATCTGACAACAGAAAAATACAGAAGTTATGGCCCTGAAAAGTTGTCAATAGTAAAAACAATGCGATTTTCTCCAATATTGGTTTTGCTAAGGAAAATTGAGCAAAAATAAGAAAAACTATATAAATGAGGTAACACCGCAATCGTAGTGAACCAGAGAATAAAGATAAAATATTATTCTTACGTTACGGTGAGCGGGGGGAAAAAAATGCTAACAATCCAAAATAAAAATTGATGATTTTGTTTGTGTCCCCCTTGAAATAGTTAATAAAATCTCATGAATAAGCTTTAGACTCCCAAAATAAATTATCTATACATTGTATCTCATCCCGTACATAATAAGCCCTCATATGTTCGCATTACAAAAAAAAAAAAATGTATAGGTCGTACAATGTGACAATACAAATCTGCTGTGAATGGCGCCTCCATTCATTCTATGCCTGGCCATGTGCCCATACAGCAGGTTACCACCACATATGTGGTATCAGTACACTCGGGAGGAATTGGGCATCAAGCGTTGCAGTGCGTTTCATCATTTAATTTATTCTGAAAATGTCAGTTTTGGCCTAAATGAATGTATTTTCCAAAAAAAATTCTATAGTTTCTAAATCGCAGGTCCATATTTTTTAACCCATGTGAAACACTTAAAGGGTTAATAGACTTAATAGAAGTTGTTTTACATATGTTGAGGGGTGAAGTTTCTATAGTGGGGTAATTTATGGGGTTTTACTATTATTTAGGCCTCTCAAAGTCACTTGGAAGCTGAGTTTTCCCTCAAAATGTGAGTTTTGGCAATTTTCATGAAAATAAGAAAAATCGCACCTAAAGTTCTGCACCTCATAACATCCTAGAAAAATGACCGGAAGCATAAAATATCATCCCAACATAAAGCAGATATTCTGTAAATGTTAATTATCAAACTTTTTGGGTAGTTTTACATCTTGTCTGGAAACCAGAACATTTCAAACTTGGAAAATGAAGAATTTTTACAAACTTTTGCCAAATTTCCACTTTTTTTCAGAACGAAACGCAAAACTTATCACTTAAATTTTATAACTAACATGAAGTACAATGTGTAACGAGAAAACATTCTCAAAATCACCCGGATATGTTAAAGCGTTCCGAAGTTATAACCAATTATCGTGAGACATGTCAGATTTCAAAAATCGAGTCTGGTCATTGAGCTGAAAACTAGTGTCGGTGATAAGGGGTTAAAGCTAAGAACACTCAGCAATTCTGAAATTAATTACTGATTGTAAAAACAACAACATCAGGATTATCAGAAACTGGCTATTATCTGATGCAGTAGGTGCATTTTGCAGCTCTATTCATTACTATTAGATGACAGCGCTCAACAATCCAACTTAGTACAACCCTTTTAGGCACCACAATATTTTTTGGTTTTGCCTAATTTCTAATTAACCCTTTAAGGACCTAGCCCTTTTCTGTTTTTTCATTTCCATTTTTCACTCCCCACCATCAAAAATCTATAACTTTTTTATTTTTACACGTACAGAGCTCTGTGATGGTTTGTTTTCTGCGGAACAAATTGCACTTCATAATGGTGGTATTTATTATTCCATGCCGTCTACTGGGAAGCGGGGAAAAAATTCCAAATGCAGTGAAAATGGTGAAGAAACGCATTTACGTCGTTTTCTTGTGGGCTTGGATTTTACGACTTTCACTGTGTGCCCCAAATGACATGACTACTTTATTCTTTGGGTCAGTGCGATTACATTCTATAGGTTTTATAATGTTTTTTGCATTTACAAAAATTTAAAACTTGTGTAGAATTTTTTTTTTAATTTTGCCATCTTCTGGCGCTAATAACTTTTTTATACTTTGGTGTAAGGAGCTGTGGGTGGTATAATTTTTTGCAACTTCTGTTTAAGTTTTTAAATGCTACCATATTTAGGACTGTGCGACCTTTTGATCACTTTTTATTGATTTTTTTTATATTTTACGGCGCAAGGTGGGAAGGGGTTAAAGGTTTGTTAAAATACTGTTAAAATATTTGGGCACATTTACTAAGGAACGTGCATTGGTTTTTTGTCAGACTTTGCACGCTCTTTTAGGTGCAAACTGTTTGCACATATGTCACACGCAACATTTGTGTCACACGCAACAGTTTTGTGGCGCAGCTGCCCTATGCTTGACCCCACACAAATTTCTGCACTGAGGGGGGTTTACGTGCTTAGTAGGGCCGTGCACCGGATTTAACAAGTAAAGTCCAGAAATGTGTTGCACGCACTTTGTTTAAGGTGCGCCAAATAAAAAGTGGTGCACTCTGTCAGGGCAGTGCAGAGTGGCGCCCTCTGCACTGCCCTGACAGAGTGCACCACTTTTTATTTGGTTCATGAAGCGCATCCTGCACTATACACGGGCAAACTACACATAGTACACACTGTTCTTAGTAAATGTGCCCCATTGTGTTTGTATGGTATTATAGTTCAATTTTTTAGTATTATTTTTCATACATTTTTACTGACTTTCTAATTCAATCATGTCTCAATAAACACAGTGTTGTCACCACCTGTATTATTGAAATCATATAGAGAACAAGGGACAAGACGAGGGGGAACAAACAAAAGGTAAGGTTGTGAGTGCGTTTCCTAATACATAACCTTTACTGGCATTGTAAGATAAAAATGTATCTCTTCAATTATAAATAATAAAGTACAATATTTATTTATAATTTATATTATACACGCAGTCCCCGGGTTACGTACAAGATAGGTTCTGTAGGTTTGTTTTTAAGTTGAATTTGTATGCAAGTCAGAACTGTATATTTTATTATTGTAACTCAATCCTGTGACAATTGGATTTAAAAAAATGTTGGATTGTCATCAGAACCAGGATTAACTATAAAGCTTAATTACAGACATCTTTGATAACTGTTATAGCTGTTTATTGTAGCCTAGGACTAAAGTACAGCAAATTACCAACATCCAGAGGTCCGTTTATGTTCTTAAGTAAGGGATTGCCTGTATACTATGATCTATATATAAATAAAACATCCAGGACATTGACTTGGGTACTAAGAGCATGGAGACAGTTGTTAGGGCATGAATAAACAAGTAGTCAGAACAGGAGACCATTAGCCATCTACCAATACAAGATTGTCATGCAAACAAAAGACATCTCTGTGTGCTTTCTTACTATAATGGTAGCATACTACAATGTCACATTATGGCAATCTTTTTTTTCAACTGTACTGTATAGTATAAAGATCATCAGACTGCATTTTTCTTATACACAGAGTGCTATGCCTTATCTTTTTGGAAATGGACATATGTAACTGTGTGCCTATACAGTGACATATTTTGAAGGCTTCTGTACATGTCTGAATATCAGCCTGAAACATGCCTTCATAAATGGGCTCAATGAGGGATAGAAATCCAGACTATAGCAGTAGTTAGGATCAATGGTGTATACAGGGAAAGAGTAGGAGTTGGATTAGAAAGGGGCTGATATCAATGCCCTTAGTACCAACAAAGTGTTAAGCACATATAACTTGGAGTATACCAAATGTCAGACTCTATAAATGCTGCTAAATAGAAGTAATTGAAAATATCCTATAAAATACATATTAAATAGAATCTACCACCTGGAATCTACTTACTGAAGTAGATCAAGTGGTAGATTCCCAAGTCTGTTCCAGTCAATATTCTGGTTACAGACTCCTTTGTTTTTAAAGCCTATCTTTTATAATATGCTAATTTGCTGCAAGGGCTTCTTTGGGAGTCACCAATGGTAGATTTTCTTTAAACAATATCCAGCCATGAACATCAATGAGTGACAAATAAATATCAATACAGTTTAACATGCTTTTGTCGATTCCCTACACCTCTGGTGTCAAACTCAAGGCCCATGGGCCAAAACTTGTGTGATCCATACCAGCTCTGGCTCTCTACCCCAATGCTACGATGGTTGGGATTGGGAGCACAGACTAGGGGCAAAGCACTCTGATACTCTTGCCCCACTCCCCCAAAACTAGGACCATCTTCTTCTTTACTCCTATGAGTGCTCTGTCATCACGTAATGTCTGCTGACTTCAGAACCAGGAGATATCACTCCACAAAGGAGTAAAGAAGAAGATGGCTGTAGCTTTGGGGTGCAGGTAAAGGCGAGTACATGTTTTTATTTTTTTTTCCACAGCAAGTCTGCTGGCTGTTTTGGGACACACTGACTACTATGAGGGCACTCTGGCTGCTATGAGGGGCACTCTGGCTGCTATATGCTAGCTACTATATGGGTCATTCTGGCTACTGTGTGGAGCACTCTGTCTACTGTGTGGGACACTCTGGCTGTTGTTGGAGCACTCTGGTTACAATATGCTAGCTTCTATATGGGGTATTCTGGCTACTGTTTGGGGAACTCTGTCTGCTATGAGAGGCCCTGACTTTCATGGAGGTATTCTTGCTGCTGTTGGGGGCACTCTGGATACCATAGGGGTTAATCTGGCTGCTGTGGAAGCACTCTGGCTGTGCTGGGGGCACTCTGACTGCGTTTGTAGATACATTTATACAGTAATAAAATTATATTTGGCCCTATTAGGCAACCAGAAGGCTGGTGTGGCCCCTGTGGAAAATGAGTTTGACACCCCTGCTCTATACACTTGGTATTTTATCCTGAACAATATAAAAATTATATTTTCCCCACTTGTTTTCTGTCCCCGCAAGAAGTATTTCAAAAATATTTATCAATAGGATCAGAAGTTAAAGTTTTATCAATAAAGGGTTTCCTCATTTAGCCACAATGTTAATCTTCTGGTCATCATCGGACAAGTGATTTTGATATTCTGCTCGTTTTAATATCATATTGCTGCAGGTAAGCAAAGCACAGATCAGAAACTGAGCAGCAAAGTCAAAACGTTCCAGGGGAACTGTCTGAATTCTCTAAATGCTATCAGCAGAGTTTCCATGGCAACCATTAATCTTCATACAACTGCTGCACACCATTTAGGACCAAAGAATAGACATACAATCAAGACCTCTGATGGAAGGAAAAAAAAATGTATAGAAGGAATACTGGACACAAATGGGTCATTATCTTGCTATCATTAAAACTAGACTAGTAGAATGTCAGAAGGAGAATGCTATCTTTATGTCATTATCCAATGAAAAGTGAGAATAAAATGAAATAACCTTATATATGGTATATATAAAGAGACATGCATTATCAGAATTAAAATACAGCAAGTATTCACTGACTATTCTTTTTTTTTTCTATTATCTAGAATTACCTTCAAAAAATCTTTCTAAAGGGATAAGGAAATAGAACCAGGTATATCATGTACTATGCATTTGGTTGTTCAGCTGTGTATAATTAGGATTTTTATCAAAACTGAGTAAAAAGGAAGAAAACATGAATTTACCGATCACCTGCAGCTCCATTCCCTTGCATCCCATCCATCACCTTTCCTTGTATAATGGCCTCCAATGCTGATGAAAAATAACTTTATGTGCCTCATACATATCATTTTCTCTCATTTGCTGTTATTTTCTGATTGTAGCTGTTAAACTCGGCACATGGAGTAGTTTGAAAATCACCCAATGGCTTTTGGAAAAGATCGTTTTCTGTGCAGTGATTATAGAGTGCAGAAGTATAGGAGAGGATATGTGTCCATATAACCATAACCTGAAATATAATAAATATTGTGTTGCTAATAACAGCTTATTTTGCAATAATTGCAAGCCTTCGGGATTAGTCTTCAAAACATGGAGACATCAAATGTGAACAGTCTGATAATGTCTAAGCGAAGACCTAACAGGCAACTTCTAGTCATGACAGTCATGGAAGTCTTTAGGTCCCAATGATCTCTTAGTTGCATCAGTAACTATTGGTCCATCTATATTTTTCTCCATCACTAGTGAACCCTTAAAGTTGCGGCTGTCAATCCAAGCTCTCTTTCCATGGGGGATTTTGAGCCCATGTTATCACTATAACACACCTTTATGGCTTTAATTCACAAAATGTATGGGGGGACGTATATACAGCCTCAAGATTGTGGCGGTAGATGGCCCCCCATAGACGGCAATAGGAGTGTGGAGCGATACATTGACTCACACGTGTTGCACCGCACTGCTTCGTACATTGGGAAAAGATAGAACATGTCCTATCTTTCCCTGTGTTGTGTGCATCTCTATGGAGAGGGGAGAGGTCACTCCTCCTCCCCTCCAGCATGCCAGACATAGCCGAGTGGGCATCCGTTAGTGTGAATTCGCCCTAACAGCCTTTGCCGTAAATCTATGGCGTGGGTAGCAAGGGTTAAATGTAATTTTATTAACCATTTTAGCAAAGAAAATGTCACATTGTATAGGCACAGTAAGGTGGCATCCCTGTAAATGCCTGAATTTGATCTCTACCTATTTTTTGTTGTCACTTGTCAATTTAGTGTCAGTTTCCATACATTCCTACATGTTCTAATAATTGGTGGGGGTCCCAACTGATTACTACAGAATATATTACTGCATAACTACCATTCATAGCTACTCCACATCATTCAAGCCTTGTCAACTTTTATCAGGTCACAGTGACTTTGCATAAATGATACTCTAAGGTCGTCCCGTCAGTAATTCTCCTGGGATGTCATTTTTTGCAAAATACACATTTCTACTGCACAATTTATTTTCAGTTAAGCTACTTGTATGATAACTACACACAACTTTAATAATTTCAAGAAGTTTGAAAAGCTAATTATATGCAATTAAATAGTAGTCTGCAACTAGCTCTGAAAGTCAGATAGTCCTTTAAGGAGTTCCAAATGTTTCCAAAAAACAGGATATAATTTAACCAAACACAATGATAATAGAAACCATGAACATACAGTGCTTCATTTATAGGGCAATTAAAAATAATACCTTGTATATACAGTTGTTACAACTTCTACTACTTCTTTGCTTTCTACTGTCCCCTTATACCCAATTTGAGGAGACTCAATATCATTTTATAACCATAACTGCCATTGGTTCTGTGTGCATTTACTACTTTAAATTATATTGTACAACATGTATTATGTTATTGTGCAAAATAATAATGACCTTGGTTTTTTCAGATAACAACACTGGGACCCAACATAGCTTACAATCAAGTGTTTCCCTGCAGGTTACAGCCATAAATAATCGGTTGGGTACATCAAGTAGCGAGAGGATCACCATGGCTTGGTGCAGCATTGTTGTTACTACTGAGAAGGTAGTAGGCATTTTAATACCAGTCGGTTTATGGATGTGCAGAGGTTTGCTGAATATTGGGGAAACAGAAAGTTTGCTAGGAGTACTGGCTAGAGGATTGCTATGAACAGAAAAGAAGAGAAATAACAAAGCACAGTCACACAATGAATGGTCTTTATGTGCTTTCCTTTCTTAACATTTCTCACTATTGTGTCTATTCTAAAAGTCCCTTCTAAAAGTACATCTAAAAGTTTCCAGCCTTTTTAGTACAGCAATTTATCTTCACCTGCCTATCCAGGAGGGACTACATTTCTTCAAAAGGAGGAAATTATGAGTATACCTTACTTTGGCTTAAGGTGGTTACTATGTATAATGTTATATGCCTGAATATAAAGAAAATCTTGGTATCACTGACATTACCAGGTTAAGGTTCTTAATCATCTTTATCTGCTACAGAATTACACCATGCCTCTCTTTGTTGGGTTTTGTTGCTAAGATACGTGCTGTAGACTAATGGGGAAAATGGAACTTTGTAGTGAGTCAGTTCTTACAGTGCAAGTCTCAATTCTCCAATCAACTTTGTCCTAAGTGGGCAATGTGCTTCACTATGAGGTCAATATGACATCAGGGTTGTGTTCTTAAAGGGGTATTCCTTAAATATATTTAGAAAAACAAAATAACATTCTCTAATGTTATTAAAAAATATACAGCATTTTACAGATATAATTCCAACCTGTCTCTTTCAGTCCTGGTGTACAGAATTTTGGTTGCAGATCTGACTGTGCCTCCCTAAGTGTATTCTTTGGCTGGGATGTAGCAAAGCTGAGAATGTAATTGTGTGTTATATGCATCTCATCATCTCTCATCTGTCTCATGTCTCTTTCTATTTGTCAGATACCAGTGAATGTTCAGAAGCTAAATGAATGCATATATAAACCTGTGCCCTAATAATCCAAGCACATTGTCAGCAAATAGCATCTCACACAACACTAGTGGAATCATGAAGTGTGGGCTCACACTCTGGAATTTTATACTGACCAGCCGAGGGAGTGATAGGAGCTAAACAGCAATAAAATGGAGTAAAATTGTAAAGTAAGGGGTTAAAAATTATCTTTATTGTGTAAACATCACTAGAGGATTGAAATTTGAGAATTTTTTTTCATGGGCCAATCCATTTAAGACATTCATTTATGTTATAAGTAAATAGTAATATTTTTACAATTCAATTCAACAAAAAATATAGTGCTTTTAGTTTTATAAACACGTGCTTTTAGTGTGTAAAGTATATCCAGCATCCACATGCTTAAAGGGAGCATACCAACTCCCAAATCAGCTATTAGGTAAAACTAGAATTATATATATTACTGTGAGCTTTCCAGACATACCTATTGATGGAAACAACAGTTGTATCAGCAGGAGCCACCACAGCCTTGCTGCATAAAGCTCCGTTACATAAATATATAAAGTGAAATTGGTTTAAAATGGCAAATTGCTGGATGAAGTTGGATGTGTGGAGAGATTTAAAATTGCCCTTCACAACTCCAGTTTCCCCTCAGCCATGACCTAGAAGCTTTGTACTGCTGTGGCAAAAAAACTATTTCCCTTTTGGGATTATTAAAGTTTTTGTCTATCTAAAAAAAAAACTTTGCTATATTTTATTTGTCTTTAAAAAGGGGGAATCCCAGGAAGGTTAAAATACTATAGCAGGAGTGGGTATACCAGAAAGCTGTGAGCTGAAACTTGAAAGCAACTTTAACAGTGACTCCAATCATGTGAACAAAGATAACACATAGCCTGGTGACATCTTTGTACGTGAATGGACTTCCATTGTGACCTTGAGAAGGATGTGAGCCTGTTTGGCCAACACCCTAGAGTTGGCAAAGCAACTTAATTTACTTACATAAGTTAAAGAGCTATTGGGCAACACAGACATGGGTGAAAAATGTGTGTCATGGTCACGGTCACTGTATATTCTCATCTTATTAGGTGCTAAACTTACGTTACCTATCTCTGAACAGGTGTATCTTGTTTCCCATAGACTTTTAATAGCACATTAATTCGGGTAAACAGCTATTCCAAAATAAACCACATATGAGGATGCAATCTTTTCTGCCAGGCCTGTACAAACAAAAGGGAATAAGATGCTACTGCCAAATTAAACATCAATATTTTCATTTACTTTCATGGTGTACAAGGGTTAGTTAAGCATTTGTTAAATATTATGTCTAATGTGCATGACCTTAATGCTCAACCATGGGTGACAGTTCAATGCATGTCTTAGTGGGATCAGTAGAAGATCTGAGAGGGAACACAAAGTCATTTACTGAATGGCAATCAAGGCCAGGCTGACATGAACTAAATCATTTAACCACTAACTTATATAATCACTAAATCAATAATTTATTTAGAATAAAAAGTAGGAAAACATATATAAACCCCAAACTGGCAAATTCAAATATATAACTTCTGTATAATGTAATAAACTTTTATGAAGGTACATTTTATAGCATTGCAAAATAATGATTCAATAAATCTCGTAAAAAATATTAAGACAATATACAAAAATAAACAATATTTTTTTTTATTCTGATCATGGATCAAGGAATATTGAGATACAGTATATAGTGCAAATGATTGCTGACCTGCAGCATATAGGACTATAATTCTCATTACTGATAATATTTGGTTTGGTCTTACACTAGTCTCTAAATCTTGCATACCCAAGTTTATCCATTTGTGTCCAGCATATGTCCTCAATCGTTGCAATAGCTTCCCTCGGCATATTGATCTTCCATGTGTTTATATTAGCAGAGGAAATTTCCCCTTCATGTGGTAGATAAAATAAGTTGGTATTACTCGCAAACATTATCTGATTCAAACTTGCAGGTGAAATAGGAATGCCAAAAAAGCTAAATATTTTCTGACTAGTTTCTTCAGGGAAGTTCACAATATCTTCAAACTTAATCAAAAGGTAACTTTTTGATTGTAAATCATTATTTATTCTAATAGCTGCTGCAGTATTAGCTAGCCATACATGGGAAAGTTTTGTCAGGGCCTGTGATTTGGGATTAGTAAACTCTTCTTTTAGTGAGTCATATTCAGGAGCATAGCCAGTATTTGACCTGCATTTCCGCTTTTCTTCATCCTTGAACATTGTTGATAAACGCTGGTCCACATTCCTCAAGGAGAACAAACTTGGACTGCTTTTATATAACATAGAATAAACCCAGGACCGTGGATCACGTACAATAAATAATGCCCTTAACTGAGGTCCAACAATTTTTTCAATGAATGGAATCTTTAAAGTCCAACTTCCACTGCTTAAACCAAGCACTGGTTGAGCATTGGGAAACACTGCTAAATGTTTACGAAGTTGTCTAACATAGTCAGCATCTCTGTCATAGTAACCTTTGTATCTAGTTTTTTGCTCAGAAAAGGGGTCTCTTCTCTTATATCGTCTCTTTTTATCCTTGTTTACTGTAAAATGGTGAAAAAGACGTGGCTTTATGGGTTCTTGTAAATCAATATTCTGCAAATGAAGTTTCGTGTTGTGAAGCAACGACTGAAGCCAACCTTGAATAAGTTGAAAATGTCCATCCACCACATCAGAGCTAGTCCATTCACATGGATCCACAAATGAATCAATTTTGTATTCTGCTTCTGGAATATCAATGTAAGCTGTAGGAACTTTAATATAAACAAAATCAGAAGTGTTGAAAAACAGTTGTTTCAAAATATCAGCCCCCGATCCTGGTAGAGATGTAATAACTACAGTGGGCAAATCATAATGGGCTTGACTTTTTTTAATAGTCTCTCTATCTGCTCCCTCATTAACCCACTTTGAACAAATTGGTTGAGTACATGCTGTCCATACATCTATAAATTCAAAAATCCAAAGTGTTATAATTAAAACTAAAATCCAACGCATTAACTTACCAAAGGACATATATAATCTCCAATGAAATGCTAAAAGACCCAAGATTGCACACAGTATCAGTCCTATCATCAAATGAACTTTGAGACCAAAGTGAAATGCATTCATACTAATTAATGTTGATGCTTTTTTAAGATGCTCTGTGCCCAATCCAAACCGGACTATTCTGTTTGGATCTTCTAACTTTGCATATCCCCCAAAGCCAAGAAAATTGAATCTGCCTTCAAGATTGTTATAATCTGTTACAATTGACACTATATTTTCTGTATTATTAACTTTAACTGATATTTTAACACCATGGCTGCTACTCTCTAGGAATTTCAGATCAGATACATTAACATATGGTCCATTGAATACATAAGCAATCCGTGACATTTTTTGGCTTAGAGGAAAAGTGACATTAACAAATTGTGTCCACCGCTTTTTGAACTCTGCTTTCTGTTCTGCTTCTTGAATTCTACCTATTGGGCTATTACCATTTTGGTCTATCCAAATCATTTTGTAATGTGCATCCCATATATCCATCATAGCACCATTAAATTTATTATTAAACCTAAATGGGACATACTTAAAATCAATATCCAGATTATGAAAGAAGGCACTGGCAAGAGACACAGGGGAATCTTCATCTTTTTCAATATGATCAACTACAAGTAGTGTTTGGAGATTTAAAAGCAGCAAACATCGGTATACACTTCTTAATCTCATGGAAGACGAGTAGGCAGAGGCTGCTTCACCACTTAAAAACATTGTCTCCCCTTGTTGACTGGCTGTGATAACCTCACCAGTTGCATCTCCAGATTCATTTGCTGTCCACTGTAGCCATTGTGAGCATTCCCCAAGTTGACCTTCCCAAGGACTATTGCACCGACTTGTTGGAGAAGGAGCAAAAGCTAAAATATTATTTAAATGACTGAATTTTGGTCCATACAGAGCCTCTGAGACAAAAACTTGTCCATTAGGAGCAAACGTGAAGGAATTTTGATCAGGATGCTCATGACCTGGATTGAAACTTCTCCACCCATCTACCCAGGCATATGGCTGAAAGTGGACAATATCATAAACTGCTCGACCACCAAGCTTTCCAGACTTAAATGAAAGAAATGTATTTGTTTGAGTATTAGGCAAGCCAGCACCATAGGTTACAACTCCCCAGTTAGGAAAGACATGCATTTTTGGTGTGTTGTGATCAACTGGAGGATGAGAGGTAAGTTCAGGATTGTACCACAAATATTCTGTATGAAGTGTGCTCCATCTTTGTGCTATGGATTGTACCATCGGCCCATCTTTTGGTCTATGTTTTCTGATCTGACTAGCCAACCAGTTACCAGCTCCATTTTTCAAAACAAAAGTATCCAGAAATACCAGTTGGCTTTCTGGACCATAAAACCAATTATAATTAGAATCTGCTATCCCTATTGTTCTCTGATACCCTGGTAAGAGAGTAGAATAATAAAACCAGAAGTGCATTCTCAGCCAGTTGTTGTCAAAATGATTCATACCAAAATGGTGTTTTGCCAAGAAAACATATTGTGTTATCGATTTTGATGTATAGCTACCATACGCAACTCCTTCATCGAGAGATCCATCGACAACATGATTCAAGAGGAACATTGTTTTTTCCATCACATCAACAGCAATTTGTTTCCATGTATTAGCCTTTTTTAAATTGTGCTCTTCCATCACTAGTGCTCCAGTAAGCAGTGCTAGCATATTTGTAGTTTGGTGGTTGTGGAGAAATTGTTTACCCCATGCACGAATCTTTGAACATCTATACATTTCATCACTAACAGTCTCTATTTGATCCAAATACTTTTGTTTTCGATCAGTGTCAAGGAACCGGTATAAAAAGTCAAAAGCTGTTGCGAACCCTGTCAAAGAGTGTGCGACTGGTACCTCATCACCTGGTGCATTCTGGACTAGCCAATCTTTATAACTGGCCATTCTGTCCATGTATTCCAGTGCAAAAGTGAATGCAGCTTTATCATCTGGAAACAACAGACAATACAAAGCCAATGGAGGCAAATTATTTCCATAAATCTCATTCCATTTAGCTGTAAAGTCAGCATACTTTGGAGGGGGCAAGTAGTAAGATGGATTAGCCAGCATTTTGTTGACTGCAGTTTTAATCGCTCTGAATAAATGGAGATGAGTAGTGTGGGATTTTTGCCTCAGTCCGTGAACATCTGCACTATCAAAATATAATCTTGGATGTGAAGGATTGTTTTTCTGCTTGAAACTAGCAGAAACATGAAATAATCTGTTGTAAGGGGTGATATCTGCTTTGAGAGCCATCCAATCTTCAGTAAAATTACTACACCAGGCGGGTGACAGAAAAATAAAAAACACTGCAAAAAGAGAGTTTCCTACAACATTTGGAGCCATGTTCCGTTTGTCTACAAATCAATGGCATATGTGGTTCTATGATCTTCTATTGGGTTAGGTAACCTCTACAGATAGTTGGATACTTGCTTTTAAAATATATTGCTAAATTCATAGCAGAGAATTTGTCCAGCCAGGATACCTTGGTTACCGAGTACAATATTAATGCCTATGTTTGTGATAATGGAACCCGATAAGATAGATATAAGTTGCAAGTTATGGATTCTAGAAAGTCTGTGATTGCTATGGATACTTTGCTATACGAGGGAACAGTACAATGGTAGCATACTGGGTCTTTGTGAAGTGTATACATACTTGCTCACTTAAATAACTATTGAGCACAACTGCCACATATGCTCGATGTTTTATGAGTCATGTCTTGAGTGGCTGCCAAAACGCTTACGTGAAAAGGGTTTTGTGCCATTAATTCATTTTCTTCTTGTCAGCAATTAAAAACCCTGAAACGCTGGAGAAAAGCTTTTTTTCACTTGATTTGCCTTGTTATACAGTATTAGCCAAATATTGTTTCTTCTTTGTTGTTTTTCTTTATGGAGTTGAAGTTGTAATAATCTCAGAAATTCAGCATCTGCTTTTTCAGTAGTTTCTTTTTCAACTTCCCATCTTCAGCTGTGTAAGACTTTGATATCCTGGGGAGAGAAACAAAGTCGCATGACAAAATGCCAAAACATAATGAAATGTGCATGTTCTAAGAGAGTAAAATATTTCACTTTAGATACATACATATAGGACATTTAACAGATAGCAGAAGGACACATTTGGTTCTATTGGTTTGCATGGATCCATGTGTGAGCCAAATATCTAGGCCAAAAAACTCAGAGAAGGTCCTATTCTTGCCTATGTTTGCAACTCAGACAGTCTTTATTGCTGATATCATGTATGTAAGTTGACTTAACAAGCTGATGACACATCAGCTGCAAATAATGACCATGGATGGGTTGGAGTATTAAGACTACCATGGGCCCCGGGCTGTAGAGAGATAGCAGGCCCCTACCATAAATACACAGATGCAGACTGGTACCTCTAAGCCTACATCATGTCCACCAATTTTACCAGGCAAACCCTAAAAAGGACCAACAACCTAACCAAAAAATACTGACAACTATCAACACCTTCGCACATCGTCCACGGGTCTTATTTGGAAGGAAGACTTTCACTGACACAATATATGATGAGGGTTAGACTAGAAGGTCTGTCAGCGACTACACTACTGATCAGTAACAGGCAAAACTAAAACTATCACATTCACTTACAATATAATATCACCTGGATAACAGTCACCTCACACCACAACTGACCAACTGTGTATATAACTCCACCCCCCCCCAGTAAATCTCCAATATCCAGCCCCCACCATGTATCTCCAGCCCCAGTATATACAATACTCAGCTCCCAGTATATATCCCCAGCCCCCCAGTAAATATCCCCAGCTCTCCAGTATATAACTGCAGCCCCCGATATACACTATATCCAGCCCCCCAGTATATATATATATATATATATATATCCAATGTACATATATATCTCCATCTCTCCAGTATATCGCTCCAGACCCCCAGTATATAGCTCCAGACATCCCGTATATAGTCCAAGACCCCCATTTCAACCAGTTTTAGTGGTTTTCTGCTTCACACGCCATTTTGGGCATGACCTTGCAGAGAACGGGTGAGTCACAAAAATTTTAAGCCTTCCCTAAAATATATTTATAGTTATAATTACATCTGAAACATTAAACCTGCAAAAGAGGGAGCAAACTAGAGACTTAGACGTGGCTTTCACAGAAAAATTTATCACAGTGTGTAAACACAACTTTAGGATAAAGGCTCAAATACAGGTTTGAAACAGTTTTTGAAGTAAAAGGTATTGTAAATTCTTGCTTTTATACATTTCCCCCTTTATAATGTGTGGCTCTTGCTTTAAAAAGTTATAATGCATTCTGACAACTTAACTGGAAAAATGCATGTTTGATACATTTTCTACATGGTCAGTCATGTGTTATTAAAAATTTAACAACCAATCTCTGAGCTGAGAAAAATTTTGCACATATATATATTACACATACAGTATATACAATAATGGAAAGAAGCAGCATCTAATTACTACTAGCTTATAAAGTTATTAACTAGCATATTAAGCCAAAAAAATCTGTATTAAGACATTAATTTATAAAACAGCCATAAGATATTCTGCCAAACAAGCCTTGGCAAAAATTTATATAACACTTAAAAGATTTAAGCTCAATGAACATTTGTATCTTCTACTTTAACAAATGATGGGCTTAAACAAATACATTATTTTATATAGCTGTCTGTATCCAACTATGTATTAACAATCCATTTGGTTTTAAAAAATAGAAATATTTAAGATTTAAAATTCAAACAGCATAAGCACACCAAAGTGTATATGTGAAAAATAGTCATAAAAATGTACCGTATTTTTTGGACTATAAGACGCACTTTTTAGCAAGATAAAATCTTGCTCAAAAGTGCCTGCTTCTTATAGACCGAAGGTCAGGAAGATCCAGCACTGCCAGACCCTCCTGACCGCTGTAATGGAGATCGGGTGATGCCCTGACATAGATCTGCACCTGATCTCCCAGAGAGGAGAGCCTCCGCACTGCTCTCTCCCTCTGCCTACAGGTACAGGACCTGCGTTGATGTCAGAAGCACACGCTTCTGACATCACCACAGGTCTGATACTGCTGGGAATAGAGATGTACTTCACTAGGACAGGGTAAGACTAAGAGGAGGCGAAGGGTTCTTTTTGTGTGTAGTACTTCCCAGTAGGTTTCCTATATGTGTATAGTAGAGCTTTGTATGTAATTATGTGTAGAGCAGTTCCCACTGTGTTAACTTATTTGTGTATAGCTGATCTGTGAGTTTAAATGTATGGATGAGGCAGTGCTGTGTGTGCTGTGCCTTAGTGCGACCAACAGGGATATTTTAATTGGTTTAAAATATATTTTTCCTTTTTTGGAAGCCTAAATCCTGGGTGTGTCTTATAGTAAGGGGCGTATTATAGTCCAAAAAATACGGTAATTCTTAATCTTTTTCGCTAATAATTATAGATCCAGGAAAATTTTACTCAAAGAGAACCTGCCATTTAAATTAACCCACCCAAAATAAATACTTCATTAAAAACTATGATTAAAAAGCATTGTCCTTCTCCCTATATAGTTTCTTTCTATGGCTGCAATGTTAAAAAAAATTAAAGTGTAAACTTATATGGTACTCACCTGAGGTCAAACAAAGCGAGTCCTGCTTATTAAATTTTACTTGTATTTCCCTGCCTCCTTGTCTCTGATTGACAGGTCCAATTGCTAGGAGATGAGTGATGTCATCTAAGGCCTTTACCCAGTTATATTTGCATCGTCTACATCATGTATGTATCTGATCACATGAAATCACAGCATGCCACCATGGGGGCATGGGGAAAGGGAGTAGAATTCCATGGTGGTATGCTGTGCCTTCATGTGATCAAATAAATACATGTGAAAGATGTAGCTGGGTAAAGGACATTAGATGACATCCCCTAGTCACATAACAAGTGGTGAATGCTGAGAAGAAGAATGGGACATGGGGAGGGGTAGATTGAAGAGACTGGACAAGAAGGACACACCCTCTCTGATGCCAGGTTTATGTAAGGGAAACCATTTTTATCTAAAAGAAGGGTGTCTGTTAGCAAATACGGCTCTATGAGAAACTGTCACAAGCTGTAGTTGTGAAAATATGGTGACAGGTTACCTTTAACATCAAGGCTGGGAACAGCTGCAAAAACTACTGTGGCACCAAAAGCCAAAAATGGGAAGGTATTTGTGGCAGGGGTGAGATTTAAAATTCAGCAACTCAATATATCAGCTGTTCCAGGAAAGCAAAGAATGGGGCGTTCCTATAGCGCTCTCTATATCAGCTACTTAGAACTGCTGATCTGTGAGGATGCTGGATGTTGAGAACGTATTGAATGAATAAGTTATCAATGTTTTTAATGACTAAACTCATTTATGGAGTTTGTGTAATTGTTATATGATAAGATATCCTGCTTCAGAGAGTAATCAAACTCAAACTTTGGAACATTTGAACTAAAGGAAGAAGGATAGACTAAAGGATAGAAGACCTTAATCCTTTTGCAAACCAATTAACTTACCAAATCCAATTCTTGTTACCAAAGTACAAACATTTTCTGGCTTGCATTTTCACAAATGGGAAAGGTACATAGTACAAAAAAATTCTCACTAACTTGTAATACAAAATGTTACGAAAAAACAAACTTTAAAAAAAACTCGAAAAAAAAAAAAAAACAATTTTGGCAAGTTAAAGGCTTCTAAAGCTATTACCGGATAAAGTGATTTGAAAACAAGCCTCGTCATCAAGGTTCAAATGAGCTGGGTCACGAAGGGGTTAAACAATGATTTTTTTCATCTAAATCGCTGAAAAAGAAAGTTGAAATAAATGCTTCTTTTCCAGTGGCTATAGCCAGTAACCCCCTGAGGGGGAGAGACATATCATTGTCAAAAGGCAATTTTCTAAACATATGCAGAATATTTGCGGGGGAGAAGCTTCTCAGGGAAAAGCAGAAATGTATTCTCTCCAAACCATCCAAACATGCAATTTATTACACCAGGTAAAACAGGTTCAGGTACTTCTGTAAACTTTGGTCATGCATTGCATATTTCCGTCACATACAGTGATAGATAGCTAAGGCATGGTTGTAGTGTTTGTATCTTTTAATTCAGAAAACTGGAAGCCATATGTGAAAACACATTTTCTGTTGGTTTTTTTTCTATATTGTAGCTTTGTAGTAGATTTAAATCTAATATGTAAGGGCTTGTCCACAGCCTTTCAAAAATTGAAAGTCCCTGCTCATAGCAGATGAATTCAATCTATTCTGTAAATTGAAAATGGATTCCAGCCTGTACTGCAATTAACAGTGGGCTAATGAAAATTAAACAACAACAACAACTGCGATGGTGACTAATGTCTACCCAGAGAGTGTAAAATTACTCAATACATTGATGACCCCTGGAGTCACAGAACACATACAAAGGTGCTGCAGCTTGTTTTCAAATGTAGAATACAGGCAGTCCCTGGGTTACGTACAAGATAGGTTCTGTAGGTTTGTTCTTAAGGTGAAGTTGTATGTAAGTTGGAACAGTATATTTTATAATTGTAACCCCAGCCACAGTTTTTTTGGTGTCTGTGACAATTGGATTTTAAAAATGTTGGACTGTCATATGAACCATGATTAACAATAAAGCTTAACTGCATACACTTTTAGTAACTGTTACAGCTGATTATTGTAGCCTGAAGCTAAAGTACAGTAATTTACCAACATCCAGAGGTCTGTTTGTAACTAGGGGTCGTCTGTAAGTTGGTTGTTCTTAAGTAGGGGACCACCTGTAATGGTTAAGCATACAGATGTGTTCTTCGGTGTTAGGTAAAGAATGAAATTTAAAGATTATCTTGAAAATACTTACAGTAGATTTGTCACCATACCGTTGTGCTTATAGCCAGGGTTCGGATTAAGGGTGGTGGGGGCCCCTGGGCACAAACTGGTGGGGGCCCTTCCAATAATATTTTTCGAAGTATATAGCCAGCCAGCCCCTGTAGTATATAGGCTGTCGGCTGCCGCAAAATAATGAACTTTATACTTACCTCACCGTCCCTTCCAGTGATCCCACGATGCTGCAGGCTCTTCCTCTGTTTTCGGGCAGCTGCCATCGCTGGGGGAGATTGCCAATGCATGTAGTGATCAGACTCCGACAGCGTGATGTCATCACTCACCGGTGGCATCCCATCACAACCTGCTGCTGCCGCAACAGTGCATCGGCGATCTCATCCAGTGATAGCAGCTGTGTCTCACTGACATAGCTGACATTCTAGACTGCGCATCACACACAGAGACTGAGCTGAGCTGGGTCAGTGAGCTGAGCTGGGTCACTGACTGTGGGAAACTGGTGGGGGAACCTTTAAAAGTGAAAGTAGTGGGGGCCATGGGGCTCGAACCCCAGGAGCCCCTCCTTTAATCCGGCCCTGCTTATAGCTACCAAATAATAAGGCAGAAGTCATAATTATGAGTCCATTGTAATTATTAGGGAAGTTCTCTCCATTATTCTCAGGTCTAAGGCCTCACGCAGACTAATGTGTAATGGGGACGTGTGCAAACCATTTATTTCACTGGCTAGCACATGTCTTCATTTAGTCCTATAGGCTCATGCACACGGTTCGGGATTTGATGCTGGAGCTGACTGCCTGTGCTTCAAAATAGAGAGCAGTGCTCACACTCCCATGCCAAAGAGGACACAATCCATGGTCTACAGGAGGTCTAAAGTAGACCCATAACTGTACTCCTTAATAACCGCCATTAGCTAAATAATAAAAAGCCATTTGGGTCAATAATTGCACAAAACCTATATACATTTTTCGTTTCCTTACACACATACACACAGAAAATAGTATGAAGAATGATTTAGGAATATACACTTATTTGTTCTTTATTATTTCCATGTATCTAGAATATACTAATGAGACATTTTGTAAAGTTCCAATAATTTACAACATTACAGTCATTACCTTTGACAGAGCAAAGAGTTTACATTGAAACTATCACCATAACAATGCAGTGTTGTCTGCAAGCATATAACATTACAGAGCATAAGGGGCTGAGTAGGTGTATATATAGGGGGGGGGGGATTTATTATTTGGGTGCAGGGTGGCGCAGGAAGTGTGCTATAATTTTCAGTGGGAAGTAAGTGTCAGATTCACAAGCGGTGCCACAAATAGAACAACCCTTGAGTGTCGGGAAACCACCAATATTGTGGTGCCACCTCTTCATAAATAGAGTATAAGAGGCGCAGCAAAGAAAAATAAAATTCTGCCACTTTTCTGTTTGAAAGTCGGGGGAAAAGTTTGTGGGAAAAGATTCTTTATAACTTTTTTCATTTATCTACCTGAATCTGTGTGTTTTTACAATGGATGCAAACTGAAAAAATACAGCAGAGTGGAGCTGAGCTTCCAGAAGACCCCAAGGCTTACACATATAGAAGTGCCACAAATGATTTGGATAGGCTGCTTTATCTGAGTACTGCTTATATAACCTACAGTAGCTTTATAACAATTAGTGTTTAAGAATAAGAATCATTATAGTGATTTTCCATGCCTCCTACACAGTCGGATATTCAAGTGATGAACAACACACAATGGTCATTATGGGTCTAAACAATTCTTTTTGAAAGAGTTTATTAAGGGAATAGGATAACAGGGTCCTGTTAAGAAAAAGCAATCAGGATTCTTATTCATTCTATAAGTGGAACGCCATAATGATTTATTTACCTCCTATAGCAGGGGAGTCGCACCTACAAGCTAAGATGGTACATCAGAAAGAATATCCCATCAGTTAGACAATTATGGCTTTGATTACAAAGGCTGGAAGAGAGATGATTGATGAGAAACAGGGTGACATTTACAAGCTACTAAGAAAAGTATAAAAATCTATGTCATTAATGGAGATAGATCAATATCTAAGTTCAGAAGTGCACTATATTACTGCGTGCCATTATAACATTAGTGCTGTATCTACCAATCATTTTTATAAGGCTTATACACCATGGAATCATGTTTGCTGAAAAAAGTTGTGCAAGATTTTCTGATGTTATTTCTCTAAAAAGAAAAAAAGATTCCAAATATGAAAAAGATAATGAAATTAATATTGAAAATGCTTTAAAAGAGTAAAATTCTCCTATATCATGTGCATTCATACAAAGACCTTATTTTTTCTGTCTACTCTACACTTGCATTATATATTAATTATATGTTAAACGAGTTTGCTGTAGAGAAGTGCAGTCTAAATGAAATTATAGTAAAAAAAATAACTTAAAATAAAAAAGTGTCACTTGAGAATACAGATCACTTATGTACTTAAAACCAAACTCCTACATTCTTAGCCATAAAATAATTTCAAAAGTAAAGCCAAAAATGATACGCACTTACACAGTCTTCCGACAGCAAACTAGAGTCCAGTGATCATCTCTCTTGTGGTCACTGTCAATTCAAGATACTGTCTTTATCTTTATAGGTGTAAGCCTCTATGACTTCTAAGATAAACGTCAAGGACAGGACACACTTAGCAGGAAAATGCTGCACATTGCTAAAAACCTGTAAAGCTTGTTTGTGCATGAATCTGCCCCCCTCGAATGACCAGTCAGAATGGAGCAAAAAACTTGCAAAACATGTTTTGGAATGTTGTCTGCTATTGAAATTATCTGCCTCATTTTTCTTTAGTTTTAGATTTCTTTTTTTTACCTTGAAGGGGAACATTAGGAGAACCATTACATTACTTAAATTTAAACACACATTTACTGTCAGTGTTACAGTATACAATTTGGTGGATGATTTTTAGGGTTTATAATCCCCATTGCAATACCCCATAGATGTACAGGCGGTCCTCTACTTAAGAACACCAGACTTACAGACGACCCCTAGTTACAAACGGACCTCTGGATGTTGGTTATTTACTGAACTTTAGCCTTAGTCTATAATAAACAGTTATAACAGTGTCTGAGATGTCTGTAATGAAGCTTTATTGTTAATCCTGGTTCTTATGACAACCCAACATTTTTAAAATCCAATTGTCACAGAGACCATACATTTTTTGGCTGGGGTTACAATTCTAAAGTATACAGTTCCAATTTACATACAAATTCAACTTAAGAACAAACCTCCACAACCCATCCTGTACGTAACCTGCGGACTGCCTGTAATTTCTATTTTATACTTTCTGGTGAAAATGACGACGGAATGCTATTGTATGCTACGCTATAAATCTTCCCTGATGACAATTTCTTTTGTAAACACTTTTTTAAATTAGACTTTTTGAAACAGTATTTAAAGGTTGGTCTTTCTAGGGAGTTGTTAAGTATTGCTAAGAGTTCTTAACTCTTGAGCTCCCCATAAAACAGAAGTGGTAAGGCTCCCTCGACCACTGCATCCAATAGTGGTCTTAGCAAATGTATGAGCAAAAAACAATTACATCATTGATCATATAAGCTACGGGACAGGGGACACCAAAGGAAGGTTAATATACCTTATTTTAGTTTAGTTTTATCTTACACCTTCAAAAGTTAGAAGAGGGTTTTCTGGTCTTCCTAAAACTACTTCAATTATTCACTTACTGTGCAGAAGGCTTTGGTATGGTCTGAGTTATTGTCCATCAGTAAAAACCTGACAGGTAATCTATTAGATTTAATGTACATTTAGCTGTGGCAGATTTTCCGGAATCTAAAGAGCTGACAGCTGAAGCCTCATCCCTTGTTCAAACCTCCTAGATCAGAGTCTGCTGATTGGTTACTATTTATCACAGCATTCAGGGGTGTAGCGTCAGCGCCTTTATTCTTTAATACCTAACATACAAACATAGCTGTGAAGAAACATAATAACATATAGCGCATAGGGGTAACTTTGCAGGGAGTCAAAGCAGCCACCAAGTAGAAGCAAGGCAACACGATTCCAGCCTTCTGCTGTAACCTATAGTTTGTGGTAGGTTCAATGAGTATGTTGGGCAGATTCACTTTTATAAACTGCAGATTTATTGCTGACGCCAGACTGCTGACATGGATACAATTACAGTATACCTGCTGGCAAAACCTAAATACGTTTATATTGTATTTGTTATTGGATTGAAAACAGAAAGGTTTGCTTGATAGCTATAAACTAAATGAAAACCTGGTGTTTTTTTTACATACCTGGTGTTTTGTTAGTTCCAGAAGTAGCTCCATATTCCCAAATCTTTATTTTAATAACCATTAGTCTTTTTCTAATGGGGTTTGCTGAAGTGAAACGTCTCTACCTAATGGATTCCTGCATGTAGACTTTTCGTGGCATAAAGCCACAAAAGGCCAGGCTAATACTGAAATTTTAGGCATTTATCATATTTTGGAGCACCTATAACCAGGGGCATAATAAGTGTTGTCAAATGGTGGGTACCCCTGTCGTGTGCTCCCTCTCCTTAGCCCTTTTTACTTCATGCAGCCAGAATAGGCCCCTCGAGTATGAAATTTACTGGGGGCTTTGATATCATATGTATCACCGGTGCATCTGATGATGAGCACAGCATGGCAGTGCCTACCACCTGTTTAAGACACAGGCCATGGGATGGCATCATGACGTGGCTAATGTAATGGCGATGGGCCGGGAATTGAAGGAAGCGGAGAAGCAGGTGGGGGCCACCGGAAAGTATGTGGTTTTATTAAAAAGTATATTATAGTGTAAAAAATTTTTTTCTTATACAGTAGGAATAATAGGCGAACTCCTTTTTATGTATATAGGGTCAACATAATTTATGTTCCTCCACAATTAATTAACTCCTGTTGCATAATAAACACTATTATACTGCAGTATATAATGTCCAGGTAACATTATGCTGTAAGTGACTGTGATATTTTTACTTGCATAGTGTGGAGATGTTTTGCACGGATCTGAAGGCATCTGTGAGTGAATACAGAAACGATTCGTCACAGGTGGGAGTTACTACATGACTTTCTACCTGTGTCTTATCTGTCCTGTAGTCACTGACTAACATCCTAATGTGCGTGACATTACTAGCTCATATGCTGCACAATGACACAGTATGCATACTCACTATTGATTTTGGTTATTCCCCCCTCACTATGTAGGAGAATAACTTAAATCAAATTCTTGTGGTAAATGGAAGCACTTCTGCATGCCTTTATTTCCGATACATGTTCATGTATTGAAGGTTTCCTTGTGTCATGCTCTCACTAATATATTGTAAAAATAATGCATAAAGCCATGTTATTTTTTATATTACAGCAGCAGCATGATGAAAGGTAACTTTTCATACATCCAAATCTATTGTAAATGGTGGGGGGCCCTGTTATAAATATTTCCCCGGGGCCCAGAGGGCTTCAGCTACGCCACTGTCTGTAAGCAAGCACATGTGGGTATACTGTACAGGCAGTCCCTGGGTGACATACAAGATAGGGTCTGTAGGTTTGTTCTTAAGTTGAATTTGTATGTAAGTCGGAACTGTATATTTTATCATTGTAATCCTAGCCAGAACTTTTTTGGTTTCTGTGACAATTGGATTTTAAAAATGTTGGATTGTCATTAGAACCAGGATTAAAACTAAAGCTTCACTACAGACACCTGTGATAACTGTTAGAGCTGATCATTGTAGCCTAGGACTAAAGTACAATAAATTACAAATATCCAGAGGTCAGTTTGTAACTAGGGGTCGTATGTAAGTCGAGTGTTTTTAAGTAGGGGACCTCCTGTATATACTCAAGTATAAGCCAAGTTTTCAGCTCAAAAATTGTGCTGAGAAAAACTAGCTCGGCTTATACTCAAGTCTAAAAAAAATTACCACTGTACTCGCCTTTTCAATGCCCCCCACAGGCCCTCTTCTTGCTTGGGATGCCTTGATGCCTCTCTTCGAGATTTATATATAACGCATGGGCTTGCAGGCTATATACTGGGGGGGGGGGCAGAAACTAACAGGCTATATACTGGGGGGGCTATATACTGTGGGGGCAGGGTCTGGCAGGCTATATACTGGGTGGAGGCTGTGACCAATGTATTTCCCACCCTTGGCTTATACTCAAGTCAATAGGTTTTCCAATTTTTTGTGTTAAAAATAGGTATATTGGCTTCTACTTGGGTCAGCTTATACTCGAGTATATACAGTATATGGTTAAAATTCCTAATGGACAGTAAAGTCTTCATTGCCCAGTAATAGGGTGAATGTTTGAATGCTTCAATAATATGGTGTTCCTGTGTATAGAACTATGAGGCAAACCTACATTGATAAAAGGCTTTGTAGGGCGGTGTATTTATTGGATCCTTGTCAAAGTTCTACCCAGACACTATCAGTATCATGTTTATGGTCACTTGGGTATCACATATTGAACACTGAAAATGTAAATTTTCTCTACCCTGTTCTTAGACTATATTCATAGAAGAGACAAAAAAGGAGGTCTGCAATGCGCTGCTTGGTGGACAAGATTTTATTCATAATACATATGCATGGAGGATTACTACAACTACAACTAAATTTATGTATATATTTTTGTTCTTAAACAAAATTTTTATGTGAAATATTCTTCTAGAATTTACTATTGGACCTGATGAAGGGAACGGTCCGTTCCCGAAACGCGTAATCCTCCATGCATATGTATTATGAATAAAATCCTGTCCCCCAAGAAGCGCATTGCAGACCTCCTTTTTCGTCTCTTCTATGAATATATTTTGATTTCTCTATCTAAACAGCTTAGACTATATTGTCCATGAGTAGTTTGAAGGTGACAGTGACACAGATACTGCTCTGATCGTGGCATAAAGCTTTATGAGACTGAATACCACTTTTTAATCTCACCTTCATATTAAGTTGGTTTCATGTTTTAGGTAGTGAGACCAATTTAATATTTATTCCTTTAAACTTTTCCTTAAAAGAAATGTATTTCTTACTTAGATGAATATATATTTTGTTTTGCCATTTATAAGTTTTGGTTGTATGGCCAAAAACCAAAGAATAAGCAGATTTAGTAAAGATCTATTAATCTGGATCACTTTTCCTGGAAATGCTGACTTTTGTATATAAATGAAATTTAATAATTTAATGATATGCTCTAAATATAGCGAATGTCCTTGGTCAAGAGCATATAAAAAGCCACATTTATCATGGTTTGTACGCCAAGCCGTGATTCGTTCCCAATTCCCAGAGCAGTGGCAATTTGCTGATTGGGCTGGGAGGGGGCAGTATTATGCCATGCAGTGGGCAGGTGCAGGGAGTTGCTGCCTCGTACCTGTGCTTTGTCTATAGCCTGCACCTGTACTGATACAAAAGAGCAAAAAACACATTTCCTTTTTAGGAGAAGTTTAAAGGGGTATTCCCAGAAAGACAAGATTCTTAAATATACTCAGGATAACAAAATAACACATTCTCTAATTCCATGTTATTAAAAAAAATACATATACTTCCATCCTGTCTCTATCAGTCCTGGAGTACACAATTCCTACACACATTGGGGTCATTTACTAAGGGCCCAAATTGCATTTTTACGCCGGGTTTTACCGAATTTTACCGTTTTGTGCTGATTTTCCCTGAATTGCCCTGGGATTTTGGCGCAAGCAATCGGATTGTGGAGCATTGGCACCGGCATACACACGTCGGAAATCGGGGGCGTGGTCATAAGAAAGCCTGACGGATTCGGAAAAAACGTTGTATTTAAAAAAAAAAAAACTCCAACAGAATTCAGCGCAGAGGCGACACCTAGTGGACATTGGGCGAACTACCTTAGTGAATCGCCAGGAAGACCCGAATCCTCCACAGAGAACGTGCCGCTGGATCGCGAATGGACCGGGTAAGTAAATCTGCCCCATTGCATCGTATCTACAATCAAAACAGCAAAGCAATATTTATTTTGTTGTATTTAATGTATTGACATACATAATGTATTGCAGTAAAAACAAAGAAAACTGATGCCATAATGATTCACCATAACAAACCTAGTGAAAAGAATGTGCTTGTCGGATTTGTGAACATTTGTTTTTACTCTTGTTTATACATCTTGCATCTTAAGAAAGTCATATCAGGACAGAAGGTCTTACTGAACGCACTCATTTCTAAATGTGTTCATGATGCTGTAGATTGTAGGTATAAATACGTTGAAACATACAGCAGCTGTGGCAAATACTGTTTATTTCCTTCTCTAATATTTCAGATAGGAATGTGTCAGAATAAAGAGGGAGTTTTAGAGTGGTACAGATTACTATTAATTCATTAAAATTTGGCACCCCTTTTCTGTTTCAAATTTTCTCTATTGAGGTTTTTTATATAACAAGACAAGGCACTATGGTTACATACAATCTAAACTAACAAAATAAAATGAAGGACCAATAATATGAGCAAATAAAACTGTCAAAATGTCCAGTGTTATCTTAACCGTCTAGTCCATCCATCATTACCTGGCTCGACACATTTATCAGTTCTAAGTTGTGATTGGGCAATCATAAATTTTTATGTAAATGTAAGTAGATCTCCAGTTCCTGGTGAAAATGTGGAAGCTAGCCATCTATAAGTGATATGGAACAGCACTCATACCTAGGCACAGTGACATCCTATTGTTTAAAGTTTTACCAGTCACGTGTATAAGCATGTTTATAGTGCCAATAATCATTTAGGCAACACGCTGCAGTTGCCCATTTGTGGCTTGTCCTGCTCAAGTCACCATCAGGCGTATTATACAGGCAGTACCTGGGTTACGTACAAGATAGGTTCTGTAGGTTTGTTCTTAAGTTGAATTTGTATGTAAGTGGGAACTGTATATTTTATAATCTTAACCCCAGACAATTTTTTTGGGTCTCTGTGACAACGGTATTTTAAAAATGTTGGGTTTTCATCAGAACCAGGATTTACAATAAAGTTTAATTACAGACACCTTTGATAACTGTTATGGCTCTTTATTATAGCCTAGGGCTAAAGTACAGTAAATTACCAATATCCAGAGGTCCGTTTGCAACTAGGGGTCATATGTAAGTCGGGTGTTCTTAAGTAGGGGACTGCCTGTACATTGTTTAACAGGTGATATAACTCCCCCTATAAAATGTTTCCTAATGTTGCACACTTTCCTCAGTATATAAAACACACTCATAATAATAATGTTAATAATAATACTCTAGATACAGATTATTGCCTTGTGAAAATAATAGAGCACAAACCATCATGTAAACAGGGTCTGTGATGTGGTCAATAATATTAGCTGTTTGACGAGAGAAAAATGAATAAAAAGGGCCACCAGTATATGTAGCTGGTTATTTGACACTAGATGGAAATTTAGTGTAAAAGCAAATTCATTAACAAGACACATTCCTCGGCTGTACCTAGTGCATGTGGTTTGTGGGAGAGATACCTGCGCCATTACAAAGCATCAGGTTAACCATTAAGGTCAGCAGTGCAGTGATCTGTATTTAGCGCACAACACTGCAATGCACTACACCTACAGCTCAACTTTGAACGTTAATGGGGCCGACATATTAAGACAGGTCATGTCAAGTCAACATTCCAACCACTTATAAACCACTACCTGTATGTAATTGATCAGATCTCCTGAAGTCCAGCGAATAATAGGAGGCGTTCAAGGGCAGGGAGTTTCACTTCAGTGTAAACTCTCTGCCTCCCTGACTATACATCTAACTTCAAAGTTGATTTTCTGGATGACGCCACCAAGAAGGGTCATGAAAGACACATGATCTAGAACAGTGATTTTCAACCTTTTTTGAGCCGCGGCACACTTTTTATACTTAGAAAATCCTGGGGCACACCACCAACCAAAATAGCACAAAATGACACTAAAACAGTCATATTCTACATATAGTTAATAATATAGATTCTAAATTTATTTTACTCACTCAGTGTGAAACCTGGGCCTGTTTCGATAAACACAAAAGGGATATCCTGGCAGGAATGGTGGAAAGACACACACAAAGCTCTTCCTCAACAGTTCTCAGTTTCTCCCTGCTTTTAGTATATGGTGATGATTATTTTGTGGCTCATATACTGCAAAATAAAGGGGTACAAAGAGAAGTACTATGGCCATGGCATATGTGCTGGTACTTGTAGTACTCCAGCCTCATGACTATGGTATTTTTCATTTTACATTTCTCATTGTTATATGCAGTATACTGCTGGAGTACTACATGTACCAGCTCATATGCTGAGTATTCTGCCAACAGTTCATATCCTCAGGCAAAAGCTCATATAGTCAGCATTATTGGTGGGCATTACCTTGGCAGTGGGCAAATGCGAGAGTCTCTCCGCTCTCAGGATGATGCGCCGGCCTCGGTGACGTCATTTTGTCGCACGAGGTTCAAAGATTGCACATGTGTTATTGTACACGTCTCCTACATTGTAAGAGGCCGTGACTGCGCATTGCCGGGAAACAAAACACACCCGACCATGTGTCGCGGCACACTAGTGTGCCACGGCACACAGGTTGAAAATCACTGATCTAGAAGATACTTGACAACATACTGATACAATACAATTTCTGATTACAGGTTCCCTTTAAAGGAAATCTACCATCAAAATCAAGCATGTTAAACCAGGGCCACTTACTCATAGATCCAAACACTGTGACTGGTTATCCGCGGCCTCTTTCGTTCTAAAATCAGCTTTTAAAATGATGCTAGTGAGCCTGAGGGGCTACCCAAGCCTCCCTGAGATCGGGCTTCAAAGGCTTTTACACGGTCTCACCCTCCCACTGTTTCCTTAGCACTGCAGTGAGCACAATGTGGCTGGTCCCCCTTGATCCTCGCCCTGCCTAACTAATTCTCATGGCACATAATGGCCAGAAATCGCCTATATGTAGCTACAATTGAGCTATATGTAGCTCTGCAATGGGTAGCACTGCCCTAACTGCTTTATAAGGTATATCTGATTTGCAAAAGGTATGAGTGGTCACATGTTGAGATTTTTTGTTATGCTGTCACAAACTGAAATGCTATCTTGTCTCCCTGTGGCCACCCAGTGCGTGTGATGTATGTTACATCCCTTCAAGGGTTTTGTTTACATGTTGCAGCACTGTTTTGAATTGGATATTAGAAGTTATTGAAGTCTTTAATAACATTTGAGAAAAATAAGGCCCATCACATACTGTGCTGGTTTTTTTCATTAAAGTCTTTCACCTTAACCCCTTATCACTGACACTAGTTTTCAGCTCAATGACCAGACTTGATTTTTCAAATCTGCCCTGTGTCACAATAATTGGTTATAACTTCGGAACGCTTTAACATATCCCGGTGATTTTGAGAATGTTTTCTCGTGACACTCTGTACTTCATGTTAGTTAGAAAATTGAAGTGATAAGTTTTGCGTTTCCTTCTGAAAAAAAAGTGAAAATTTGGCAAAAGTTTGTAAAAATTCTTTATTTTCCAAGTTTGAAATGTTCTGCTTTCCAGACAGGAAGTAAAACTACCCAAAAAGCTTGATAATTAACATTTATGGAATAAATGGAATAATGGAATAACAATAGTAAAACCCCATAAATTACCCCACTATAGAAACTTCACCCCCTCAACGTATGTAAAACAACTTCTATTAAGTCTATTAACCCTTTAAGTGTTTCACATGGGTTAAAACAATATGGACCTTTTTTGGGATTTTTGGGGAAAATAAATTCATTTAGGCAAAAACTGACAGTTTCATAATAAATTAAATGATTAAATGCTCTGCAACTTTTGATGCCCAATTTCTCCCCAGTGTAGTGATACCCCATATGTGGTAGTAAACTGCTGTATGAGAACACAGCCGGGCATAGAATGAAAGCAGCACCATTCACAGCAGATTTGTATTGTCGCATTGTACAAGCTAAAAATGTAAATTTTTTTGGTAATGGAGGCTTATTATTTGCGGGATGAGATACAATGTATAGGTAATTATTTTTGGTGTCTTAGGCTTATTCGTGAGATTTTATTAACTATTTCAAGGGGGACACAAACAAAATCATCAATTTTATTTTGGATTTTTAGCACTTTTTTCCCCCTATCACCGTAACATAAAAATAATATTTTATCTTTATTCTCTGGTTCATTACGATTGGGGTAATACCTCATTTATATAGGTTTTCTTATCTTTGCTCAATTTTACTGAGCAAAACCAATATTGGAGAAAATCGCATTGTTTTTACTATTGACAAATTTTCAGGGCCTTGACTTCTGTATTTTTCTGTTGTCAGAACTGGTTGAAGGCTTATTTTTTGCGTAAAGAGTTGTTCTTTTCAGTCGTATCATATTAGGGAACATAACTTTTTTTGATCGCTTTTTAGAACATTTTTTGTGATGGTGTTTGTATATTATGGGAAGTTTTTCACGGATGCGGTGATACCAAATATGTACGTTTTTTGTGTTTTATATACTTTATTTGCATTTTATGTGTGACTGGGGAGATTATGGGACTTTTCTTTTCTACATTTTCCAACTTTTGGCTTGGATCGCTTGTTCAAGCCTTTACACTGCAACTCACTTGTATTGCAGTGTACAGTGTAAGTAACTGAGTACGCTGAGCATGCTCAGTTACATAGAGCCGGGTCCTGCCAGGAGGCAGAACCCGGTGGGGACAGAAGCCGGCAGCCTCGGGTCACTCCCCGGAACACGGGGCTGCAGCAGGAGGGATCGGATCCCCCGGTAAGCACACCAGGGGGATCCGATCCACGGTGGGGACACTTACACGCCGCGGTCATGCTTGAAAAAACTCCAATCCCGGGTGTTAGTGCCGGGTCTGGGCTGTGTTAACACAGCCCGACACCGGCACCAACCTAACCCGATGTCCTGAAATCTTCTTCTGACGCGCCGCTGTAGAAAGGCGTCACGTCAGAAGAAGTGCCTTTAATGACCACCATAGAATCCCGATAGGGCGGTCATTAAGGGGTTAAAGCACAACAGGAACAAACTACAAAGGTGAATGGAGATTCTCCATTCACTTTCCTTTCTCCATAGGGTTCCAAGTAAGGAAGGTTAGCTTCTGCTACACCTTAGTTATGTATGGCGTGAAAATTTACATGGGACACAGTTATATTTTTTCTGCTACAAATAACAGAAGGACACAAGGGAAGCTGCCAAATGCAGGTGTGAACTTATTCTTAAGGGTCACTGATGTTAGATGTGAGGAATTGTCACACATTATTAGCTCCCCAGTTATAAAATAGATGAGATGCCAAGCAGATGGATGGGAAATCTAAAAGGTGTAAATGTACCTATAGGTATATTTATCATTTGCCCTCTTTCCTGGGGGTGTAACTGCTGATAAGACCAACATTGATTAGGGGCAGAAGAAGACATGCCCCCATTTTTGCAGTTATTGTTTGTTGCTTTTTTATGAAACTTACAACAAACGCAAAATATAACTACATTTAGAGGAAACCCTTAGCAACAAATGTAGATATCATTCAGACGTCTCCTGAGTCATGCACCAGCTGCTTTTGCTAATTTAAAGGAAACTTGCTAGGACCTCTCTGAGAAATATAAATGAGTGTCTGGCATTCGGAAGTCATGTGTGTGAATACATTGGCCCACATTTACTAAGGGCTGTGCGCCAGTTGTCTGTTGGACTTTGCATTTTCTTTTCAGTGCAAACTGCTTGCACGGGTAAGAAGTGTCTGTGACATATTTCTGGCACATGCCACACAATTGTGACGCATGCAACACTTTGTGGCGCATGCTACACTACTCTTCATGCCACTCAAATTAGGGGGCGTTCTGTTAGTCAGTCAGTCAGACCGTGTGCCGGATTTAGCATGCAGAGTTTGACAGAATAGTGGTGCACTCTGTCGTAGAAGTGCTTAGAGTGCCAGATTCATGCAGAAGCTCTGCCAGAAATCCTGAATCTGGCGCCCTCTACACACTACAAAGTCAAACTGCACATAGTGCACACTGCACTGTCCTTAGTAAATGTGCCCCAGTATGTTTCAGTTTTGTAGTAACTGATTTGTGAGATGCAGGCTACTCCAAGCCTTTAGATGTTGATTGACTTATTGACTGGGTTCACACATAGTGCACACCTGCTGCAATGTTCAGTAACAGCCTAAAGGGCAAGATTGAAAAATTCCCATTACACTTCCTGCAACAAAAACCTGCAGTGCATTGTGGGGTTTCTATCTACAAAATGTCAACCTACAGCTTACAACCTCAGCAATAAGCAGTGGGAGCCCGCATCACATGGTTATGAACCTGTATCACTCTTCAACAAATAAAGTTCTAAAAAGCTAAAGCACAACACTAACATATACGCAACACACTGCTTTATACTCTGCTCAACGACATTAGTCGCAGAAAGATTTATGCTGAATTATTGAAATCATATCATTTAGATAGTTAGCTTTATAAGTAGCATCTTTTTTTCTCACCAAATTTATCAGTTTTTATATTTTAATTCAGATATCCAAACAATGTATCATTTTTTACAATAAAGAAGAAAAGAAGAGTGAAGGAAATTAAAAGAGACCTATTTAAAGGTTAAATCATCTAGGCATTGACAATTTAATTTCATTCATCTGCCATATACATATATTTCTTCAATTGAATTTTATTTAAAAAATGTATAAGTGTGAAGCTAATATCCCATAAATATAGCCATTCTGTCCAATAAAACTGAGATTGTTGTCCTTGGATACAACCCCTGCTGCTGGAGTGATTGCACAAAGAAACAAATTGTTTTGCACATTTGAAAATACTGCATGCCCCGAGGCCGACCTGCGATAATGATCGCTGAATGCAAGTGGTCAAGCAGGAGTGGCCACTGTGTTCAGATTGCAAAGGTGGTCGTATCCAAGGGACAACAAAACTACATTTATGGGACATTATCTTCCCATTTCATTAAGAAGATGTAATTGTAAATATATATATATATATATATATATATATATACTGCCCATAGAACTTGGCATCACCCTCTTATCAGCACAAAGTGAAAGTAGATAACAGGTGCATCATCACACATGGTGAAACCCTATACACCAAGAAACTTATTGCAGTATGTCAGAAAAACTTAAAAAGTGTCTCATACAATTCTGTTTTTACTAGTGGGATAACTAGGGGAATTATAGACTCATTAAAAGAAGAATAGTTAAGAAAAAAGCATTACTGTTCCACGGAATAAACAATTGTCAACCAAGGATTATTACCATATTTTTCTTACTATAAAAAAAATACTGTAGATCATAGTGCGACTCTCAGTCACCAAAGAAACAAATCCTCCTCACAATAGACTTTGTAGTAGTTTTGTTTGTTTATATTATCATTTAGCATTTTATGTTTGCTCCCACTTTTTTAATGCCCACTCTGATATGTTCAACATTAAGGACCACTATGGGGAAGTAACCATGGGCAACACATCCCGATGCGGGCGTCCCTTGATGTGTGGTGCATGTCATTGTGTAGTAGGAATTTACCAGGGGAAGATCACAACAGGACATGCAAGGATTAGTATACAATAATGTTTGTGTATTCATTTTATTGCCACAGCAAAGTTTTTATACCCCTTTTGTACCCAATGGCTATACTACATACTTTAAGTATAAAGCTTCTCTATGTTCACATGTGGCTTTTGTTATAAATCTATTCATCCGAATGGGGATCTTTTAGCATCAAGTTTATAGATTAATAGTAAATGGTTAGGATAGTCACAAAAAACAAACCTGCCAGGTATGAATCTATCCTTACAGACATGTACTGCACCTTAGACTGTCAACATTATGTATCCTACATGCTTTGTCAAATTACATTAGGAAACTATGTCAACTTTTAGCAACCAGGACACAAATTACTCCTAATTTTTCTATCCAAACATAAACGCTTAAAAGGAAATACGCAAATGATAAAAGCATCCTCCACTAGATGGAGTCTATCCTTCATCATCTCCAAGCAAGACACAAAATCAAACAAGAATTCTTGAGATGCATCAAGCCAGGAAGTAGTAGCAGATTAAGAATATACTCACCATGCCAAGGCTGGGAAGAGGATAGAATTGCATGGGGAATGATGCATATGGAAATTGGGCATGGATACAATTAGGATGTACTGATGTATTGTCTCCACATCTGTAAGCAGAAGTCATCTATGAAACTTCAGCTCTGGCTTGAGATGATGCAGGTTTAGGCTGAAATGGGGATATACAGACAGGACAGGAATGATAGTCTGGAGGCAAAGTCTGGAGAGGAAGTAAGAATTGGATTTCCAGTGAGCAGAGAGAAGCTTTCTTGCGTATGACTGCTGCAGCATTCCTTCCCAGAACAGCTAAGATGTTCCTGCCATCCCTCTGCAGCAGCTCAGAGACGTCAGCACAGGCGATCAGCATTCACCAGGGAGCACAGGCACAGACCAGGGCGTCACATCCAAGGAAAGGGAAATACATAGAGGATTGTGGAGTGCAGCAAAGGGTGAAAGCTACAATGTGATGGGGATGAGGGAGGAGCTCAGCAGACAGCTCACTTACTGCCTGATGTCCCCTGGATCCTAGTGCTGCTCTGTGTAGGAGAGGGGAGACAAGCCAGAGGATCTCTGCAGACCTGTGGATAGACTGACATGAAAATAGATTCAGCTGGATTCCACTAACGTATTTACATCTCAAAGGAGGAGAAAATGCTTCATTCTCTCACTGGCACTAAAGAAGAAAACTGGTATTAATTTGCACAAGCTCTTAACAAAGTGTCCCTACTGAATACTGCAACAAAGAAACAATTGCACACACCCAAAAATAATGAGATGTAGTGATTAGCACATATACAACACATACTGTAGCTCTAAAAATAACTAATACTTAAGAATCAAAAATATTGATGTTTGCACTGCTGCACCCACTCTTTATCGTGGGATCCCCTCTACACACTACAAATAAATAGTGTACATTGAAACACATGTAAAATATTATCTGTATAAGTTAATAAAGTGACAAATAGAATAATGTAAATAAAAGAGCCCCAGATTCATAAAAATATGGGGACGGCATAGAAACTTATACTGCAGGAAAGGTTTCCTCCTCTTTAGTAGCCACTTAGAGCAGTTTCATCATGCGTCTAATAGGTAATGAACATCTATATACAGTATGTGTGTAAGTAAATTGGAAAGGCTGCAAACTAGCATTATTAACAGAAAGCTGCATGAGATACATGAGGTACAGTTAAGGAATATGTCTCAACTTTTTAAATCACACCAGAATCTGCATTTATACTTCTAAAAAATCACCTAAAAAATCACCTATAGCATGTGACCTGCTTCTTCTTCTTCTTCAACGCTGTGATTGGGTTGATTCAAATGATGTGATTTGATAGGCCAGGTCCTACCTGGTGTAGAAGAGATAATACACGTCATTCTCTCTGTATCACACATTAGGTGCTCAAGTAGGTTACAACACCATCCAGATAGTTTCAAAAAAACTTGGTAACTCCTTATTAGATACGTTTTCATAGTAGTTTATTTTATTCAAGTGAAAGTAGAGTAGCAATCCAAATTTACATGCAACGTTTTGGTCTATATATATCAGACCTTCATCAGGCAATGTATAGGAACAGAGTACATAAATCAAATCAAAGAAAGGCATAATATATTAATGACAACATATGGGTACAACTAATAAATTATAATTCATAATATGAGACACAGGTGTCATGTTATAACATGTATCATATTATGAATTATGATTTACTAGTTGTACCCATAGGATGCCCTTCATATATTATGCCTGTCTATGATTTGATTTATGTACTCTGTTCCTATACAGTGCCTGATGAAGGTCTGATATATATAGACAAAAACGTTGCATTTAAATTTGGATTGCTACTCTACTTTCACTTGAATAAAATATACTACTATGGAAACTTATCCAATAAGGAATAAGGAGAATACCAAGTTTTTGTGAAACTACCTGGTGTAGAAACATGCTGCAGCTTCTAAGGTTTGTTTGCAAAAATTTGTTGGCTTCAGGAATTGCGCAGGGTGCGACAGGAACACCTTGCACCAGGCCACTCCCCCGCCGGCTGTACCCACCTTCACATTCCTCCATGCTTCCTCCAAGTGGAGTGCAATGCCTAGCGGTTCACAAGGCATTTGTCATTATTTCATGGCTTCTATGCCAGTTATTATGCTAATAAGTCAGAAAGGGTATTGGCCCTCTGTGATCTGGATTCACAGGCTGTAGTCACACTGCAGCAGCACGTCTCAGTCTCACCCTCCCCCTGTAATCTCAGCAGCAGTGAACAGTGGGCACGGAGTGGGTGGGGGGAAGTGCTCCTGCACAGTGTAACAGCCTGTTTAGCTATAGCATAGAGGGCTTCTGATAACATGACTATAGCCTTCTTGATTTTAGAAGGAAATGGATAATAAATATAAGAAGATTACCACAGTCACCATGTCTGGATCTATAAGTAGTATTGTTCATCAAACTCAGTGCTGTGTGCTTTATACCAAAAAAGATTAAAAATCCATCAAGGATGAGCAGGACATCATTTCTAAAGGTTTCCTTTTTTCCCTAGAGATTTTTTATTGACTTATGTCGAATAGTGTGAAATAATTACTCAAAGAATGCAGTGACTTACACCTTATGTCTGCCTCACTCCATTCATGTAATTTTCATTCTTCATAGTCTAGATTCACCGAAAACTCACTGGAAATGTGATACCATTCTGTGTTGCATACATTTTTTTATGGATCTATATAGATATTTGACAAGATACGTATATGCATCATGAGATGTGCAGTATCTATGAGAAAATCTTATGAGCAGATGCCTAGTGCTTTTATTGTGAATTGCAGCCTTTTTTGCTAGTATACTTTAACATTGTATTGAATTTAGTTTATTAGAAGGGAGTCTATCCAAAGCATGTTCCAGAATAAAACAACCACTGCACTTAAAAAGGTTTGTACAGACATTCTATGGGACGAATACAAAATCTCTATTAGATGCCCGTTCTTTCATTTAACAAGCATTTATAATTTTTTTTCTCGGGCCAAGTGTTTTTAAAAGTCATTTTACCTTTTGTTCCTGGTGGCCCTCGAAGACAGGCACATGCGCTCTTCAGAAAGACTTCAACTCCCAGGACACTCCACTCCCACTGAGCTGTGTGTCCGAGTACGCTGTACAAACAGGGCCTCAATTGGCTGCGTCCCAGGCAGCCAGAACGAGCAGAGGAGTTGTGCACATGACTGGAAGTTAGACATCAAGCATGATGAGTACAGACAAGACACACTCGTTGGAATGGAACACATCTATGATATTCATGGGTTTTCCGATTAAAAACACAATTATTGGAGCACATTTACTAAGAATGGTTCAAACTGCGGCTTGGCTGTGTATAATGCAGGGTGCGCCAGATTCATGATATCTGGCACCCATTCTTCATGAATCTGGCGCTCCCTGAACTGGCCCCAACAGAGTGCAGCATTTTTAACATGGGGCCGACATGTTAAATCTGGTGCACGGTCTAATTGAGCACTGGAACTGAAATTTGTGTTGCATAAAGAATAGTGCACCTGCACCCCAAAAGCGTTGTGTGCGACACATTTGTGGGGCAAACGCTTCTTAAATACATGTTCAAACAGTTTGCACCTAAAAGAATGTACAAAGTCCGGCAGAAAACTGGCGCAAAGCCCTTAGTAAATGTGCCCCATTATGTTAATTGATTTTACACATTTAGCAGCAAGAAAGCAGAGCAGATACAAACAAGCAAGAATAGCGAGAACTACAAAACTGTATGCACACTGCGATAAGGCTGCAATGTGTCTGAATAAAATGAAGAGGTAGCAGATATGACCAGCCTAAATTACTATAGAAACCACTATCAAGCATTGATTTCCCAAAAGACAACTCCCCATATTTTATAGACAATTGCTTAATTAAACGACTCGCTACCTCTCACATCAGGAATTGTCCCAAACCACTAATACAGAAAATAACACAATGCAACTGAGAAATATAAATAAAGCAGAGTACAATATTAACTGCTGCAGGAAATCAATACACCATGGGAGCTCTGTTGACAACGTGTAAATGAATATCATCAGGTTACTGTACTGCCTGCTGGTGTCACTGGAATTAGACACCTCAAGAACAGGCTAGAGGAAAATAATCATTGCACAATTTAAAAAGCTCCATATTTAGGCTACTGTATATTTTATTAGGGATGTGGACACACTATAACATCAAAAACAACCTGAACATGAACACTTGTCACACAAATAGTTGAGGGAATATATACTGTATCGTCTATTAAAGTAAGTTTTACAATAGGTATACAACTTACAGAAAATTGTTAACATTAACTTTGTATTCTAGACAGGATATCTTTTAAAACACAAAAAATGAATGTACAAATAAAAGTAGCAGTAATACAGTGTATATTCTATAATTCAAATGTTTCTAGTGATGGGTTAAAATCTACCACATTATTTAACCTTTGCAAAGCAGGTTAAAGGAACTCTACCACATGGATGCAGTGGTTCTAAACCATTCACACTTACATGCTGGTTTGTGTCTTCTGAAACAGGATTGATTATCTAAGTTGTTTCCTGGAGGGACCCCAGACTGGAGCTCCAACAGCTCTGATGATAATCCCGCACTGTAGTCACTTACATGTGCATCTTGTGCATGTGATTGATTCTGTGGCCGGTGCCTGCAGTGGGATATGACACATATCCCTGCCGCACAATCTCTTTAAAACACTGGAGCGGGGTGATGTCATGGGAAGATGCATAATGAATTACTAAGGGGGGAGCTGCCTAATGTATCACCAAGGGGGGAAGCTACCTATTGCATTACTAATGGGAGGCCTGCCTAATGAATGATAAAGGAGGTTGATCTGCCTTATGAATTACTAAGGGATGCATGTCTAATGAATTACTAAGGGGGGAGGGTGGCTTTGCCTATATGAATTACTAAGGGGGGACCCAGACACCTAAATGGATTACTAAGGGGGGACCCTGCCACATAATGAATTACTAAATGGAGACCCTGTTGCCTAATAAATGACTCACAGTTGTAGTGTGAGGGGTCTATATCAGTGGCGTAACTACCGCCAGGGCCGGCTCCAGGTTTTAGTGGGCCCCTGGGCCACAGAGCCTTACTGGGCCCCTCCTTGGACCGCCCTCCAGTGGCCACACTGCGTCCCCTCCCCCTGCGGACACAATGACCCTGGGGACACACTGATCCCCCCCCCACGGGGACACACTGATCCCCCCCCCTGCGGACACACTGAACCCTCCCCCCCTGCGGACACACTGAACCCCCCTCCTCCCCTGCGGACACACTGAACCCCCCCTGCTGACACAATGACCCCCTCCATACACATTGAACCCCTCCCCTCCCCCTGTGGACACAATGACCCCCCTGCTGACACACTAACACCCCCCCCCCTCTATACACACTGACCCCCCCCCCCCCCCCGACTCCCCTCCGGAAAAGAAAAAAGAAAAAATTTACCTTTCCTGGTTCCCACGAAGCAGCGCCTGCAGCTGTCTTCGGCCTGGGCCTCCCGTACGCGCCGGCTCTGAAGCCGGCACACGTGATCCGATGACGTCATCATGTGCGCCGGCTTCAAAGCCGTCGCATACCCTGCGGAGCGCTGCATTGTGGGAACCGGGACAGGTGAGTTGTAGATTCTGCCTCTATGCTGCGCTCTCGACCAGCGCAGCATAGAGGCAGAAAAGTGATCGATCCCGATGGTGATCAATTATACCAGTGTCTTATAGCGACACTGGTACAATTGATCCGGGGGCCCGAGTGGGCCCCTCCAGTACCCCGGGGCCCCGGCACTTGCCCGGGTTGGCCGGGTGCTGGCGCCGGGCCTGACTACCGCCGTAGCAGCAGTAGCAGCTGCTACGGGGCCCATGAGGTTCAGGGGCCCGGGGATGCACGGACTCTGTGGTTAGTGCTTTGCCAAGTGGTCCGGCAGTGCACTGCCAGGTGCCTGGCACATCGTGTCCCCGGGCCCCTCCCTCTGCGTTCCGGCTACCGCCCACCTCTCTCCTGGCCCACCCTCCACTCCTGGATCGCCCAGTCCCTTCCCCGTCCGCCGGCACAGGTAACCGCGGCCCGCCTACCCCCTGCATAGCGAGGCACAGTTGATGACCACGCCCCCCGCCCCAGCGAACACCCCCCCCTCTCCCTCCTGCTCCAGCGAACGCATCGCCCTCTCCCTCCCGCCCCAGCGAACGCATCGCCCTCTCCCTCCCGCCCCAGCGAATGCATCCCCCTCTCCCTCCCGCCCCAGCGAACGCATCCCCCTCTCCTTCCCGCCCGGCGAACGCACCCCCTCCCCCGCCCGAGCGCACAACCATAACCCCCCCCCTCCTGCCCGAACAACCGCCTGACGCCACGGCCGGCTGGTCACCTACACATCCTAAAAGGTAAGTAAATACATATGTATTTATCGGTCTGTATATGTATATTCTGTGTATATTGTGTGTATATGTATATACTGTGTATATTGTGTGTGTATATGTATATACTGTGTATATTGTATATATATGTATATACTGTGTATATTGTGTATATATATGTATATACTGTGTATATTGTGTATATATATGTATATACTGTGTATATTGTATATATATATGTATATACTGTGTATATTGTGTATATATGTATATTCTGTGTATATTGTGTGTATATGTATATACTGTGTATATTGTGTGTGTATATGTATATACTGTGTATATTGTATATATATGTATATACTGTGTATATTGTGTATATATATGTATATACTGTGTATATTGTGTATATATATGTATATACTGTGTATATTGTGTATATATATGTATATACTGTGTATATTGTATATATATATGTATATACTGTGTATATTGTATATATATATATGTATATACTGTGTATATTGTGTATATATGTATATACTGTGTATATTGTATATATATGTATATACTGTGTATATTGTATATATATGTATATACTGTGTATATTGTATATATATGTATATACTGTGTATATTGTATATATATGTATATACTGTGTATATTGTATATATATGTATATACTGTGTATATTGTGTATATATATGTATATACTGTGTATATTGTGTATATATATGTATATACTGTGTATATTGTGTATATATATGTATATACTGTGTATATTGTATATATATATGTATATACTGTGTATATTGTATATATATATGTATATACTGTGTATATTGTATATATATGTATATACTGTGTATATTGTATATATATGTATATACTGTGTATATTGTATATATATGTATATTGTGTATATATATGTATATACTGTGTATATTGTGTATATATGTATATACTGTGTATATTGTGTATATACTGTGTATATTGTATATATATATATGTATATACTGTCTATATTGTATATATATAGGTATATACTGTGTATATTGTGTATATACTTTGTATATTGTGTATATATATGTATATTCTGTGTATATTGTGTATATATATGTATATTGTGTATATATATGTATATTCTGTGTATGTGTATATTGCGTATATATGTATATACTGTGTATATTGTGTATATATATGTATATTGTGTATATATATGTATATACTGTGTATATTGTGTGTATATATGTATATACTGTGTATATTGTGTATATACTTTGTATATTGTGTATATATATGTATATTCTGTGTATGTGTATATTGCGTATATGTGTATATACTGTGTTTATTAATATACTGTGTATATGTGTATATATGCATATAGCGTGTATATATGCATAGATGCAAATGCTGTATTTATTGTGTGTATATATATAAATATATGTATGTGTGTTTTTGTATATGCTGTGCATATAGTATGTATGTATATGCTGTATATACTGAATGTGTGTGTATTTGTTGTATGTGTGTATATTCAATATGTATATGCAGTATGTGTGTATTTGGTCTTTTTATACTGCATGTGTATATATGGTCAGTGTATATACTGTGAGTTTGTATACACTCTGTATTAGTGCATAAATGTGTGTGTATACTTGTATGTATATGGGTGCAACTATACACGTGTAGAACTTTATGTGTGTGTATATAAGTATATAAAGGTGTGTATATATCAGTGTATAAATTTGTGTAATTGTAGAAATATGTCTGTGTAGGGGCAATTCACAAGAACGAATGGGGGACGTATATCTGGCTGCAATTTGCTGACGGATATACATCCCTCATAGGCGACTATAGCGCCTCGGCTCGGTACAGTGAGCACAACGAGTACTCACTGTTTCGAGCCGTGGCCGCAACAGAGATCTGTGGCCATAAGAATGACCATGCGGCTCTATACTCTATGGAGAGGGGAGGGGTGAGCCGCGATCACCTCCCCAGCGCGTCTGATGTGTGCCTGCCAGGCTCTAGCCTGGCGTGTACACGTTTATGTGAATGTAGCCTACATATGTCTATTTTTTTGGGGGGGAAGGGGGGGGGCCCATGCAGAAATCTGCTATGGGGCCCAGCCTCTCCTAGTTACGCCACTGGTCTATATGATATATGTGGAGAGCACAATGTGGTCAGTTGTTGTGTGAGAAGTATATATGATATATGTAGGGGGCACAGTATGGTCAATTGTGGTGGTATTTATGATATATGTGGTGGTAAGGTGTGAAGAAGTACTCACAGTATGTAGGATGAAGCTACCCACGTCTGTTTTATAAACCTGCTGAGATAAGTCCTGACTGAAAGAAGCCACCTGGAAGATAAGACTGATAAGGGAGACACAACACCAGGGTCATCTTCTGTAAATCATTGGATTACACTGTGCCTCTGTGCAGGACTGGTATCTACTACCATATGGTCATAAATACTGATCTGTGTGTATAGGTTTTTTATTCAGTATGGCAGTATTATTCAGTCATTTTGTGATGGTAATTGTCATGATGTAGCATCATTTGGGCCCTGTTCAGAGTTATCATTAGTGATATTGTCCTTTGCATGGTGGGTTTTGTTGAATAACAATATGGCATTAAAGATAATCAATAAATTGAGCTTATATTTGAGAAATTATTAATCATACTAGTCTTTGCATACAGTCTATTGTTCATTATCAGTGTGGTGGTATTTTATTCATCTTGGGGTAATGCTGTGGGTCACATTTTGTAAGTTTCATTTGGAAAAAGTATCGAAATTGGTAGTTTTATTTCCTAACAGCATGTCGGTATTATTATTTGGTAACCTTTGTGGTATTATTATTTGTATCGGTATGAATTTATGAACCTACCTAAACTAAAGATACTATTGTTTCTAATGTCTCTAGCGCTTGGGCTGAAAAAATTAAAAGCAATCAAAATGGCAAACTTCCTTTAAATAATGTAGTACACAAACATACAGTGTCATCTACAGATGCACAGCATATATACACACATACAGTATATACACCATACACATACAGCATATACACATCACAGATATACACACATATACAGCATACATCACACTTGTATTATATACTTATTATGCTGTAAAATGTGCAGCATATTGTATATATATAATAGTGCACATCCTCCATTCTTTATTGTCAGGTCGGATACCGTGGCCTCCTGGCACTGCGGGCCCCATAGAGGCTGCTATGGCTGCTACCTCTGTAGTTACACCCCTGCCTGGAGCACTTCAGGCCAATTTACATAAACATTAAACTGTTTTTTTTTACAAAGAAACTCTGGCTATAATCTTTCATAAAAGTATGCTGTTATTCAACTTTTTAACCTCTACATGAAGGCTTGTTAAGATGGCAATATCAAAAATATATTTTTTCTTCTGCTTTTTCACAATAAAATCTTTACTGCATTCAAAGGTCTTAAACATATTATATATACCCACTTTATGAGGAGTTTTTGTTCTAGTAGGGTTTGTTTTTATTGGTACCATGGTCTTCTTATGCCTTTCATATGACTGTTTTAAATATAAAAAGAAAAACATCAAATGCAACTTTATTTTTCTAAAGCATTCACCACTAAGGATTAATAATATGTGGGTGTTATTGTCAGGGCCTTGGCTGCTGCCTGCAGGCATGATGCGGTTACCCCTTCTGTGTATTACTACTGGGATGTCAAGTATACATCGTTACAACCACGATAGAAAAAAGATCAAATCCTGTGTAGTTTATGGTGAACAGTTTCAAATTCCATACAGTCCTAATGCCTAATGGTGGATTATAATATGAGCACTTCGGGCGGATATATAATGGGGGGCTGGATATAGTACAAAGTGGGGGCTGTATATAGTATATACTGGGGGGCTAGAGATATATACTGTCGGTCTGGAGATATCTACTGGGGGGCTGGATATAGTATATGGGGGGGCTTAATATAGTATAAACTGGGGGCTGCAGTATATACTGGGGGATCGGATATATATTTAGTGGGGGCTGTATATAGTCTATACTGGGGGCTGGGGATATATATTGGAGGGCTGGAGATATATAGTGATTAATTAGTGGGTGTTGCATATACATAACTGCATAAGAAGTCGTTGCATATCACTATGCTGAATATCATACTATATTAATTTATAAGGAGGTGATTTATTGTGGATATTAGTTATATGCTATATGCAGTGAATACATTAATAAGTTTGTGGTTGGAGAAACACTATACATTATGCAATAAACTGAGGGTGCTATATTTACTATTAATCAAGGGAGCTATATATTATATTACAGGGAACACTGTATATATTATTTAAAGTGTAACATATATTCATGAGATATAATATAATAATAATTCTTTATTTATAATAATAATAATTCTTATTTATATAGCACCTACAGATTACAATGCGCTGAACAGAGATTGCCAATGGGGCTCACAATCTAAACAACCTACCAGTATGTTTTGGAGTGTGGGAGGAAACAGGAGGACCTGGAGGAAACCCACACAGACACGGAGAGAACAAACAAACTCTTTGCAGATGTTGACCTGGGTGGGACTTCAAAACAGGACCCCAGCGCGGCAATGCAGAAGTGCTACCCACTCAGCCAACGTGCCGCCCATAATAATGCTAAATAATAAAAATATATACTGGGGGCTGGAGTTATATGCTGGAGGATTGGAGCTATATACTGGGGGGATGGATAAAGTATATACTAAGGGGCAGGAGATATATGCGGGGGGCTGGATATAGTATATACTGGGGGGTGAGGGCTGGAAATATATACCGAGGGGCTGGATATAGTATATATTTGGGGCTGGGCATAGTATATATTTGGGGCTGTAGATATAAACTGGCGGGGGCTGGATATAGTATATACTTGGAGGCTGGAGATATCTAGTTGGGGCTGGAGATAGTATATAGTAGAGGGCTGGACATACAGTAGTATATACTCTGGGGCTAGAGATATATACTGGGGGCCGGCTATGATAATTAGGGGTGTTGCATATAAATAACCCCATAAGAAGGTGTTGCATATCACTATGCTGAATATCATACTATATTTATTAATAAAGAGGTGATTTGTGAATGCAGTGAATACATTAATAAGTTTATGAACCCAGGTGAATCCACTGCATCCCACCACTGAAAGGAGCCCTAGATCTCCTGGGCTCCAAGCAATTGTGTGTTATTCTCAAAAATGTTGAAGAAAACATAAAGCGAACATATATTGTGTGTAACAACATACAGCATAAAACGTGTGTACAAAGAATAGTAACACAAAATAATTGGAACAAACAGAATGCTTGATTACATGGCAGCATGTCACAGAAGAACAGTGTCATGAGAACATTGAAATCAACTCTTTATTATTATATAATAAGAGAGGAAAGAAGAACAAGACAAGATGGAAATGTACACCACAGGTGGTGAGATAATTGTAGAAGAGTAAGGGAAAAAAAGAGAAGGAGAATAAAATACAGAAGAACAGAAGAGCAACAACAGCTCCAAAAGGTTTAACCCCAGCTCAGCCAGTGGACAAGACCACTTTATGTCTTTTATACTAAGTTTTTATGTCCGTATTTTTAGGTATGTTTATTTGTATAAAAATTACTTTATCCTCCTGCAATTTTTAATTTTTTTATATTTAAATTTTGATAGACTGACACGTGTTAATTCGGTTACCCTTTACCAACCTGTCCCTTCGTAGTTTATTGGGCAGATTTATCAAAAGGGTCTTAAGAGAAGACAATGCAGAGTAGGATACTAGACTAATGCTGCACCAGGTTTATCACTGTGTCTGATACTGGATAAAAAAAATCATACTCATATAGTCAAACTTTGCACTTACTGTTAGTTGTTTTTGCCGCCAGATAGTTGCGCTAAAATTCTGGTGTATTACCATTATTTTTTGGAAGACATGTAGAAGATCCAGCACTCATGTTCTTAAGGTTAAAAATCCATTTTCTTTATTATAACTCCGTAAAAATAGAAGAAAAAAGTAGTAAGCTTACATACAGATAAAGAATGAAGCACAGATGGACCTATGCCTTTTGGACGTTACGGACGTTACGAAATATGTAACGTCCGAAACGCGTAGGTCCATCTGTGCTTTATTTTTGCAAGAAGAGCAAAATGATCAGTGACGTCAATGCAAAATTAATGCCGACACCCTCTCCTTTCTATATGTATCCGCGTTTAACAGAACAGGTTCTGTCGTAATCTATGAAATGATCTGATGTCAGTGTAAAAAGAGTGCAATCTTTGATGTTACAGTGGGATCTTGGCCTTCAGCTTAGTCCTTTCGAGCTGGCACAGACGTTACCTTGTCAGGCTGCGTTCCCGCTTTGCTTATTTGGTGAAGTTGGCCTATGTAAGTGCCAATGGAATTGAAGAGTGAAGTGATTCTAAGAGCGGCGGCTGTCATGTGTGTGTCATACTAAAACACAGCATTGTTTGAAGACCAACCCACGCTCTCTATGCATATTTGAAAATGGCACAACGTTCTAAAACACTCTATAGGCTCTCTGCAGCCAGGAAACATCTGTTTTTTAACGTGATTCGTCATGATTCGATTTGGGTCGAATCAAATTTTTTTATCAAAAAATTCGGTGAATCGGGTCAAACCGAATTTCAACAAATTCACCCATCTCTATTTGTCATACTAATCATAAAGCTGCTTGAAAATTTTCTAAAACCATTTATAAATATGTTGCAGAATTCTATCTTAAACAGATTCATAAATCTGTCCCCTGTGTTTCCAATTTTATTTCCTGCCCTATCAAAATCTGTATTTTTTTATTTTCAGTGTACAGAGCTCTATGAGGGCTTGTAATTTGACAAGTTTGTGCTTACAGTATCTGACAAATTATACTTCATAGTGTTAGTTATGAATATTCTATGCTAGTGATGGCAGACCTATGGCATGGCACCAATGGTGGCTCTTTTAGAGCCCTTCTTGTGGGCAACCAGGCTGTCGTCCCTGGACAGAGTTCTCCATACACGACTCGATTTTTTCTGCACTTCCAGACAACTTGAGATGCTGCTATTAATGCTCTTCTAAGGTGCCACATCCGTGACTAATTGGAACTACAGAAAGAGTGATAAGGTAAAAAGGGTCAGAATATCTTTGGAGGTCCCCTTGCTGGCCCTATGATTCTTCTTGTAAAGAAGCTACAATCATGTCTGAATATGTCTTCCTGCTTTCAACTGTATTGATGTACTCAGGGGGCTGATACAATTGAATGTTGTAGATGAACAGGGACCAATAAGTTACTGTTAAATTGTCATGTTAGCACTTGTGGGTTTTGGTTGTAGTTTGGGCACCCGGCCATCACTGTTTTATGCTTTGAACCTGGAAGCTCATGGAGATCATGTAGATACCAAATTTAATTTTTGTTCAACTTTTTCATAATAATAATAATAATAATTCTTTATTTATATAGCGCACACAGATTACGCAGCGCTGCACAGGCATGTCAAATTGGTCCCTGTCCCCATGGGGCTCACAATCTAAACAACCTAACAGTATGTTTTTTTGAAGTGTGGGAGGAAACCGGAGTACCCGGAGGAAACCCACGCAAACACGGAGAGAACATACAAACTCTCATACTTCAGTATATGGAGCTGTAATTTTTACAAGATCTAACCATTTCGTTTTATTTTTTATAAAAAAAATTTATGTGTGGAATAATGAAGAAAAAGTGGGTATTTAGACATTTGGAGGATTTTACCATTTCAAGTTTTTTTAAATTTTGATAGATCAGACATTTTTTGAAGCTGATATGCCTTACATGTTTATGTTTATTTAGAATATTTTAATGTTTCTTTTTTTTACTATTGTTTTAGGCCATTGTTCAGTATATATCTGTATGATACACTTGGTCTATTACAAATCCTGCTATGAAAGCCATGGTATTCTCAGAAAGGGTCCTGAGTGTCATAACAAGCAAATGGCGCCCCCTAATGTCTCAGGGTGCTCAGATGAAATACAAGATGCTTTTTACTGCACCTGTTAACACCAGCGACCAGTGCTCGTACTGATCCTTGGTGTTAGAAGTAGGTGTTTGCTGCATAATACATCAAATGCCAGCCATGTATGGAGAGCCGTGTCCACACACCCTCAATGACGCCATGGCGTATAGATCTGTCATGGATCGTTAAGGGTTTATAGGTTTTTCTATACAACAGTTACTTTATTTACATCACAGGAAGGAATACAATAGAGAAAAATACCATTCTTATGTGCACTTTTAACGGTAGATGATGCCAAGGATTATCTAAGCCAGGGGTCCCCAAACTACGGCCCGCAGACCGTTTCTATCCGGCCCCCATCCAGCGCTTGGACCGCCAGCCGGCTGCCCCCAATTGATAAATCCGTATCCAGGGCTCGGCGCTGGCATTGACAATAGTGTCAATGATTAGGCCGCTGCCTTCGGCGGTCGGGCAGGGGCCTCCGTCCGTCCGGACAGGAAGCTCCTGTCCGTCACTGTATAGTGCCCGATGCACTATAGTGCTCGAGCACTATTACTGGAGCGATGTGGCCGGAAGACAACCCCAGCGCACATCGCTTCTTGAACCTGGATGCGCGGCCACGTGATTACGTCATCACGCGGCCGCGCACCCCTTCCTGCCCGGCCGCAGGAAGAAGAAAGAAGACGCGGGAGCCAGAGGTAAGTACAGATTTTGGGTTTTTTTAAACAGCAGTAGAAAGATTGTGGCGACCCCAATATACGAAGTAATGAATTAATGGGCCATTAGAGAAAATTATAATGGAGGGGCAGTATAGGGAATAATTAATTATGAGGGGCAACATAGGAAATAATTAATTTTGAGGGGCAGCAAAGTGAATAATTAATTATTTCCTATGCTTCCCCTCATAATTAATTATTTCCTATGCTGCCCTTCATAATTAATTATTTTCTATGATGCCTCTCATAAGGAGCAGCATAGGAAATAATTAATTATGAGGGGCAGCATAGGAAAGAAGTAATGGTGGGGGTATAGGATATAATTAATTATGAGGGGCAGCATAGGATATAATTAATTATGAGGGGCAGCATAGGATATAATTAATTATGAGGGGCAGCATAGGATATAATTAATAGTGGGGGTATAGAAAATAATTAATTATGAGGGGCAGCATAGGAAATAATGAATGGTGGGGGTATAGGAAATAATTAATTATGAGAGGCAGCATAGGAAATAATTAATTATGAGGGGCAGCATAGGAAATAATTAATTATGAGAGGCAGCATAGGAAATAATTAATTATGAGGGGCAGCATAGGAAATAATTAATTATGAGGGCAGCATAAGATATAATTAATTAATAGGGGCAGCATAGGATATAATTAATTATGAGGAGCAGTCTAGTAATTAATGGGGGGGAGCAGCATATTTAATTAATTGACCCAATTGATTCATTAATTGGGCCAATAAATAAAATAGTTTACAAAGGGGGCCCAGTGTATTACGGATGCGGTCACAGGTACCGCTAGCGCTATGTTTTCAAGGAATTTCTTTTTTTTTTTTTAATTTTAAACTTCAGTCCGGCCCTCTAACAGTCTGAGAGGGACAGTGAACGGCCCCCTATGTAAAAAGTTTGGGGACCCCTGATCTAAGCCCTCTTCCTTGCACAAAGCATGTCTGGATAACTTTCACATACACCTCAATAAGTGACATGGAGTCTTTTGCTACTATGAGGCTGCTATAAAGCATATTGCCAAATGTTCTTACTAGAGTTCAAGCAAAGCAACAGCCCCCATAGTCATATATATAATATATATATATATATATATATATATATATATATATATATATATATATATATATATATATATATATATTGGAAAGGGAAATCATAACCATTGATTTCAGTTATCAATTAGCTGAAATAGATTTTCCTCCTACAATGAGGATTTGGGAGTCTGTTTTGTCTGTCAATTCCCTGTCAAGATTATATGGTTTGCTCTTTCACATCTATTTGATCTTTATATTTCCTGAAGGTCCTTCACAAATCTGTTAATATTCAAAAATGGGCAAAGCTCCAAATGAAAAAAAACACCATAGAGGCCAACATTGCTTTTAGTCAATGTGGTCAAAATATTGACACAAGTTTTAGCAATAAGATTGAGAAAGATCATCAATTATTCATCCTAATGAGAATGTCTTTAGCCTGAATAAGAATGCTAATTATAACCCAGAAGATTGTTTGAAGTATCCATGTTGAGAAGGCAGAGAGCTCATGTAGCATGTCATTGGGTGCCAGGGTGATGAGAAGGTTCCTTGAGAACGCTCTGCAAAAATGTGGTTTGATAAAAAGTTTTATGATTTAGCTACAAATAAAGTACAAATTTTCGTTTAGGCACAAGTTTGGTGCAAAATGACTCCAGTCACCCCGTGTCATAGAAATAGCAGAGAAACCACTACCAAATTCATCAGGAGATCAAGGGACATTTGCGCCAAAAAAAACATTTTACCACAAATGCAAATTACAAAAAAAGACAAACCAAAAAAAAAAACAAATACAACATACATAGACTCACTTGATGAATTCAGATAAAACAAAAATGAAATTGAATTGACTTGGTTGTCAATTGAATGGACGACCAAGTCAAAGACAAATTGTGATGATAAATTCCTTCCAGTCAGAACAACCAAAATAATATTTCTCAAGAGGAGGATTACAAAAAATATGGCACTTATCAATCTTCTGTACCTAGCTTCCTTTATTAGCAAAAATAAATGTACAACAGTACAATGGGGGTTGAAAAGATACATATGGGCCCTTTCCATTGAGGCAAAGTTGATTTAGTGAAGACACATGCTTCTTCCAACCTCACTGACAATCAGCTGGCTTAAAGGGAACCTGTCACCAGGAGACCCATTTTTAGCACTCCCCCAGTCCCCACAGAGCATAGTACATACACTGCCAAAGTGTTTTTGTATAAAAAATTGGTTTTACAGAAAAAAAGATGTTATATTGTACCTTTCATTAGCATCTGCTGTGTGACTAGGCAGTTGCCTTTTGGGAGGAGCTGGAAGGAGCAGTTCCCCCCACCCTTGGGGAACAGCTTCTCCATGTGACCTTTTCAAATATATGAAAACACCCATCACTGGGCTTAGCGACGCCCCCTGCTCCTCTACAGCCAATCCCGAGTGTGGAGAGTTATTCATATATTTGAAAAGGTCACATGTTTCCCAAGGGTGGGGGGGGGTGGCTGCTCCTTTCCAGCTCCTCCCAAAAGGAAACTGCCTAGTCACACAGCATATGCTAATGAAAGGTACAATATAACATATCTTTTTTTCTGTAAAACCAATTTTTTTTATACAAAAACACTTTGGCAGTGTATGTAGTATGCTCTGTGGGGACTGGGGGAGTGCTTAAAATGGGTCTCCTGGTGACAGGTTCCCTTTAAGCACACATTATTAAAATGAGCTGGGTAGGACTGGGTATCTTTCAACCAAAAGTATCTCTTTCCTATTGTCAGGATGGAGACACCTCTTATCCGATGCAGCTGATCACTGAGCCGGAAGTGATGCAACATACAGATCACCAAGGAGACGCTACCTTGGCAACATGCCTGCACACTTGTTCTCTTTGCACAGGACATCAGCTGCCCCTGGGTTGTAGACATCTATGAGATAACCTGCAGATAAAGCATAATTGGTGGGACTATTGATACTTTGAGTCACTTACGGCTCAGTGATCGGCTATGTCAGGAGGGACACTTCTCCCTGGTTTCTAGGGTCTTTGAGCTGCTTCTGGCTTTGCTGGTTAGCTGGGCACAGTGGGCAGGTTCTGCCAAAGGGAAGTAAATGTTTGTAGTCTGTAGTTTGCAAAAAAATTGTAGGCAAGTCAAGATCAACAGCAGGTAGAACAAACTAAGAACAAGTAGGAAAGAGGCACTAGAAGAAAGATACCTGAGTCCCACCTAACTAGATTAAATAATGAATGTTTAGTCACCCGATTGTCAAGTGGGCCTTTGGAAGCTTGTGTGTGCATGAAACAGCTGCCACCTCCATGAAAAAGGCCCATATATGTATCATCTCAACCCCCCTGTTGCACTTGTCACGTGAGTATGTTTGCTTTTGCTAATAAAGGAAGTGCCAGAAATCAGAGAGTCCCATGTACTTTTCATCCCTCCGCTTGAGAAGAATTCTTTAGGGTAGGGAAGTGGTGTATTTTTACACTGAATTGGTGAAAGAAGTTGAGGTGAGGATAACAGTCTCTATTGAATAAGAAAATATATTAAACACTTGCTGCACAACAGGATCTTCTGAAAAATATTTTGCAGCTTATTTTTATGGAAAATTATATCACCAAACAAGATTCATCTTGAAATTAATGCAATATCAATCATTATATGCACATATATATTTTAGACCCCACTACCACCAGGTTATTAAGCCATACAATATGTGATTGTTTTTTGTAGTGGTAAAACATACACAGTAGGTGTCTCAGATCATCTATATTCATGCACTCAATATGTACCATACATTTTTAATAAAGGACAGCAAAACACACCACAAAGGAGCACATTCATAATTTTTTACATTGCTTTCCGTTTGTGACTCTAACTTTTCATCATTATTTAATTTCCGTTCACATAAATAGTTAACATGAAACTATATGGGGCTATCAGACTGCTATAGGAACAACTGTGATTTTCCCAGATTGTCCAAAGATAACAAGAACATCTGCAAAAGCAGGTGGTTGGGAGTGCTATTATACAGATAAGATTCATAGGATATTGCCCTTATTTTAAAGGCATTATCCAGGAATATAATTCTTTTTATAAATGGCTGGAGAGGGGGCTTTAAAAATAAAGAACTTATGCCTCTGTTCTGTCTTACGTCAGTCTGAATTCGAACAGAAAGAGCCTAATTATACAAAAAGAAGCAATGAAGAAATGGATGGTGCCTCGGGAGAACAGGAGCGCGGAGAGAGGTATCTATAAGTTCTTTTTTATTTTTAAAAGCCTCCTCAGCCATATAGTTAAAAAATCATATTCCCAGACAACACCTTTAAGATTAAGAGTCACAGAAGTTGAACCCCTTATCAATTTTTAAGCAGTGGCATCTCCTAGCAATATGCCATTTATATACGTAATGAGGTTGTCCGGAGGTTGAAAACCATGGCTGAATTTTTCCTAAAACAATTCTACAACTGAACAGGCTTTGCTATTTGGCTGTTATTGCAAATCAGCTATATACAGATGAATGGATCTAAGTTTTAATACTGATACAGTAAGAGGAAGAGGTCACCGCACAACAGGGGAGCATAAGATGATGAGTGCACTTTGTGGGGGTCTATATACTGCACAAAAAATAAAGGAAACACTAAAATAACACATCCTAGATCTGAATGAATAAAATATTTTCAATGAATACTTTTTTCTGTACAAAGTTGAATTTGCTGACAACAAAATCACACAAAAAATCATCAATGGAAATCAAATTTATTTACCAATGGAGGCCTGGATTTTGAGTCCAACACAAAAGTAAAGTGGAGAAACACTACAGACTGCCAACTTTCAGGATCAGATTCCTTAAGAGTCATAAAAAGACATAAATCCCTGATGAAGTCGCATGGCTGTGACGTAACGCGTGGGGTGCCTCCAGTCACATGCCTGAGACAATACTTGTCTCCTGTCCCATCCCATGATTCTGGCATTTTGTATGTGGTGTCTGTGATCCTGGTTCTGGCATTAGGGAGCCTCATCCTCTATTTATTACTTATATTGCATTTGACTTTATATTAATAGGGGTTCCCCATGCTATGACTGTGTGTTTACCCTTGTTTTGCATTTAGCACTTTGTATAATTTTCCAGGATGGAGAATTCTATTGCATACAGCACTGTCCCAAAGACCAGTTGGGACAGTCTTTTACTTGACGTCACTTGTGGTTGTACGTGGACCTTAGTTATTAGGTGGGGCCCACATGTGTATTTTTTATGTGTCTTTTGTACACTTTAAATTGGTTTTACTCCCTCTGATGCTTGTCATCTATATGTATTGTGCTTAATAAACTTGTTTAATAAATCTTTTTTTTTCTGAACCTATGCACACCGGCTTTTGCTCTCTTTCTCTATCATGTATTGTTTATGGTGTGGTGGTTCTACATGATATTTTGTACCCTAGTGAGGTATCTAGCAAATCTCCAATTCTTTTCATGTTAAAAAGACATAAATCCCTGCAACACCTTCATCCCAGTTCTGAGAGTGTCAAATGTTGTCAAAAACAACTGTCCACCTGCACTACCAAATGTTGGCCCATTATCAGTCAATTCATGACATTCTAATTATCTGGACTCATTAAGAACATCAGTTAAAAGGTTTTGTGGGTCACATTGATAGAGATTTTTATTTAGAGCTTAAACTGCTCTTACTACAGTTGTAAAGGTGGCTTTCAAATTAACTCTTTCATGGCTGCCCGGTATCGGGACAAGAGAACAAACCCAAGACACAGACACGGTCTCCAGCTGTACTCAAAACACAAGACCAAAACAAGATAAAAGAAAGCATACAGGCTGTAGGACAACTATTTCTAATAAAATGTCAAGGAGAAATTAGCAGGCAAGCAACAGGTTACCGTATATTCCGGCGTATAAGACGACCTGGTGTATAAGACGACCCCCCTACTTTCCTGATTAAAATATAGAGTTTAAGATATATTCGCCGTATAAGACTACCCCTTTTCCAACGCACACAAAACACCTGTAAAAATTAAAAACAGATTTGAATTTATCATGGTCCTTTTTTTAATGTAAATTCTTATGACATGCAGGTATATAGCAGGAAAACTGTCGCTCATGAACATAAGGCATACAACAACAACATTACCATTACAGCACAGCCCCCGGTAGTATACAGCACAGCCCCCGGTAGTATACAGCACAGCCCCCGGTAGTATACAGCACAGCCCCCGGTAGTATACAGCACTGCCCCCGGTAGTATACAGCACTGCCCCCGGTAGTATACAGCACAGCCCCCGGTAGTATACAGCACAGCCCCCGGTAGTATACAGCACAGCCCCCAGTAGTATACAGCACAACCCCCAGTAGTATACAGCACAGCCCCCAGTAGTATACAGCACAGCCCCCAGTAGTATACAGCACTGCCCCCAGTAGTATACAGCACTGCCCCCATTAGTATACAGCACTGCCCCCAGTAGTATACAGCACTGCTCCCAGTAGTATACAGCCCAGCCCAGCCCAGCATTAAAAAAAAAAACTTATATACTCACCCTCCGGTGGCCCCGATGTGCTGCGCTGCTCCCCCGATGTCTGCGCGGCTCGTCTTCAGTGTTCCACGCCGCACAGCGCGGACATCGGGGCCAACGGAGGGTGAGTATGCGCCCCGATGTCTTTTTGAGACATCTTTTTGGTATATACGGTACATAAAAATGGAGTTTGAATCATGACATTAGCTGGACAGTGCTTGACCCCTGGCATGACCCCCGGCTAATACTTAAAATGGCCGCTTGATTTTCAAAATGGCTTCTGTTTGGTTTTCTTGGTCCAAGATGGCCGCTGTAGAGGAATATATCATTAACACACATGTATCAAACTTTTGGCTTGCCCTTTTCTTTCATTTTTGAGACGTTTCATAGTGTTTGAGCTCATTTGCGACTTTTTTGTGTGACTAAAACAGTCTCTCTTCGAAGTTGGCCATTGTCTGCAGAGTCCCCTGAGTAATCTCCTTAATCCACCTGAAAGTTACAAATTTTCATGTAAAATCTAAAGCTGCCCCTGACCTGGCATACAAATTAGCTTAGAGGTGATTGTGACTTTTTACAGCTTTTTGTGACTTTTGTCTTAAAAAGTTGCAAATTCACTAAAGACAAAATGCCGCAAGTATCAATAAGGAAAAACCACTAAGATATATCTGACCAGCAGAAAAGCCAAGAAAAGTCCCAAAAACAGACAGACAAAACCAAACATTTGATACATGTACTCCAATGTATCACTAAATCATGCTGCAAATGCAAACAGTACTAAGACTGATCCTTTAAGGTATTAATATATGATGCAGTAAATGCAAAGATTGATTCTTTAAGGTATTTCTAAGTGATGCTGTAAATGCAAAGTAGTACTAAGACTAGTCATTTAAGCTATTACCAAATTATGCTGTGAATGCAAATGGTACTAAGAATGGCTCTGCCCTTTAGCAGCCTATAACTATCAACAAGCAATTATGCACAGTGCCCTAAAAAGGAGAATTATTTCAGCTTTCATCTGCCATGAAAATTCTAATCTTTAATAATCAGAAGCCTCCTCCTAGCTCTGTTGCCAATCTGTAATTGTGTGGAGACATGTCACCTACCTCTTATAGAGCCCAAATAGTTGGCTGACATTTGGCTTTGGGGTCTGACCCAAACCTTGCATTTCTGTCCTCTCAACATTACATATGTCCATAAGGATGCTTGACCTTTTGATTCTCTCAATTTATTTTCTTCATAAACTCCCACTTGTGCTATACAACATAGGGTGTAAAGGGGGAGCACCATTGCAGATTGTGTAGACCTAGTTGTGTATTATTGATAGGGTGTAGAGCTGTGTGCGTAAATGAATGCACCCATGGTGCACCAATATGTTTATTTGCATGTAAATAAGAATGAGCTTCTATGATTGCAGTCTACAGGTTTTCTCAAGAAAGGCATTCGTATGATGGAGGACACTTCAACAACTTGATCCTATGTCCCTGAGTGAGATTTTTATCTAGTAGTCACAGTGCTTGCCCCAAGTATGCAAAAGTCACAGTGTTTGCCTGCAGTAGCAAAAGTCACAGTGCTTGCCTCTCCAGTAACCAATAGTCACAGTGTCTGTTTCAAGTAGCCAGTAGTCGCAGTGCCTGCCCCAGTAGCCAAAACACAGTGCGAGATCCACATTATCTGCAATGCCTGCTCCTAGTAGCCAGTAATGGCAGTGCCTACCCCCAATAGACAGCAATCAAGGTGCCTGCCCCAGTAGCCAGCCGTCAAGGTGTCCGCACCCAGTAGCCAGTATTAAATGTCCCTACCCCAGTAGCCAGTAGTCAAGATGACTGCCCCCAGTAACCAATATGCCTACCCCAGTGTAAAACAATAAAAAAGATAATATACAGGCGGCCCCCTACTTAAGGACACCCGACTTACAGACGATCCCTAGTTACAGACAGACTCCTCTGCCCCCTGTGACCTCTGGTGAAGCTCTCTGGATGTTACTATACTCCCAGATTGCGATGATCAGCTGTAAGGTGTCTGTTATTAAGCTTTATTGATAATCCTTGGTCCCATTATAGCAAAAAATGTTGAAACTCCAATTGTCACCGGGGCAAAAAAAAAACAATTTGTCTAGAAATACAATTATAACATATACAGTTTCCACTTACAGACAAATTCAACGTAAAAACAAACCTATGGACTCTATTTTGTGTGTAACCTGGGGACTGCCTGTAATATTAATTCCTTTATTTATATAGCACATGCAGATTACGCAGCACTACACTAAGTCTGCCATATCATTTTCTGTCCCCAATGGGGCTCACAATCTACCTACCAGTATGTTTTGGAGTGTGGGAGGAAACTGGAGGACCAATACATACTTATTCCTCTGTGTCTTCCTCCTCATGATGACGACATCACACGTTCGCCTGTAGCGCGTCATCTCCGTAGAGCTGCTGCATGTAAGGGTGGGAGCTAGTCCACTGTCCTTCTTCTCACCGGCAAGCCGGCCATGATTTTAACAACCAGACAGTGAGCACTAGTCGCATCCCACCCCTGTATATATTTCTTATATTCAAGTAAAACAAAGAATTTTATGGCAATACAGTATATAAAGAAAAAATATTATTATTAAGAATAAAAAACTGGCTTAGTCATATCCTTGTATGAATGAAAACAAAAGCAACGTAATTTATTTTATAATGAGCTATAGTGTGATGGTTCCCTCCCCAGTATCCTAAAACATATAATTAGAATCCCATTAACATTGTTTATATTACAATAGACAATCAATCAGTAGTATTATTCATTTTGATCACCCTGCTGTGCAAATAAGTTAGCCTAGAATCTATAACTGCATAGCAGATGGTTAGGAAAATAAGATGCGATTACTGCTTATCGTATTGCATGATTTCTTCTCAAGCAGGTTTTTAGATATTTATGTTTAAATGCATTGAAAAGCCATATTTTCAAGGATCAGTACACTGAAAGATACCTGTTTTAGGTACCCCTAAATCGTGTGTCCTGGCTGCCTATGGCATAAGCAACAAACGTAGCTGCAGCAATAACAGAACACCAAGGGGATGGTCCCTGGTCACATGGTGACAGTGTTTTCCAGTGAATATCTATTTACCTAGCAGCTGCTTGTTGGCTAGGGACATCCTATGTAAGTTAAACACACCTAGTCAAATGCCTAAATGTATAGAACTAGAGAAAGCCTATGGTACCCCTTACATGAGTGGACAGGAAAAGGCAGGACTCAGTAAAGACAATGTACCAAATCAATAAAAATCAAATACTTTATTGTTGCCAAATTAATAAAACATGATATACTAAAAACAATTCTTGGCACCCCACATAAGGCAGTGCAGTAGCGGTGACACAGAAATGCCATCAAACCGGACAGAATTAGAGGAAATACCAATAGTACCAATATTAAAATACAAGTGGCAAGGAGAGACAATTGAAGCAGCTTAGTCCTATAGTAGACCAAATCTCCCCATCGCCTTCATCTGGGGGTACTATTTGTATTTCCTCTAATTCTCTCCGGTTTGACAGCATTTCTGTGTCACCGCTACTGCACTTTTTATTTATTGGAAAGTATTTATGTATATTTCTATATATTTATTAATATTTTATGTGTGTGTGTGTTTTTTTTTTACTATATTTCCCCTATGAGGTCATAAACAACATGGGAGATATTTTACAGTTATATTTTTAAAAGAGCCCCATTTACAGGGGGAAACAACCAAAGGCGGACTCGGAACTTAAGATGGCCCTGGTAAAAAATCTAAAAGTTTCCCCAGTTTAGCTCAATCACATAAAACACATGAGATCGGTATCCAGCTCCTGGTGTCTTGTGTGGATGCAAATTAATTAATAATTATAATGAATGTATTTGAACAGTTATTGCCATGTGTCAGAAATGACCTCTTCCAAGAATAGACATTGTACAGCTCTATGAATGACAGCTGTAGCTGGACTCTGCAGGACACCTTCCCCTCAATAGACTATCTTTATAATTAGTTGCGCATTCTAGCTTTATCATCAGCTTTATGTAAAGGACTTATATGGCTTCACGTGTTCCCCATCACTATAAATAATAAAGATTATTTGAATGCTCTGGGGGGAATGAACGAGATGGAGCACTACACAACACGTGCCACCTGTGTTTCTATCACTACCCCCACCATCTCCCCAAGGGGGGGGGGGGGGGGTCTGTTCTATCTGTATGTCCATCAGTCTGCCTGTTTGTATTATTCTCACACCCACAGATAACTGGTCATAGCCATTTCAGCATTACTTGCAGTTAACCAAGTGCTGGTTACTGATCGCTAGCTGTTTGAGAGCTGCAGCCCACCAGGAATTCTCCCGGTGAACTCTCCTGGTAATATATCGCTTCTGTCTTTTCCTTAGTGTTGCTGGTTGCCTCTGACAGTCAGAGACCGGGCCCTGTTCCTCTCATCTCACCTATGAAATAATCCAATATTTGGATTTCATCTCCTCCTCTATTGAAGACTAACCCCCTTTCCCTTCAAAATTTAACTTGTACTTTGTTAATATAAATTGATTGTTAAATTTGTTTCAGCGTCTTCCTCAGTTCTTACTGTCAGGCAGAGAAGACACTGAATGTCTTGTTCTCTTTAGTTGGCAGTCTGAATAGTGCTTTAGTGTTTTGTCACTGATTGAAACCCAGCTCTCTGCAAGCTTTGTACTGGACCGGCAATTTTTCAGACCTCTGCCCTTTTCACTAATTCCTAATCACATAAATATGCTATGTGTACTACACCCATTGCTAGTTAAAGTATTTTTGCTATCTCTCTTGTCCATGGTACAGTTAGGCTACTTGTGTACTTCTGGTTTCTGATTTTTGAATCTTGTTCTTGACTATTCCTTGTATTTGTGATTTTATGTTTGATATGTGACCTTTTTTGGCATTTGTCTTGTATCGTGTCTACACTTTGGCTTAGGGAGGAACTGTCTCCGTGGTTGTCCTGTATTGCTGAGCATACCCTTAGGCACGCAGGCAGGGCTGTTGGGAGGCTGGACTTTTAGGGTTCACTGTGTTGTCTGTCCTCCCTGAGTTTATTGTCCCCTTTATTGTCCCCATCCCCATGTATTTTCTTGTATACTGTATTGAATACAATTATTAAGCACAGATTGTATAGTGAATTGACTAAATAATCTTTTTATTCTTCATCATTTTGCATCATTTATTTATTTTTTACTTATATTATAAAGAATGTCTTGCCATCGTAAAAGTATGCCCTTTTTTGGACATTTTTTTTCAATTTAATGTCCAAAAAGAATGTTCGATTTTTCATTAAATTTGCATAGAGTGGAATAAGTACAATACTAGCTTGTTATAATATTCTACTAGCAATTGCAAGGGATTTTCTTCCTGAAATTAAATAAGTGCTATAAATGGCATTTTAATTGTTTTTAGTTAGCGGTTGAGTGTCTCTTATGGATAGCTGCTTTGTTTTACTTAACATTGGCTATTGCATATTTATCACATGCTGCAGAGATGAATAACATTAAAAATGTTTTATTAGATAGAGACATAACAAGTCCCAATGACATTATAACTATTATGGACCCAAATTTTACAAATATGGATGAAATATCAGGGCTTGAACACATTTATAGCCAGAAACAGCACATTTAGCAGAATAAAGATTGAATCCTATTTTTCAGACCTGATGCATTATTATTTTTAGAATTAGTCCTGATGGTATGTTTGGTTTTATGACTGAATGTTTTTGTATAATACATTTATATTATTCATTTTAATGAAAACAGATTTTACTTTTAGATAGTTATTGTCATAGTCTGCTTTAGCCAGTGAAAAGCCAAACAACACATAAAGTGAATGTAATTTATATCCAAGGTTTGTCAGAATGGCGTATAAATTGGGATCGGCATTAGAACATCTTGCATTAGGAAAATCAAATATTTGTGAAAAGGTTACGGGAAAAGGTTAGTGGGAAGGATTTTTTCGATTTTGGCCTTTTCGGCAAGCTGCAAGATAACTGATGACTACAATTAGTGAAATAGCTTCAGCAGCATGTGAAATGGCCTTTTAAGCTTTAACATACAGACCAGGTATTGGCTTATTGACTTTTTCCCCATTGACAAGTAACCTATATGAATGCAAGACGTCTAAGTGAATAAATGGTTACTGGAGACACTTAAAGCCACTTATAAAGAATCTCCCTCTGTATGCATTCATATATTTAATATTTATTTATAGTATCCTTGAAGCTCTGGTCAATAGAAACCCATAAATCCTAATCACATTATGATGTATGAATGGGAGTTCTGGTGATATCAAGATTTCCAAAGTAATTTGTAACCTAATTTTTTGTACAGGGTTTTTAGGTTACAGGGAACCTTTATTATTATGCAAAAGAGTTAAAACATAGTTAAAGTCATTTAAATAACATTGCTATTGTAATGGAATAATGTAATTGATAGAAGTAGTGAAATGCTAGCATTATCTAAATTAATATTAGTCAATTTAGTCATGATCAGTGTTGCTATGGAACTAAGCATGATGTTGTTCCTAAAGGGGTTTGCCCATGATATAAAATTCTCAAATTTCAATTCCCTAGTGATGTTTACACGATAAAGATGATTTTAAACCCTGTACTTTACAATTTTGCTCAGTTTTATTGCTGTTTTAGCTTCTATCACTCAGTGAGGGTCAGTATAAAATTCCAGAATGGGACTCTCTAAGCTTCATGGTCCCTCCGTGCTATGAGATACAGTGTGCTGACATTGTACTTAGACTATCAGGGTACAAGGTTTACAAACACTTTCATTTACCTTCTGAGTTTAGTATCTGACACATAGAAAGAGAGATGAGCCAGATTAGAGATGAGTTGATGAGATCCATGAGATGCATATTCCACACAATGACCTTCTTAGCTTTGCTACATATCTGCTATGCTACCACACACTGTCAGATGTAATGTACCTCCTTCCCCCTCCCCCAGATAAAGATCTTATCTGCCTGTATCTTGTCAGTCTCCTTACTATGTTATGTGTTGTTGCAGGAAGTCAGTGTATGAGCTCGTCATGTAATGCAATGATGGGGACTATAGGTAGAGAGCAGAGAACAGCTCAGCCTCACAGTGCAGGCAAGATGGCTGCCGACCCTAGGGTCAGAATATCCAGGGTTGGAATCCAGGGGCTTCTC